>NC_091123.1:69382253-69714753 GCF_040183065.1 Periplaneta americana | reverse complement strand
GAAACAACTTACTAAAAATAATATTTTGAGGATTCAGTTTTGTTAAGAGATTTCAAATTTTTTTTTTCTCAGAGGTAGACTACTATTTTTAACTTAATGTGTTTTGCTTGTAAACCGACGATATTATGGTATAGACTTCACAAAGTATATCTCGGGAAGTCGAACACTTGGTCCTATTTGTGAAAAGCCGTTATCTTGCAGAGCAGTGTCTGTGGTTAGTACTAAAGATATGAGTCTTCTCGTCCACACCTGTGGAGTAACGGTCAGCGCGTCTGGCCGCGAAACCAAGTGGCCCGGATTCGAATCCCGGTCGGGGCAAGTTACCTGGTTGAGGTTTTTTCCGGGGTTTTCCCTCAACCCAATACGAGCAAATGCTGGGTAACTTTCGGTGCTGGACCCCGGACTCATTTCACCGACATTCATTTCATTCAGACGCTAAATAACCTAGATGTTGATACAGCGTCGTAAAATAACCCAATAAAATAAAATGAGTCTTCTCTTTGGTAGTGATTCACACTAGAAGAATAATCCTCCGTCTCTTTTGTGACGCAGCATCTATTCTGTTTCCCCCCAGACTGTACCTCTACTTGCGCTGTGTTTTACAGTCTGGTAAGCGAGTGGAATGTAGCAGCGACCTACATTACGATCTCGACACCATTGGGTTTTAAACTCACTGTACACCTCGCAACTCGTACACAATACCGGTAAGCATCCTGCTTCAGCTGGCGTCAACATCAGAAAAGTGAGTGAGTGTATTCAAATGACACTTTCCCGTTGTAAACGAGGCGACGCGGCAATTAGAATAATACTACGCCAAGTAAAGATTGTCAGACCATCATTGTTCTCATTCTTGCAGAGTTCTTTCTTTTGTAAAGTCACATATTAATACAAACCGCCGAAATTCTCCACCTGCTCCAACAGCTACTGCTCGAAACCGCAACACAATGACAAGTCAGCTACCAATTCCAACAATAAGCCCCTGGCAATAAAAAGCTAAAAGCCACAAATGCCACTTTTTGTGCTGTCTACATGGAACCCATGTTTACGTCAATTTTCAATCTTTCATTTGATCTCTATATACCTCAAAATTTATGTTTGAAGATATAATTCTTTAAAGCTGGTAATTTTTTAAGACAGTCTGTATCTTTTCTATTGTCATGCTACAATGCGTAAGAAAAAAGATTCATTCAGAAAATCGTGGAGTCCGATTTGAAATAAATTCCTCTTTTCTGTTATTTTAAGACTGTTCTGATGTAATCGTTATCAAAACTAGTCTTTAGTAACATCATAATCTTCAACGTATATTATTTTATTAAACAAGTGAAGTGATTCGTATATATTGTTTTCAGTTAATTTTAAGCTACTTTCACACCTTATTTTCAATTTAATTCTTTCTTTTTTATTTTTTTCTGTTTTTAAAAATGGTGTGTTTTGTTTTCTTGTTTATGTATAGGGAACGAATTTCTAAGTGCTAAGAAAGAGAGATTTAGAGCTTTATGAAATCCAATTTAGGACTTTTAGGAGTTCTTGTAAATTTAACAATCAATAATTTCAATTTTAGTAAATATTCAATTTTAGGTGGAATTTAAATACAAACGACTGGTGCTGACAATGAGTGTTATTTGACTGAAGACTTAAATTATATCAGTGAAAGAGACTTATTGCTGATTGGTGAGTTTCATTTCGCATAACAGTCATGCATTGACGTAAAAACTAACTTTTCCAAACGAACTTGAATTCCAGGAAATTAGATAAAATCTTCTATTCCCTTCTAAGATCAATATGGGATGAACATGCCAAACCAATGTTTGTCTGTAAGATTTCTTTCTGTAGTTATCTTGGATTTTGTTTGTTTGTTTTTATTTTTAGTACCGGAATTTTTATTTTAAATATACGCAAAATACTGAAAGGCGCTTTTGAGGCACGAATATATATTTTAGGCATTTATAGGAGTTTATGGTTTATTTAGGCAATTTAGATCCTATAGGATTTTAATTGAGTGATCCTGTGTACATGAAACGTACAGATACCTGAATAACATATGCTTAGGACGTTTACTTACTTCCAAATGGCTTTTAAGGAACCCGCAGGTTCATTGCCGCCCTCACATAAGCCATCGTTCCCTATCCTGTGCAAAGTTAATCCAGTCTCCATCATCATATCCCACCTCCCTCAAATATATTTTAATATTATCCTCCCATCTACGTCTCGGCCTCCCCAAAGGTCTTTTTCCCTCCGGCCTCCCACTCTATATGCATTTCTGGATTTGCCTATACATGCTACATGTTCTGCCCATTTCAAACGTCTGAATGTAATGTTCCTAATTATGTCAGGTGAAGAATAAAATGCGTGCAGTTCTGCGTTGTGTAACTTTCTCCATTCTCTTGTAACTTCATCCATTTTAGCCCCAAATATTTTCCTAAGAACCTTATTCTCAAACGCCCTTAATCTCTGCTCCTCTCTCAAAGTGAGAGTCCAAGTTTCACGACCATACAGAACAACCGATAATATAACTGTTTTATAAATTCTAACTTTCAGATTTTTGAAAGCAGACTAGATGACGCTTCTCAACCGAATAATAACAGGCATTTCCCATATTTATTCTGTGTTTAATTTCCTCCCGAGTGTCATTTATATTTGTTACTGCTCCTCGAAGATATTAGAATTTTTTCACCTCTTCGAAAGATAAACCTCCAATTTTTATATTTCCATTTTGTGCAATATTCTGGTCACGAGACATAATCATATACTTTTCTTTTCGGTATTTACTTCCAAACCTGTCACTTTACTTGCTCCAAGTAAAATTTCTGTGTTTTTCCTAATTGTTTATGGATTTTCTCCTAACATGTTGATATCATCGGCATAGACAAGAAGCTGATGTAACCCGTTCAATACCAAATCCTCTCTGTTATCCTAAACTTTTCTAATGGCATATTCTAGAGTGAAGTTAAAAAGTAAAGGTGATAGTGCATCTCCTTGCATTAGCAAACAAAACAGGCGCGGAACTAAAAATTTGTTCCTTATTTATGTATTATAAATTATGCAAATTGTGAATCATGAACATTGTAATTGAGCTTCGCCTGTTACGTTCATAAATAAATAAACCTGTATAAAAACGGCTCTCTTATATGGAAGATTCAGTACGTTCCAATACTAGATACAAGTGAAGCTGATGGTGTGGGTCATGTGGTATGAGACCTTGTAAATTGTGAAATATGCGCAGACGTGATGCATGGCTGGCAAGCTTGCACAGCTGATATCCGCCTCACCTGCGACTCACCCTCCATGTACCACTATTGTGCTGCTCTCCCTGTCGGAAAAGACCCAGACATCACTGTCCCTTTCTCTCCTTTTTATGCATCTTCGCAGCTATGCATGTCTTCCTCGCGATTGTCGGTCTGTCTGCGAGCAACTGTTCCCACAGGACGGATGCGATATAGCTAGCTTATACAGACTGAGGTTCACTGCTTAATATTTCAGGGGCGAATTCCTTGGCTAATTCAGCATTGATTTAAACCCAGCATACCTATGTTCAGAGCTGAATAGTCATATGAATAATTACAAGAAGAGTTAGTACCTACGCTTAGTGCTTACGGTTTCTAGCACTGACCACTACCGTGCAAGTCATGAAGTAGGGTTAGGACGTTCATGCATTTGCGTATTTTTTAAAAGATTTTTAATAATTTGCTTATTGATTATCTGTGATATTGACGCATTATGTAGTCTCTTAGGGCCGTATTCTTAGACATTCTTAGCGCGGGCTTCCGGTGGATGATCAGCGAACTTACGTTTTTCGTATTCATAAACCGGTGTTAGGGATATGATATGAAATGAATCCTATGTAAGTAACCATTCGATAGCCGGGGCTAGTTTAGCACTCTCGTAGCGCAGGTTAGCGAAATGTCTATGAATAGCACCCTTAGGTAAATTTCACTGTCAGGGTAACGAAAGTAACTAGACTAGACGACATTTCGGAAGCCGGTCAGCTGCTATATGCGCCGTAGCATTTTTGGTATGTGACGTCACAAACTTGTACAGTAGAACCAATCAGAATCAGTCTATAACAAGTACTTCCAGAGTTCGTTTGTTCACGTGTGAGTGTTTCAATACATTGAATAAGTAAAACTAACCCATTTGAATCTTGCGTAGACCACTTTTAACACTTGAATATAATTAATTGATGAACTAGTGGACTTACTCGTGTTAAATATGTAATATTTGTCCGGCTTACAGCTGTTTCAGTGCTTCATGCACCATCATCAGAGCCTACTAGATCGCGGAGTCATCTCGAACTTCTCTGCCTGTTAGGAGGGTGTGTTTTATTGTTGGAAGGTGTTGAAGTGTGGAGTCGAATAGTGTGTGTGTACTGAAATTGATCTGTGTTGAGGATTTGATCGGGGTGTGTTTTAGTGTGTTTGTATATTTCGTATTGTTCTAGTGTGTTGAGTTTTTGGTTCTTTGGTTCTTAACCAATACTAACCATACATACAATAACATAAATACGGACATGGAAATCCTACACACACAACCCAAGAACCAAAAACTCAACACACTAGAACAATACGAAATATACAAACACACTAAAACACACCCCGATCAAATCCTCAACACACAGATCAATTTCAGTACACACACACTATTCGACTCCACACTTCAACACCTTTCAACAATAAAACACACCCTCCTAACAGGCAGAAAAGTTCGAGATGACGCCGCGATCTAGTAGGCTCTGATGATGGTGCGTGAAGCACTGAAACAGCTGTAAATCGGACAAATATTACATATTTAACACGAGTAAGTCCACTAGTTCATCAATTAATTAAAACTAACATTTACTGTGTATGTGTAAGATAAATAAATAGAAGAAGAGACAGTAAAAAAACAAGTATTGCACAGGCAGGCGCGGAAAATAGTGTTTAAAGTGTATAATTATTTTAAAAACTTTGACGAGTAGAACGTTGCCGGCCATCTTGATGATGACTGCAACGTTGCCAACGCACAAGAAATGACTGTAGAAGCATGTGTTGTGGGATTGAGAAACGTGCAAAGAATATTGTTAGTGAAGGAAAGAGGGTTTGTTTGGTATCATACTTACAGTAATCAACGGCTAAGGTCTTTATTGTCTTTTGATAATTTAAATTCTCTCCTGCACTATTTGTATTGCACGTGCACGTGAAGTACGATGTGGCAATGTTGTACGCTGTCTTGCCCTCTCTATCTGTCTCTCTCGACGCAAACGCTAGCAGACTACCGCCTCCCGAATTGCCGTCGACTCTAATTTAAGTAATTGGTAACGGAAGTAACGAAATAAATGAACTTAAAAGACTCCAATGGTCGTGGGTAACGCATTTACCCATATTATTCTACTTCACTTGTTTAATCTAGGCGCCACTGCCTGAGCTGCGGCACTCGCTAGTCAATCATTACCAGGGCTAGGATTAATATTGTGTACTAATAAAAATGACTAAATACACAGTGTACCGCTTAGAGGGATCGAGAAATAAGTGCTAATTTAAAGTATAAGTAATGGTTTTATAACATAACGTTTTGTACAACTTTTTGTAAAAACTCTCCGAGTTTCGGAGAATGGTCAGTGCAACTCGAGCTACCTTGAAGACATCCAAAAGGTACTCAACCTTCTGCCAAGTGTTCCATAACATTTGCGGAGTGATTAGCGCAGCTGCATTTATAATGCGTTGTCTCAGTTTTTCCAAAGTGTCAACTGTACCACAACATTCGTCATAAAGGTCCAGAAAGAGGTCAATGGACGTCAAGTCGGGTGACCTAAGTGGCCAGGCAAGGGTTCTCCTTGTTGCTGAAAAACCGATCCTGGGGGAGTTGTTCAACAACAAAAGTTCTGCACATGTCCAGATACACATTCCCTTTGATTGTCGCCTCGATGAAGAAGAATGGTCCAATGACGGAATGTTCTACTGAATGGCGCCAGGCTTGTTTCCACGATAAACGTTAGTGCGCATGCGAATGAACATACAACTGTTTTTAAACCATTGGTGCATAAACTTGGACAGTTTCTGCATCTTGTCAGATGTAAATCAAAACAATATATTCATCTGATTTTAAATGGTGAGCATTTATTTCTCGATCCCTCTAAAGGAGACACTGTGTATTTGCATACATATGAGTTAAGAATTTTCAAAATATGTAGTAAAATATTGATTGAAATGTTATAAAAATGGTACGAAATAATATAAAGAGTATCTGCAATACAGCAACTTTTCATACTTATAATAGTAAGATTAAAATTAGATTTTATGCGGGAGTAGAAACTATAGCGCCTAAGGCGAAGCCGAGGGTTATAATTTCCAAGAGTGCATAAAATCTGTTTACTCTCGGGTGCTATGCAATATTTTTTTCCATTACTGGTATCTAAATTTCATTTTAGCCTAAATAGTAGGCCTACGCCTTTTCTTTGTAATATTTCACAGCAGTGAATTAAAAACTTTTAGTTCACTGCTGTAAATAAAGCCGATATTTAGGTTGCTAATAACGATGAAATAAAGACCAGTTTAGATACCAGTCATGGATAAAAGATTTTTCATATGTACTTCATAAGATAGTAATTCTACGATAAGTACAAATAGATGGGCAAAGGCTAATTGGGATTTCCCGGTCTCTGATCGGGTCAAAAACCCTGATAGAACTGATATTTAACCCTTGTGGTGAATTTAGGTGAAGTCCGGAAGGCCCAATTAGTCAAATCTACTGTCCTCATCTCCACGCTGGGCCCGCTAGGATCTTTTAAGATGCGAAAGAGAGAGTGGTGTGCTGAAAGCAACGGGAAGCTACCTCATTTAACCTTTCAAGGAAAACTGCACCTGCTGAAGAATGCACTGGAAGGAATGGTGAACGGGAGAAGAATTCGGGGCAGAAGAAGATATCAGATGATAGACGACATTAAGATATGTGGATCAAATGCGGAGACTAAGAGGAAGGCTGGGTTTGCAGTGAAAGACCTGTCCATGAGGAGAACATTTATGTGTGTCTGTTAATATAAATAATGTTGTATATAATAATTTTCCCTTAGCCAAACTTTTCTTGGTCGGTACTGGAGACGATTCCTTCAGTACTGTTATGTGTTCTTATTTCATATACAGCCTATTTATTCTCTACTAAAAATTATTATTATTATTATTATTATTATTATTATTATTATTATTATTATTATTATTATTATTATTATCCATCATTCCGGAGGAAATTGACTCATAGATACTGTGTATGAAAAAAATCGATGTCTAAAACCATAGACCTATAAACATACGGCATGTCTATTTTTCAGTATTAATGATAGTAAAAACATGCATTTCAGCGAAATCTATCTTTTAGAATCATTGCAATACTCCATTGTGCTTCAGGCCTGGTCCACAATAAATCAATATGCACACCAATACTCACCTAGAAATTCCTTTTGAACCTTTTAACACTCAAATTTAGCATACCAAAGAACACATTGTGCCCGCTGATGATTTGTAATAGCCATTTTAATCATCTACAATTTTCATTTCTCCTTTCAGATTATGCATTGTTGGTTGTCATAGGGATGGAAACTCCTATCTTTTAATCATAATATAACCCGTAAGAAATTTTTCCTACTATCATAATAGCTTTATAATAATAAATTAATATTATCCATACTCAAACGGATCAGAGTTTATATTGTAGATTGCTTGTGTTCATGTAACTGGTTTTAGATTTTGATTAATGTTTATGATATTGGTGATAGAGGCTGTGATGAATCATGGTATGTAAATTTACAATCCGACATTTGCCTTTGTGGCTGAGGGAAACCACAGTCTACACCTCTTCTAGTTTATTTAAGATAATATCAATTGTATTTCAGAAAACATCAATTGTATTTCAGATTTGTCAGTTTAATTTTAGATAGTATCATTTGTATTTCAGATTAGTCAATTCAATTTCAGATAGTATCAATTGTATTTCAGAAAACATCAATTTTATTTCAGAAACTATCACTTGTATTTCAGAAGTTACGGTTGGCACCTTATTCTTCAATGTTAAATCCAATCGAGATCATTTGGTGTAAAGTGAAAACGTACGTAAAAACCCACCTTGGAATTCCTTACGTCATAGCTCCTGGTGTTGTAGGCTAATTTACCTACTGTAGAGAGTAAAATTGATGAAGCAACACACACAATATTGTTGGTGGTGATTGTGTTCGTGCAGTACAACACAGTACAATTCATCAAGCTGCAGCTTTAGCTATGGTGAATATGCCTGTCGGACGCTAAAATGCAATAAAATTGAGGATTTTTTAAATCCATTTTCCATTTTTTTAAATATATGTTAAAATCTCAAGTAGGCCTACATTTGTTATTTTATGAAATAAAAGTGACTATGTAATCTTAAATGCATTGCTTATTTTCTTAAATACATTATTTCTTAAATTAAATTGATTAATCTGAAATACATTTGATAATTTCTTAAATACAATTAATATTTTCTGAAATACAACTGGAAAAGTGTAGTATATATAGTCACGATGCTCAATACGTAGGGAATATGCATCCATAGATAGTTGCTAACCACTAGGATCACTACTACGCCTCATCACAGACAATGTGAAACAGTACCGGCACAGTCTATTGTTCCTAGTACCCTCATCAACTCAAGCTTCTTGACTGTATATATTAGACTGTGGGGAAACCATGAAAAATTGAAGTCAGATTGGTCCCGGCCATGGGATTTGAACCCGGGACATCCCGAATACGAATCTCAAACGCTACCGTCTGAGTCAATTCGCTCGGTGCTATAAATTTGTTACGAAAAAACACGTCTTTCAAGCTACAACGATAATTTGTTCAGCAATTCAAAAGCAAAATAAAGAAGCTCAATCAGATTAAGAAATAACTTGAGGTTCTGATTTCGAACATCTTACTTCCGTAACTGCAGAGAACGCGCTGAACCGTTTAGCTGTCGTTTTTGCTTACTTTCCCTGTAAAAATGTGAAACTACTCGTATTTTAATTATTCGGTTAATTATACCTTGAAGAAAGATATCTCACTTGCAGCACTAATTAAACAATTAACTTACTCAAGCTATCGCAATATCTTCACGGCTATAGGAATTTATATAAAAGTATTCCGTACTAGTGCAGATAGTGTGACTAGAAAAATATGTGGATGAACTGAAAATAGTTGTTTAAGTATGTGAATAAATAACTAACAAACATAGGCCCGTTTGAGAAGAGAAATCCTAAAACATATGAGAGCTCTATGCAGTTTGATTCACAGAAAAACAGGAAACAATGTTACACTCATATCTAGTTGAGAAGAGTTGCTTCTTGAATGTTCCACACAAAATCAGAGGGCTTTAAAATGGAAGTATCGTGACTTACATCTGTTTGAAATGAGTTAAAAACTTAGGGTGCTATTCATAGACATTTCGCAGCACGCGCTACGAGCGTACTAAGCTAGCCCCGGCTATCCACTAGTTACTTGTACAGAATTCAAATCATATCCTATCGCTAACACTGGTTTATGAATACGAAAAACGCTGATCATCCACCGAAAGCCCACGCTAAAAATGTCTATGAATACGACCCTTAAATTTTTTATACAAAAGAAAGGTTTCTGGAATCAAGGGAAGGCAGAGAACAATTCAATACAAAATCGGCTTGAAAATCACAAACAGTCCACCGCTGTGAAGTAGCGGTAGGATGCCTGATCGTGAAACGAGCGGGCTCTGGTTCAAATCCTGGTTGGAACAAGTTACCTGGTTGAGTTTTATCTGGGGTTTTCCTTCAACCCGTTGAGAGTAAATGCTGGGTAACTTTCGGCGCTGGACCTTGGACTCATTTCGCTGGCATTATCGCCTTCATCTCATCTAGACGCTAGATAACCATAGCAGTTGATAAATCGTCGTAAAATAATCAATTACAAAAATCACAAACATATTTCTGAGCGTTTATGGACAATCATCCAATTCAGACACACCTCCCTGAGGTAAATCTGTACAGATAAGTCTCCGGTAAATCTTTGCGTGCATGAGGCCCTTTCTGAGAGTTGAAGTTTACGCATAGCTAGATCTTACAGAACGTCGGTTTACAAGCAAAACATATTGAGTCAAAATTATTACTTCTGAGAGAAAGGCGTATATAATGTATGTAATGTATGTGTATGAACTTAGTATTGGAAAATTAAATAGTACACATAAAGAGGAACTACATACTAAAATATATATTTTGAGCATTCAGTTTTGTCAATAACTTTTAAATGTCTTTTTCTCAGAAGTAATATTTCTGACTTAATGTATTTTGCTTGTAAACTGACAACATTCTCCTGTCCTACAACTTCGAATACGCTTCAGCTTAGACGTATTTGTGTCAAAAATATATCATTTATGCACTTTTAGATTTAGATTCATGATGTTTCTTCACACGAATATTAGCCGAGCAACCTGTAGGATTTAGAGTAGACAATCATGACATATAGGTCAAAGTGTGCCTAAGTGCAAGAATGCGTCCATAGTACGGCCTTAGAAAAACCAAGCCAAAATTTGAAATCTGTTAAAGCTTTTATATTCATATATGGCCAGTTGAAATTATTTAAACTAATGTTCTCAGGTATATACAGAGTGTTTCCGTGCTGGTGTTACTCAATTTCAGGGATACTGGGAAAGGGCACATATTCAGATCTGCATATTCCGCTCTCGTGTACTCCTCCATTTCACTAGGACTGATCGACTGGACACTGCAACTTGTACACATACACTGCTGTCTACAGACGTGCATATCAGGACCGACCATGTCCATTACACATTACTCTATCTGCATTGCTTTAGTGTAGTTTCCTGTCCCCACCCCTCAGACAGCGCACTGAATGGAATACTGTAAGTAGACAACGTAAACAACGTCAGATGAATACAGTATGTGTAAGATGTACAAATAAATACACATAAATAAGGTGTACAGAGGAATAAAATTATTTCATTTCCACACAACTATTTTTGCTTATAACTTTCGACTCAGTCTTTTCCGAACCAGGGTTCCTTATCTCAAATTGATACATGTGCCCTTCCCCATCATCCCTGAAAGTTAGTAACACTAGCCCGGAGACAATCTGTATAAAAGAATTAAGTTTCTAATTTCTGAATAGTCGAAAATTATTTTACATTATATGGGTTGTTTTGATTTAGAAGCCACCACTCTTGCTTTCTTGTCTGATATCATCATATTAAACATTTTCATTGATTTTCATCAGGTTACATTATAATTTCGAGGAGCAAACTTTAAAAAATCTGGCATGTCCAATTTATAAAATGCTACATTTCTGTGTTTGTAAGAAACTAATTTTCTTCTATGGTGAAATTTTATAAGAATTTATAGCAAAAAAAAATAATAATCTCTAATATTTCACCAAAGAAAATATTTTGTTCATTGCAGAGATATAAGTTTTTGGCATCTGAAGTGTATTTGCTGAAAATGGACATGTCGGGTTTTGAAAGTTTGCTCCTGAATTATAAATTAACTACCCCCTACCCCAAGTATTCCATATAAAAATCGTAGCTGAAGTAATAATATCACATATTCGTTTTTTCTTTACTCCGTTCCTTCACGCCTCCTCGGCGCTAAGGACGTCTGTTGTTTACTCGATGGTTCATGTTTGGCATGTCTGAGCAGTGGCGTGACCTTTCTCTTAATGATTTGTCTTCCTTCCCTTTCTCATTCAGACATTTCTTCATTGTCATAGTGACATAAAAGAAATATACAGTATTACATCATAACCCAACGGTATTGTGTAGGAGCCACGCCGGAGAAGAGCAACGCATCCGACTTCCCTTACACGACAGTGGACGTCCTGAATTGTGTCAAACGGACTCGTGTCAAACGTTGAGGATATCCCTGTCTGCCATCCCGTTTCAGTCACTGTACAAACTGATTGTCTTTAATAGCTCTCTAACACATAGACCTACATCATAAGTAATTTTCTTGCCATTGACTGTGTTGTTATAGAGAGTGAACGTTATACCTTCCGAATGGTAGGAAGTATTTGAATAGCTTCTATCTGTCTGTCTGTCTCTTTCTTAGTCGGTCTGCCTATTTCTCTGTACGTTCTTCCCTCCAACCATCTATGTAACTATCTCTCCATCTGTTTTTCTGATTGTCTGTCTTCATATGTCCATCAATTCATCCACTCACCCACCCATCCATCTTTCTCAATTAGATTGATTTCTTAGTTTTCATTTCTTTTCTTTAGTCCAACCCTTCCTTTTCTTCTTTCTTTCTCTTTTCTAGCATTTATTTTTTTCTTTTATAATTTTTTCTTCATTATTATACAATCTTCACACTGTTATGTATATATGTATGTATGTATGTATGTATGTATGTATGTATGTATGTATGTATGTATGTATGTATGTATGTATGTTATTACTAGAGCCCGGATGTTTGGCAAAATGCCTTTTTTGCTGGGTGGGAGTAAATCATTATATTCATAGATATAAATGTGATTTGAGGTAAATCAAAGTGATAGGGCCAATTTTTATTTTGCCTTTTCAAAGTGTTTCTTATTAATTCAATAATAAATGTCTTTTTTTGTCATCTTAAAAGCAATATTTATTGTCTATTTGCAATTTTATAATTGTATAAAATTTAAATATATGAAATAATGACTCATTTTACTAACAATAGGAAATAAAAGTACAGTAATTTATTTCTGTGCTTAATCTGCTAATAATCGTGCTTTAATACTATTGGTGTAATATGAATAATGATCGACAATCCACAGTTACAAATATAATATTGTCATGTCTTCACGATACCAACAATCAGCTTTATAATTTTAAATTAAGCCCGCCGTTCTCATAGAAGTTGTCACGTAGCATTTTCAATTGTTTGCTTTCATATTTTCAAATCTTATTGTTACAATAAATTTTGTGCTACATATGTTTATTATTATAGGAGAAAGAAATTTGAGTTAGGAACAGTCTGTTATTGTCTGGTGACAGAAGGTCGGTTAACTAGAATGCTTAAATTTAGTAAAAGTAAACTTCATGTTTACGTTAGTGAATTTGGTGTCCATATATTTTCAACCGATGAAACAGTTTTGTTATGTAAGGTTTGTGAAAAGACAGTTAATCACGAAAAAAAAAAGTATTTTATAAGTCAACATGTGTCAACTACGAAGTAAAAATGTGAGTTATGTTGATATAATTTAAATTTATTGCTAAAATATATAATGCCTTTTTCAAAATTTGTGCCTTTTTTTCCTTTTTATTGCCTTTTCTGCCTGCCTATTTTAATTGTTATAAATGCCTAAACATCCGGGCTCTAGTTGTTTCTTCTTCTTCTTCTTCTTCTTCTTCTACTTCTTCCGTCCCATTATGCCGTTAGTCGTTGGGTTTATCTCAGTTCACTCAGACTCTTCAGCGACTTCTATGTCTACACATTCTCTTCAATTCAAATAATTAGAATAGTAGTACGTGTCAAATCTCGGGACTCGTGTAGGACCATTTTAAAAAAGTACAAATAATGTCCATGGCTTGTCAGTATATTATTTCACCAATAAACGTCCTCGTATGTAATCGTGAAAACTTTGTAACTAATTCAACAGTTCGTAGCATAAATTCGCGTCAAAAAATGACTTTCGTACTCCATCGGCAAGTTTTCGTGCTATCAAAAAGGAGTGCGTTACATGGCAGTTAAAATGTTTAATAGCCTCCCTATGGATATAAAAAATCAAACTGAAAACATAAGATCATTCAGGACCAAATTAAAGAAGTATCTAATTTCTCAAGTGTTCTATTCTATAGGTGAATTTATGACATTCAACAACGCTTCCTGAATATTTCTGTCTTGTATTAAGCATTGATACTAAACCTTAGTGGTGGACTAGTAGACTAGATTGTAAAACTCTTCTGTATATAGAGGGTTGTTTCCGATCTCTCATAACGAATTTCAATGACGTTATGTGCGTTAGGAATCACACCGACAGCTGAATTGCTGCGAGAGGTGACAGACCAGTAGTGAGTGATTTCAAAATCAGAGTGCACGGTGTATCACAATAGCATTACCCAAGAAAATCGAATCTTTTTGGGAGGGGAACATAACAACCCTTTCGGATGCCAAGTACAGTTACGTGAAAATCATAGGAGCCTGCAAAACACGTGGTTTCGTTATTTCCAAGAAAGGCATCTTGTGTGTACTTAATAAGACTGGTAAAACTCGGATGGGATTAATTCCAGAGTGGAAAAAGCAAGAAAATCCACCCCCGTCACAAGTCGCCACACCCCACGAGATGATACAAATTAATTCCATTCGAGCTTTATCAATCTTATTAAGTACACAGAAGATGCCTTTCTTGGAAATAACGAAACGTCGTTTATTGCAGGTTTCTTTTATTTTCAATTAACTATACTTGGCATTGGAAAGGGTCGTAATGTACCCCTCCCAAAAAGGCTTGGTTTTTTTTTTTTTTTTAGAATTTCTGCTGTGAGTCGCCGTGCATTCTGACTATGAGATCACTCACTACTGGTCTGTCACCTCGCGCCACAGTTCAGCTGTCGTGTGACTCCAGACGCACATGATGTCCTTCAAATTCGTTATCAGAGATCGGAAACAACCCTCTATATTTCAACTAGACTGTGACTATAAAATTAAGAGTTTATAGTAGGCTACTATTAAGATTTTTGACATGTTCCATATTCTAGCTGTGAAGCGATGTACGAATACCATGGAATGTAAGTAAATACAATACAATCATTATTTTCCCTCTCTTATGTTCATTCTTTCTATTGTATCCTCCCACTTAAATTCAGGTCTTTCTCTTGCTATTCCAAATGGAATAAAACAGAAGTCGCAATACAGAACAATCCTACGGCACATAAATTATTATATCATATTAGTGTGCCACGCGCGTGCAAGTAGTCGATGAAAAATATAATTATTATTCCCTACTTCCATTGGGTCAAGGTGACTGCATAACATGAATACAATTACTGTATGTCAAACTAGAATTGCTCATGGCTGCATACTGCAATATGTACTCTAATATGAAACGGGCTGCACCTAATGCATTAGGTAAACTTCCCAGCCATCACTTGACGACTGTCACTTGTCAAGGGAACCGGAGTTCAACTTCCGCACATTTGTGACGGACGAAGCGTCTGTGGGCATAATATCTCTATTTCCTTTTTCTCCGACAGTCTTCTTCCGCATTTTGTGTGACATATTATCATTCTTCGAATTGACATTTATAGTCTCAAAATGTCGATAAAAGAAAGCATTAAAAATATAACAGTTGTGTAACCTAGTAAGAAACTGTTATAATAAATTATAAAACATTATAAACCATGCAAATTATAAACCATGAGTCAGTCTACATGCTCTGTGTAACTTTAACTTTCCGCATCTGAATGGGAGCACCCGGAATTGAGAGGGGAATTTGACGTATGAATAAACATTAAACAAGGCGAGTAAAGAGTATGAAACACTGTTTGTAGCTTTACAATTTTTAATTTTATGAAGGGAATGTATACAAATGCTACACGATTGGAATGACCTTTGATTGGAATGACCTACCTGCAGCGGTCTTTGAGGGCTGCCTTCCTTAAGGAGATTCAAGAATAATTTAAAAAGTTGTGTATAAAGTAAAAATTAAAATTAAGGTGACATTCAACATTTAATGTTTTAAGGTGACATGTATTTATCTAGCCTGACGAGTTTACTTCCTTGGTTTGAATTGTAAATTATTTAAAAATAGCGTGTAAGAGGGCCTTAGACTAGAAATGTTTAGTTTAAATGTAGTTCTGTTTATAAGTATGCATGAGGATGTAATTATTTGACTTATTTGAACTGTTGTATCAGTGAAGCGAGGTGAGTCAGTGAAGTTATGGTTTTACAGTGCAGTGAACAGTTCCGATCAGTGATAATTTATAGCGTCAATGAAATGTGTTCTATAGTGTCAGTGAAATGTGTTACAGAGTGTCAGTGAAATGTGTGCTAAAGTATCAGTGAAATGCGTCATAGTGCCACTACAGGGAATGAGATGAGAGTAAAGTGAAAGACTATTGAAACTTATGTAGGACCTATACATAATTATGTAGGTTGTGTTGTAAAATTAGATATTTTATTTTATGTTTTATTATTATTGTGTTAATTTGTATTGTGTATTCTTATTGTATTGTGTATAAAATTGTATATGTGTTGTAAATTGTATTGTGTATTGTAGATTTTATTGTGTATTGCTTATCATTTTATTGTGTATTGTTAATATTGTATATACCACTGCCACCGGGTGCTTGCCCACTTGCAGTGTAAATAAATACATACATACATACATACATACGAGGTGAAAAAAAGGAATACTTGTACTGTACTCCAACCACGAGAAAGTTTCAGGGGAATGAGACGCAGCGGGGTAATGCTGTGAATGAATGTTGATGTCATAAGATGTCATTAGGTCACACACGTGAGTACGCGTATCTCTATTGGCTATCTCTCACAGCACAAACGATAACACTGATACACACATACTTATACTACCCTAGTTACAAAATTAGATCACTGTTAATCTCCTGGTCTTTTAATTCCACCATACAGGAAATAACATATGCAGGAGAGCGCATGGTTTTTAAACTGACGTTATAACGGTAATATTATCTATCTACTTCGCTCCAATAGATGACCCAATAGTAAGCACATTCCTTTCACGGTTAATCTCCTTGTTGGAGAACAGTATAGATCTCGCAAGCACGGATTACCGACGGAAGGTATGCGAATCAAACACTGCGATAAGGAAGAGCGGGCGAGAGGAAAGGTCACGAATGATATTCAAGAGTACAGTCGGAAGAGAAATGACATCGATAGAATCAGCCTTGCGTTGTGATAGTTACATTACGACTTTAGTTTGTTCCATTGCATGTGAATACGTGTCTTGTATTGCACGGTATTATTATTTCATTAGTAAACATATGTTGCGCGTTTAATTAGCTTCGAATTTTTCTCTTGCTACGTTCTTTATTTCCACAGCGATGTCCTCATTTGTTCATCTTCTTGGAAGAGACAGTACTTCCATCGGCTCGCACCTCTCCTTCCTCGGCGTGCCTACATACACACGTCAAAACAGACAGCAACGCCAACATTGGTTTTCGGTAATCGTTTCTTGCGCGAGTTATAACATGTTTCCAAAAACTGTGTTTTTAATTAATTAAGAGTGTGCCAAGAAGTCTGTTTTTAATTGGCACCATTTACAGTAGAACCCCGTTTATCCGTCACCCTAATAACCGATTGGTGGATTATCCAACACCCTATTAACCGATTGGTGGATTATTCGTCTGTCTTTCTCTCGCTTTTTTTCTGCAGAAATATATAAAGTACTGTACATTGTTTTAGCACGTTATTTTTTGTACAGAGTGTTATTACAAGCCCTTTCCCTTTCTACTGTTCTAATTGTGGTACTGTATAACTACTGTATAAAATGTTTTCTACGGGTGTCAAAAGAAATCTTGTTGTGCTAAGTATCGGGGAGAAAAAGTGTAAATAATTGAGTGGTTTGGGGAAAGAGAAACTGTGATTCATCTCGCAACAGAATACAAGTTTGGAGTGTATAAAGTATGTAAATCTACAACACGAGACCTTCACTTTCCACAGGCAGCCATTACAAGCAGTTGTCTTGCCCTTCAAAATCCGTCGTTGACAATGAGACTTAAATTAGCGAACTTGTGACCCACTACAAAGCGTGTTAAATACAAGGCCATAGAGGAATTTACCAAAGTGTATTATTCACTAAATTTACGAAAATATTTCATGGTATGGATTATCCGATGTTTCGATTAAGTCCACCCCCTTTATCACTACGGATAACAAAAGTTCTACCACAGTCTAGTATATACAGTCACGAAGCTCAATACGTAGTAAATATGCATCCATAGATAGTTGCTTACCACTAGGATCGCTACTATCGCCTCATTACAGACAATGCGAAATAGTACCGGCACAGTCTATTGTTTCTAGCACTCTCACAACTCAAGCTTCGTGACTGTACAGTATATACTAGACTGTGGTTCTACGGTATACTTGAATATTAATTTTTATATTGCTCAATTCTCAAAAATAAAAAATAACATTTATTTCCTTTTTAAAACTATTATTTCGAAAAAACTGCCCCATTTATATGATCGTAACAAAGAGAAATACTTCAGTAAGTTACACAGTCTAGTATATACAGTCACGAAGCTCAATACGTAGTAAATATGCATCCATAGATATTTGTTATCCACTAGGATCGCTACTATCGCCTTATCACAGACAATGCGAGATGGTACCTGCACAGTCTATTGTTCCTAGTACCATCATAACTCAAGCTTCGTGACTTTATATAATAGACTGTGGTAATTTATATCAATTTATCACTATGGTGAATAAGGAGGCCATGAATCTAAGCTTTTGTTAACAATGGCAGATATAGAAGAGAAGATTATTGCTACTTAAAGCTGGTCCATAATAAATCGGTAACGAGAACCAGAACGAGAACGGGAAACGAAGAACGTGAACGTGAAGATTTTTGATTGACAATAAATCGAGAACGGACACGACTATGCATATCGATAGGCATGTCAATAACGATATGTAAAGTCGATATTGCGCATTCTGCTGTTATTTGTGTATAATTGACCAATGACGTTCTCTCATGAGTACAAGCTAGCCAACATAAATACTGGTTAACCAACTTCGAACTTTAAGACACGGAATATTTAAGAATTCAATTCACGTGGTAATAAGGTCACATATTCACGTAGCATATATGAAAAGCGATTCTTCTGAATTTTCGAGTTAGTTACAAGCAATGAATGGACAAGATATTATGTCATGGTCTCATTGCTACAAAATATACTACGACCAAATAGCTTTTTGATGAGAACAGAATGAATATAGTACGTTGTGATCGGAAACGAGAACGGCAAAGTTAAAACTTGGCCAACTCTCCATTTCCGTTTCCGGGCTCCGAAAAGCTTCTCGTTAATTGTGAATGCTCACATTTAAATACATTTATTTTTTTTTTAAATCCGTTCTCGTTCTCGTCGTTTCCATACCCGATTTATTGTAAACCAGCCTCTCCCGTTGGAAAGCGCCGGGAAAAACAAAAATCGGTATGGTTCCTCCTCCAGAACTGAACTCCAGACTGATTGAACAGGACTCGTACTAGAAAGTTACTTGGACGTAAGAAGGAAAGGGATAAGAAAAAAATGCTAAATATGATGGGATTGTCGAGCTCTGTGATAGGAAAGCAAGAAAAGTTACGGAGACGAGCTGTAAGACTCGAAGACGTAATCGAATAAAAGTTGCACTGCTAATTGATAATCAAACGTACAACTTCATGACAGTACAAACCATGTAATGAAAGAAGCAATATAAACCTACTCACTTCAAAAAGTTATATTGTAAATTTGTTTTTATACAAAAATGAAAAACCACTGCCTCTTCCTGGAGCAGGATATTAAGATCACATATTTCCTAGACACTTCAAACATAACATCCAATTAACAATACGAGTACTATTTCTCCTTTTGTTTAAACAATTTTATTGCGGAATGACTGTAAGTCTATTAAATTACGAGCGCTTGATTTTATTTTGTCCCAAGCCGTGGCGTCGCGGTCTATGACATTCTGCCTAGGATTCGCATTACGGAATGCGCACTGGTTCGAGTACCCATGGTGGAAGAAATTTTCTCATGATATTTCGGCCAGTGTATGGGACCGTTGCCCATCCAGCATCGTAATGCATTTGGGTGGCTACTATAGACAGCGAAATCCGGTTACGACAACTAGCTATAACGTAGTCCTAACAATACGATACATCCGTTCTGATTGGATGATTGTTCACCTCTGCGGAAACATGTGGACGTGAGGCCAGCAGTTGACGGGTCGTGTCTTGCTCTTAATGGGCTGTTGCGCCGCGGAGTTATTTTATTCTTTTACCTTATTTTAATATATTTATCCTGGTCAACTACTTGGTAGTTCGTTTTCGTTATTTATTTCATAATATCCTATTCAGTTAACGAGAAGAGTTCTTCAAACCTGTTCGTCCGTTTAGCTGTTTTAGAAGGTTATAGTGTTGGTTAAATGAAACTAATAGTCTATCTTTGACAATCGTTAAATATTTGACGCTGTTTGAATGTCTTTATAATGGTTGGTGAAATCGCTGGAAGTTACGAACATCATACCATATGGCACTGGAAAGCATGAAGTGGTCAACTTTTTCCACTAACCGACATGTGAAGTGGCAAGTATGATGTGCACAACTGAACTCATAATAATCCAGACAGGAGGTCACGAGGACTTCCAGCTGTCGGAGTTATTGCCAGGTGCACTGTCAGAATTAGGAATATATTACAGTGAAATACATATAAGTACACATGTGCAGCTTTGTGACGAACTCATTTGAGTATAAATACACAGGATATTCAAAATATTTGAGCAAGTCTCCAGATTGGATACATACGTTACATATACATGCATGTTTACATACATACACATATTTGTAATTTTATTTATATTTCTTAATTAGTTCTCCCTCATTTGTGCTTTGTATAGGCCTATGCCTATTTGTATTCTGGTGGTGTGTTAGAGAAGGCCTGATGGCCTTAACTCCACCAGCTTAAATAAATAATAAATAAATAAAACAGAAACAATTCTCCTTAAAATTTATGACTGGTTTACAACCAATAAACTACCATTAAACATTAATAAAAACTAACATAATTCAATTTAAGACCACTTAAAATTTAATCTCTGAAACATTAGACACAACTATCAACAATATACCCCTACTAGAAACATCAACAACCAAATTTCTTTGTTTGCATATTAATAATACATTAAATTGAAAAAATCATAATAGAGAAATAACCCCCAAACTTAGCTCAGCATGCTTCGCAATTAAGTCGTTACAACAATTTCTAAACAGCAGTATCTTAAAGACAATATAATATATTTCGCCTATTTTCATTCCATTATGTCCTACGGAATAATATTTTGGGGAAATTCTGCAGATAGTAAAAATATATTCTTTTTACAAAAAAAGAGCCATTAGAATAATAGTTGGAGCAAGGCTAGAGAATCATGTAGATTATTTTTTTAATTAAATATTCTGACCTTAAAAAATCAGTACACGTACTCTTTAATAAATTTTCTCTTACGTAATAAAGAAAATTTTCCAACTAATTCAACCATACATAGTATAAATACCCGCCGAAAAAATTATTTTCATATGCCATCATCAAATTTATCATGCTATCAAAGGGGAGTACGTTACATGGCGATAAAAATGTTCAATAGTCTTCCTGAAGACATTAAGAATCATAGCCAAAACCCTGCATTATTTAAGGTAAAACTAAAAAATTACTTAATATCTCACACTTTCTATTCTGTAGATGAATTCTTGACATTTCACAGTACTGTGTAAATATTTTAATACTATTAAATGGTAAACATATTGCAGTGCATAAAATATTATTGCCATTAAGGTATTAATTCTGTACATATGTCATATTTGCATTTTATATGTTAAACGTAAGAATTGGAATGTCCTTTATTCTATGCTAAAAAGCAAATGTAAGAATATTATGGAACGAATAAATCTATCTATCTAAGTAAGAGATAAATAATAGGAAAGTGAGGATGGGCTTAGCTTGGTGGAGCCTATGAATATGGAAATTGAAAAACAGGAGGGCTACCGTAGAAAAGGATATCTGCCCCCTTTGCGGCATGGGAGAAGACGCGTTCCATATATTATTAGAATGCCAAGAAACAGACAATACAAGAAAAAAGTGGATAAAGAATAAATTTTTGAATATGAATAGATATGTAGCATATAAGAAAATATCTATATAATTAATATAAGAGAGTTAAATAAATTAGGCAAATTTTTAATGAAATGGGAAGAGAAAGTTAAAAGTAATAGTGTATTAAATTGATCTTATAGTGTGTATGTGTGTGTTTTTTTGTTTTGTTTTTGTTTACGTTTGTTTAGTTGTGAGACTTGGCATAGGTGATTAAAATTGTAAAGTAAGGCAGATCTGGGGTAATATAGAATTGTAACAGGTCTATCTTACAGATATATGATAGATGAATAAATATGTAATATCATAAATAAATAAGAAGAAATTCAAAAGTGTCAGATCCGGTGACCTCGCAGGCCAGGACTCAGGCTTTTCGGACCTGTGGTTGGTTACTTAACAAAATTTGCTTCTTTTGCGCTTCTATTGTTTAGTCAATTGTCGAAAAACAGGTTGGAACCTCATAAGTGGCACCAAGAATGCGCCACTCATGAGGCAACTAAGCCAGAGGATAGAGCGGTGGGGTGATCAGTTCCTTTCTCCCTCCATTGCATACATCGCTGACTTCAGATGTATATAAACAATTGTTCTTCCTCTGATACATATCGTCAAGCGAGATGTACTGTTCAGCCAGAACCTCAATCAGAGATCATTCTATTAAATTTTTCCAGCCAGTTTTACGTTCTGCAGAATCCAGTCTTCAACGATGACAGAAAAACCAATAGAAGCTTGAAGGCAGTCGATAAAAATATTTAAAATACTTTCCGAATATTAATAGGAATAAGAAGGATTATGTTAATGTCAATGATGGCTGTCACGATTGCAATGAACCTTTTTATGTTAAGTGATGACGGTGGTGATGATGATAGTGACGAATATGATTAGTAGTGGTAATTATGGTAAACATG
The DNA here is from genome assembly GCF_040183065.1 of Periplaneta americana. NCBI lineage: Eukaryota > Metazoa > Arthropoda > Insecta > Blattodea > Blattidae > Periplaneta > Periplaneta americana. The sequence goes on along the minus strand of NC_091123.1, from coordinate 69,692,029 downwards.
ACAGTGATGGAAGTATGGTCCTGTTGATGTTAAATAGTGGCGATGATAAGATAATTATAATGGTGATGATTTTGACGAAGAACTACGTCTTTTCCTTCACTTGGTATGGGGGAGATAACTTGGAACTGACCGTCACATAAAAATGCAATCCCTTCTCGTTGCTACTGCTTGTGTTCCCCCTGTTATTCTTGTATTCCCCTTGTTCTCCTTGTATTTCCCTTATATTCTCCTTCTTCTCCTTGTATTTCCCTTGTAATCCCCTTGTACTCCTTGTATTCCCACGATATACCCATTGTGCTTGACATAAACGTAAAAAGGAAATGAGACTTCCTTGACTTCATGCTTGACACGTTTGGTTTAAGGCTCGTCTAGACAACGGAGCCTACGATACTCGGCGACTCGTACATCGACATGGTCTTCGTAAGAAATTTGGACGACTTGTGATGCAGCTACTACATATCAGCTACTACTTCTCATATCATCGTCCTGTTCTTCCCGTGTACGATTCCGTTGTTGATTCTATAGATTTGTCGCCCAATAATTAATGTTAATTGCATACTCAACTTCATTTTATTTCTCGCACCATCCCCATGTAATTCTGCTGAAAGATTTACAGCTAATATATACCTTAAAGATATACCTGTCGAAAGGTGATCTCACCCACAAGTAATTCCACATAAAGATATGTAGCATAGCAAAGGTAGGGGAAACTAGGGTCTGTTGGACAGTCGGGCATGTTGGACACTCTGTACTTTAACGTGTTACCTCGCCACTTGTGGGCACCACATTCTGATAGAAGTCAATGACGGAAGTAGCCACGAGTCCAACTGTCCAACAGACCCTAGTTTACACTATGCATCTGTCGACAGGTGATCGCACCCACAAGTAGATCAAACAGAAGTTTTACAGATCTACTTACGGTTCCTTTTGGAAGAAGGGATACAGTGAGTAATTCTCCATCCACATAGATACTACAGTTGGATCAACCCGTTTCGGAAAAGTCACCATTTTGAAATATCATAAGGGAACTAATTATGGCTGAAGAATTTGGTTTCGACTTAAACAGCTTCGTTCCATTTGGATTTATGAACGTCATTGTACATCAGTTAACTGTCTTCTTTGTTTTTTTTTTTTTTTCCTTTCAGTTTCTCCATGACTAGAAACCCTGCTGCCCATTCCTAACTCTAAATATTTTTCGCCATTGGAACTAAAAATTTATCATCAGGAGTCGAGATTTAATCATGTTTTGATATTACGTCACTATGCGGTCTGGGTATTCCAACAGTTATGTACTGTTAACATTTATGTTCTGTTATACAACTGAATATTTACTCATAGATATTTGATATGTGTTCTTACATAATTATCTGTTAGCATTGTATTGTACTGCATTTATTTACATTCCGTGATATTCGTACATCTCTTCACAGCTAGAATATGGAACATGTCAAAAATAATCTTAAAAGTACCATAAAGTTATAATTATAGTCACAGTCTAGTTGAAATGTATACAGAAGAGTTTTACAATATAGTCTACTAATGCAATACAAAGGTATAGAATCAATACTTAATACAAGACAAATATTCATTCAGCTTTGTTGAATGTCATAAATTCAGTTCCAGAATAGAAGGCGTGAGAAATTAGGTACTTCTTTAATTTGGTCCTGAATAATCTTACGTTTTGAGGTTGATTTTTTACTTCCGTAGAAAGGCTATTACAAATTTGTACTGCCATATAACACACTTCTTTTTGATAGCACGAATACTTGCCGATGGATTGTGGAAGTCATTTTTGACGCGTATTTATGCTATGAACTTTTGAATTAGTGACGAAGTTTTCACGGTTACATACGAGGAAGTTTATTAATGAAAATATATACTGACAAGCCATGGACATTATTTGTAGTTTTTTTTTAATGGTCCTACAAGATTCCCTAGATTTAGCACCTACTATTATTCGAATTACTCTTTTTTGTAGGAGGAATATACTGTTACTATCTGTAGAATTTCCCCAGAATATTATTCCAAAACTCATTACCGAGTGGAAGTATTTGTTTTTAAGGTATTAATATTTACTATCTCTTGCATAGATCTAATAGCAAAACGTGCTAAATTTATGATGAAAGGAGGATGGAACGGAGAAAAATTCTCTCCAGCACCGGAATTTGAACCCGAGTTTTCATCATATGATGACGCAGAATATCTGCATTGAAGTATCATATGCACTTCGGTACATCATAATAATGTATGATACGTGAGACGGCGCTTATTCCGTCGTATCCCGGCCACTTAGTCACTCATAACGAGTGCACCTCTGCACATGTGTGGACACTGTGCCACTGTCATACATCTATTACGCAGTGCATGAGGGTAGGCCAGAGGTGGAACTTAAGCTGAGAGGATTCGATCCGACATCGGGATGGGAATCCGCTGTGTCTTAGTGGATAGAGCGTCAGCACGTAGAGCTGAAAACCCGGATTCAAATCTCGGTGCCGGAAAGAAATTTTTCTCCGTTCCACTCTCCTTCCATCATATGATGACGCAGAATATCCGCACGGAAATATCATATGTACTTCGGTGCATCATAATAATATGCTAAATTTAGTTTGGGTGTAATTTCTTTAAAATGATTTTTTTCCAATTTAACACATTATCGATTTGTAAGCCAAGAAATTTCGTGGTTTTGTTTCTTTTAGTGACCTATTGTTAGTTACTGCGCTTGAAATTTGTGAGGTTGAATTTAGGCAGGATTTAAATTGCATTATGATAGTTTTGTTACAATTTAATACTCATTTTATTGGCTGAGAACCAATCACATATTTTGAGGAGAATTGCCTCTGCTAAAGATTGGAATGTGTCGGAGTTATCGGCTGTAGTTACTATACTTGTGTCATGTGCAAATAATATGGTATGATCTATGTATTTTATTAGGAATTCCATTATTAACAGTTCCCATGTCGAGGCAGATTTGTATTATGTGTATTATTTTAGGAAAAAATTTGCTTCTGCACCGGGAATCAAACCTAGGACCTTCAACTCTGCGCGCTGAATGCCCTAATGTAGGTTATAGCAGTACTAATAAAAATTAAAATGAGTAAGATTTTAATCAAGTAAATGGTAAATATGAAAATGCAAAAAGGAATAAATAAAAACTCTGACATTTGCCCAATAGCCATGTTTTTGTTTTTTCTAGGTAAATATTACAGCCTAACGCTTAGGCTATAAGACTTTAAGTTTGAAGAGAACGTACAGATATATACTTTATTTAAATGTAAGCCAATCGTAATGATTTGGGAGCAATATTTACTTGTGTAATGGGCTGATTTGCTGTCTGAGTAGCAGTATGGCAGGGACATCGATTTTTACTGTCTGCAGCAAATAAAAACAACACAAAAATGCCGGAGCGGTAATTCAAGAGCTTTTAGTTTTCAAAGAGTAATTTACCTCTTTACGAGGGAAGATTATACAATCATGCAGACGAACAGCAATATCATCGCATTAATTATTACACTGAAATACGACGAAATGGCGTAACGTTTGCTACACAGAAATTCTGCACGTCATTTTACCGCACATCGTGCAAAACTAATGCAGTGTGACGTAAACACCGTCAAGTGTGAAATTACAACACTGTTGTGGAACCAGTCGGCGTTCAAATTGCCTGTTTTGAGCTGATTCTCAAAAGAGAATACAAAATGATCATCCATATGCCTGTCTCATTTTAATACCTTATTTGTTCCTTAAATTTATTTCATTATCCATCTTGAGTCTTGCGTACACTACTTTTAACACTTTATTACAGAATATCGTAAATGGGCAACTTACTGGTGTTATATATTTAAGCACGTGGGCTTACAGCTGTTTCCTAGACATCACCATAACAAAAGTTGACAACAGACACACTTTCAAAATATACAGAAAACCAACCACCACCACCACACACACATACACAAAACATCCAACCACCCTATACAACGCAAACACGCTGCATTCAGGACAATGGTACACAGATTACTCAACATACAACACTACAATGAAGAAGTGAACACAATCAAATACATAGCACAAGAAAACGGTTACAATCCAAACATAATAGACAACATCATAAGAAAGACAAAATAAAAACTCAACAAACACAAAAACACATGAAATACAACACAAACACAAGAACACAAGAAATACATCACACTAATGTACGAAGACAAAAACACACATAAGATCCATCCTCATTCAGAAAGCAGAAATACAACATAGCATACAGAACAGAAAACACACTACAAAGACACCTCAACACACAAACAACACAAACAAATAAATACAACCGCACAGGCGTATACAAACTCACATGTAATAGTTGCGACAAGTTCTACATTGGACAGACAGGCAGATCATTCCAAACTCGATACAAAGAACACATTAAAGCAGTAACCAGAGGACACAATACATCTAGATATGCCGAACACATAACTAATGCTACATAACAATAACATAAATACAGACATGGAAATCCTACACATCCAACCCAAAAACCAGAAACTCAATACACTAGAACAATATGTAATATACAGACACACTAAAACACACTCAAATCAAATTCTCAACACACATATCAATTTCAGAACACACTCTCTATTTGACTCCACATTACAACTCACAAACACAGCCTTACAACAGGCAGCGATATCAAGATGACCCTATGATCCAGTAGGCTCTGACGATGGTGTATATACCGAAACAGCTGTAAGCCCACGTGCTTAAATATATAACATTAGTAAGTTGCCCATTTATCAATCTTCTTTATTTAATTAGGCCTACTTAACCATTAAAGTTACATTATTTAATTTTAGTTTTCAGGAGTTAGTGCATACTTATTTTAATGATTTATTGTGTGCTGTATTGGATGTTTCGAGAAGTTAACTTTCCTCTAGGGAGATCACGGCTCTTTGTACGGTAAGGTAATTGACGGGTCTGTCATCTCTGAGCCTTTGATCATTGCTGCTCTGTGCACTAGCGCCAGCCGAGAGAAAAACTTCTTCCGCACTTCTAGCCTAGTCTTCGGTCTTTGATAGGCTCCATTATCTTGAAGTCCTTTTGAAACTTCACCCTGTTACTCCAGACACTGTGATTATAACTATGATGGAAGTAATTGGAAGAAAGTTAACTAAATAGTGCATGAATAACGCTTCCTTTCAAGGACTCTCGATTGGAAACTATGTGACACTCAGGCCGCGTTAGATATATCCATATCCATATTTCAAATGCTTCTATTCACTTCTCTTCACTTCGTCGTAATATTCATGTTTCTGCTCCATACAATACCACACTCCACACAAAGCACTTACTAGTCTCTTCCTTAATTCTTTTTCCAGAGGTCCTCAGAAGATACTCTTTTTTCTATTAAAAGCTTCCTTTGCCTTTCGACTACCTGGCAGCAGCTCATGTTACTAATTACACTGCCCAACAATGAAAATGTTTCGGGCTCAAAAATAGCTAATTCTTATGTATTTCCACCTGCTGAATTAAAAAATCACGATAAAAATGACAGATTAGCTCTTGCTTTGGAGATAAAGTGACATTTCATTTTTTAGAGTCAACATTTTCAGTTTGTGGGAAATTTGGGGGAAATTTTGTTTTGGGAGTTGGCACACCTGTCAAATAACAAAACACAAATGTTCTTCAGCTGTTTGTAAGTTACAAACATAGATATTGTTGCTGTGACTGTGAATTTCATATTGTTTCTGCTGTAATTAATGCAGAATTTCTGGTTCGGAAGTGTTTTTAAAGTGTAAAATTTGTAAAAATGCCACGAAAATTGTGTGTTTGAAGTAGAAAATAAAGACAGTGTGGAACAAGAAGAAGAACCCAACAAGGCTTCCACATCCCATGACCTTGATTTTGAGGAAAAAAGATGATAAACAGCACAGACTGAGTCAAGCGGAATTGAGTGATCTCATTAGAGACCTTGATCTGTCAAAGGAGTAGGTAGAAATTCTAGGGTCTAGACTACAGCAATGAAATCTTCTCGAACTTGATGTCAGGGTCTCACAGTACAGACAACGTCACAGGGATCTGCTTCCCTTTTTTGAGAAGAAAAATAATCTTGTTTGCTGCGACATTAATGGCTTGATGAAATGTTTGAATTTGAATCATGATCCAACTGAATGGAGGCTATTCATAGACTCCTCCAAGCTTAATTTGAAAGCTGTATTACTTCACAATGGCAACCGTCTTCCTTCTATTCCTGTTGGTCATAGAGTTCACATGGAGGAGACTTATGCAAATATGACAGCCCTCTCCGACTCAATCAAATATCATGAACACAAGTGGAAAATATGTGGTGATCTAAAAGTCATTGCTGCACTCTTAGAAATGCAACTGGGGTAGACAAAATATTGCTGCTTTTTATGTATGTGGGACAGCAGGGATAGGAAATCACATTATATTCAAGCAGACTGGCCTGCAAGAAATCTTAACCCTAGCGAGAAAAATGTCGTTGCCGAGCCTCTCGTGGACCCAAAAGATGTTCTTCTTCCACCCCTGCATATTAAGCTGGGTTTGATAAAAAAAATTTTGTCACAGGTATGAACCAGGAAGGACAGGCCTTTAAGTACGTAAGAGAGAAATTTCCTAAATTAAGTGATGCCAAAGTCAAGGAAGGTATTTTTGTCGGGCCACAAATTCGAGAACTTGTAAAAGATCCTGCATTTGACCAAGTTTTGGAGGGGAAAGAAAAGGAAGCTTGGGAAGCTTTGAAGGGAGTTATTCATGGATTTTTAGGCAACAAAAGAGATGATAACTACACTCAGTTGGTGACAATGCTCCTGCAAAAATACCATCCACTCGGATGCAACATGTCCCTTAAAATCCATTTTCTCCACTCCCACCTGGCCGTTGGAATGAAACAATGCTTGCGGATTACTGCTGGTCTTTGCGTAGGGTTGCTCCGGAACTCACAAGAGGCAAGCTAAAAGACGACAATCTCATGAAGCCACACATGATTCTCTTCAGACCCAACCATCTGTCAGGTATTCTTCCATAAATTTAGAACTCTTAGAATGTAACTGCCATTTAAAAAAAATTAAATGCACTTTCAATGTTGTTGGCATATGTAATTAAAATGTATCGTTTTCTCTTAATCCGTTAAACTGAAATACTTCCACCTATTGTGTATCACAGAAACTAGAGTTAAGAAAAATTTTTCATTGTCATATTCGTTTTTCTCAACCCAAAATTAGTGAGAATTGACTCATATGAAGTGCAGGAAACGTTCAAAAAAATTATAGTACATCCCAAGTATCTGAAGCTGTCCATTTGCTCTACTGCCTCATTTAGAATTCTCACATTTACCTTCCTTATTTTTTCCGATGACCATAGTCTTCGTCTTGTTTGCATTTACCTTCATTCCATACTGCTCACAGCTGTCATTTAGCTTGAGAAGCAAGTTCCTTAGCATCGTCTCCTTTTCTGCTAATAACGCCATTCATTCATTCACTCAAGGTCTTTCACTGCAAACCCAGCTTTCTCCAATCTTTCCTGTTTTCTGCCTTCCTCTTTGTCTCATACGATCCATACATCTTAATGTCTATTATCTGATGTCTTCTTCTGCCTCGAACTCTTCTTCCGTTCACCATTCCTTCCAGTGCATCCTTCAGTAGGCAGTTTCTTCTCAGCTAGTGACCCAACCAATTTTTTTTCTCTTTCTGATCAGTTTCAGCAACATTCTTACTTCAACTGCCCTTTCCAAGACAGCTTCATTTCTTATTCTGTCTGTCCACTTCACAAGCTCTATTCTTCTTCATACCCTAATTTCAAATGTTTCTATTCGCTTCGTCGTAATGTCCATGTTTCTGCCCCATACAATGCCACACTCCACACAAAGCATTTCAGCAGTCTTTTTCTCGGTTCTTTTTTCAGAGGTCCGCAGAAGAAGCTTCTTTTTCTATTAAAAGCTTCCTTTGTCATTGCTATCCTCTTTTTGACTTCCTAGCAGCAGCTCATACTGTATTACTGCTTATAGTACACCCCAAGCATTTGAAGCTGTCCACTTGCTCTACTGCCTCATTTAGAATTCACACCTTTACCTTCCTTATTTTTCTCCCGTCTTGTTTGCATTTATCTTCATCCCATATAGCTCGCAGTTGTCATTTAGCTCCAGTAGCATATCCCTTAGTGTCGTTTTCTCTTCTGCTACTAACCCCATATCAGCAGCACTTTATTTTTCTTCCTCCTACTATCATCCCTCCGATGTTCTGAAAACAGTTCTTCACTAAATTCTCCAAGTAGATGTTGAACCGGATAGGTGATAAAAAGGCATCCTTGCCGTACTCCTCTCCCTGTTTCACTTCCTTCAGATATTTTTTCTCCTATCCTGACTTTGACTCGTTGTTTCAAATAAAGGTTACAGAACAGCTTTCTCTTTTTCCAATCCATACCAATTTTCTTCTGCATCCCCATCAGTTTATTCCAATCCACTCTGTCATATGCCTTTTCTAGGTCCACAAATACTATACACACACTTCTTTGTGCTTCTCGAGGTATCACGCCGATTGAATGCGATAACAGGCTGATAGAGAATGTAAATGTAAATCTATTTATCATTCTTTTATTTCATATTAAAACATTCCACCATCAATTTGTAGAAAACTCTTTATATCATCATTGTCATCATCATCATCATTTACTACGCGGACCTGTTCCTATTTCAAAGTGATTTAATATTTGTCTGACAGCGTTTTCTTGGGCGTTCATCTGGTTTGTAATGAAGCAGTTTACATGGCATCCTACGTAATTTCATTCGTTCTACCTCACTGTTTCGATTTATTCTTGTACGCTATTAAATTATTGAGAGTTTTTTAGTTGTAATTCCTCCCGTGTAATATGACCTTTTCTCATGCTGTTAGAGCCCATATCTCTGAACTAGCCCACACCTGTGGAGTAACGGTCAGAGTGTCTGGGTTCCAATCCCGGTCGGGGCAAGTTACCTGGTTGAGGTTTTTTCCTGGGTTTTCCCTCAACCCAATACGGGCAAATGCTGGGTAACTTTCGGCGCTGGACCTCGGACTCATTTCACCGGCATTATCACCTTCATTTCATTCAGACGCTAAATAACCTAGATGTTGATACAGCGTCGTAAAATAACCCAATAAAATAAAATAAAAATCTCTGGACTAAACATCAGTGTCAGTACTGCCATTATCTTATAGAATTTTACTGTTGTATTTTTTTTCTTTTTACTTTTTTTTTTCATTATAAGGTTACTTTCATTATACCAGCTATTTTCTTTATCTGTTCAGTTTATTGTCAGGTAGCTGGACATATAAACCCTATATGATGTTTTACAACCTAAATAGCAGAATTCTTTAACTTGTTCTAAAATTTTATTTTCTATCATTTCACTATATCCTACTAGAGAGTAAGTAATATAGCATATTACACCTAATGTAGTTAATCATGTATTTTATTTTGTAACTTTTTTTTATTTTCCTGAGCTTATTCCAACGAATTTATGATGTCATTCTCATGTTATTTTCTCGTACTGCTTGCCCTCGTCAACTTCATATTGTTGTTTCCTTCCCTGTGACAGGTACGAACAAGACTGCTTTGCTTTATGGACCCCTCGCGAGATGCTCCAATGAATGTGGAAGCGGCGTAATAAGGCATTAAACTTGCACCGTACTCGACGGCATTAAAGTGCCCCACCTCATCTACAGAGCCTTGTTTCCTCGCGCGAGCTTAGACCCTCTCCTCAAACTTTTAGTACTGCAAGCTCAGTATTTTTATATGAAACCAGAACATAGACATTAATACTTCAAAACAGTTTTCACAGTACATTTTTATGACTATTATATGTAATGGAAAAACAAGTGATTAGTTCAAAAAAATGTTTTGCGGGATTACATACATCTTCCACCCATAAAAAGGTATATGTTTTATAAATTTTATCGCTCTATATCAGCGTTTTTTTAACCTTTTAATCATGTGACACACTAAAGTTTCTATTTTACAGAAAAAAATTATTCGTGTTTTAATCAGTTCGATACCTAACGCATATTGTAAGCCATTGTTTATACATTAGGGGTCATATTCATAGACATTCTTAGCGCGGGCTTCCGGTGGATGATCAGCGAACTAACGTTTTCGTATTCATAAACCAGTGTTAGTGATATGATATGGATCCTGTACAAGTAACCAGTCGATAGCCGGGGCTAGTTTAGCACGCTCGTAGCGAGGACTAGTGAAATGTCTATGCATAGCACCCTAAGGAATTTTTTTCTCTATGAGGCCGGGAGGGAAACATCCGTGTGCACCGTGACCTGAGGTCTATTGTGTGCCCCTGGGATGAGTTGCAAGCCCACCGACCCCACCTACGCCGAACCGACCTAACCGCTAACACCCTAACGACCAGTCCCGCCATCTTTCCAAATCCGTGTACTATTCCACCCCAACAGCCTCCCCACATTCCCCCTCAAACGGTCTGAGGTGTAAACCCCCTCTCCCGTCTCCTCAACGGTCTGAGGTGTAAGCTCCCTCTCCCGTCGGGAGGAGAATGGATACATTAAGGGATACTTACTTAGTCACTTACTTACAAATGGCTTTTAAGGAACCCGAAGGTTCATTGCCGCCCTCTCATAAGCCCGCCATCGGTCCCTATCCTGTGCAAGATTAATCCAGTTTCTATCATCATATCCCACCTCCCTCAAATCCATTTTAACATTATCCTCCCATCTACGTCTCGGCCTCCCCAAAGGTCTTTTTCCCTCCGGTCTCCCAACTAACACTCTATATGCATTTCTGGATTCGCCCATACGTGCTACATGCCCTGCCCATCGCAAACGTCTGGATTTAATGTTCCTAATTATGTCAGGCGAAGAATACAATGCGTGCAGTTCTGCGTTGTGTAACTTTCTCCATTCTCCTGTAACTTCATCCCTCTTAGCCCCAAATATACATTAAGGGATACTTACAGTTATTAACTTGTTTATTTTTACTAGTCTATTATAAGTTAAGAATAATTTAGGTCTATACTCTAATAAAAGCAGACATTCATCAATACGGTACACGTTCTAATTATCAGTTGGCTGTGCCCAAGTTACGTTTGACTACATTAAAGTAGTCCACATCATATTCCAATCTTATGAATCCATGCTGGTTGAATTTAATGTACCATCTCTCAGTAGTCGCAGGATAAGAGCACAACAACTGCATTTGTTCAAAACCATAAATGGCTTAATAGACAACCTTGATCTTCTACAGCCAATTAGTTTCAATATTGGTAAATCAAATTTGAGAAAGCGATCTCTCTTTTATTTACAGACAACAAAAACACCATCTCATAAAAGTCTCCACTTTTATTAATGCTTCGAACTTACAATCATCTATCAAATAAACAGGATTTAGATTTTTCGTTATCGTACAATATGTACAAGAAAAAGTTATGTAAAGCATTACTTGAAACACATGTCTGTGTTGGTGAGTTTTTTTAATAAATTAATTGAGCCTATTGGGCCTGCTGTGTAGTGCTGTATATTGAGTTTATTAACATGGTGTTGTATTTGCTCTGCAATTTGCCAATTATAGCTACGCCTACATTTTGCATTTTTGGCTGTGATGTCTGTAGGCCTACTTGGCTCTTGTTGATTTGTTTTTATTTGGTGTTTTTCATTTATATCTGTATCTCTGTGTTTTATTTAGGTGATATCTATTTGTTTTTTTTCTCTTTTCCATTTTTAATTTGTAATTACACTTGTATCTGTTTTACCTCTTTTTTTCGTGTTGTATGCAATTCTATGTTTTTTTATCTGTACTGTCTATTGTGATTGGGCTTTGCCCTGTTATGGACATAAATAGATAGATAAATAAATAAATAAATCTGTGCAGTAACGGTTTACGGGTCTGTCTGCAAAACCAAGTGGCCCAGGTTCGAATCCCGGTTGAGACAAGTTACCTGGTTGAGATTTTTCCGAGGTTTTCCCTCAGCCTAATATGAGAAAATGCTGGGTAACTATCGGTGCTGGACCCCGGACTCATTTCAAGGAAATTATCACCTTCAGACGCTAAATAACCTAAGATGTTGATACAGCGTCGTAAAATAACCCACTAAAACGAAAACTACATCAAAGAGATATTTTAACACACTTACTTTGGATATGTTTAATAAACTGCCTATTGAGGCTCATTATGTTAGTTTAATCAGATTTAGGACTGATATTCGAAAATTTTAGTTGCTAATCTTTTTTATAGTTTGAAAGAGTTTTATGATAGTCCTTTGGATATTGTATTTTAGTAGGGCCTATCTTATATTTTCTCTCTTCTGACGATGCGCGTATATTTAGATACTTACAACAATGATTGATTGATTGATTCATTCATTCATTCATTCATTCATTGATACCATAAAGGTGTACTTTAAATTCCCGCGGCATACTCATATAATCTATGGTCCGTCCCAGGAATCTGTAGAGTAGGAAGACGAAATAAGACCTCTGCGCAAGTAGTAGGCCTATGTATGTGGAAGGGCTAGGGTCAATGACGCTATGGGGAAGGCATTGGTTGAACGAAGCTACCAATCGCTTGCAGGAAGGGGATCATTTCTATCTGAACTCACTACCACGAGCATCTTACCCCTTAGCGACCTCGAGCTGATGCTGCCCGCAATACACTCCGGCACAGATAGACTCCACCCCCATATGCGCGAAGTAACTCTACAGATTCCTGGTACGAACCATAGAGCTGTAGTTCCAAATCAGGAGGGAATTTTGAGAGTTTTAGGAAAGAATGAGAAGTATACAATACAAATTAATAAGATAAATGTATATGCATTAATATATAAAATAAAACATTTTCAATTTTATATGCATTATTTTTAGTACACATGGGGGGGAATGACAGTATGATGAATGGTGAAAGGTCGCATGGGCCAAAAATGGTAGAGAAAAGAAACAAAATATACATTATTCACAGTTAAAATTACAACCAAGAAAAGAAAAAAATGGTGTAAACCGAAAAGCTTAAAATGAACGATACGTACTGTTACTGGTTGGTATTGTTTGTGTAGGACGTCTTAATGCATAGCTTGGTCAATTTTATAGATATCTTAGAATTTCGTTCACAGATATAAAATTAAGAGTTCGTATTAAATTAATAGGCCTACTAGTGGCTTATGCAGCAAATGCTGCAAACTAAGTTCATTAGACGTTCAAATAAACATTTTTCAGATTTATTTTCAATGACGAATACAACACATTTTGAAAGTTATTTGTTTCCATAGTAATGAAACATACTCCATCTGAATGGTTTTTTATGCCATATACTTTTTCTTGAACCTATACACCTTCAGTGTTTGAGTTTCAACGCGAAAACGCAAGTAACAATGTCAGGACGATCATTGGGTTTTTCATGTGGGAGTAAAGCAATGGCTATTTCAGGTCATTGTGGATTGTAGGTGGAAGTTAAAAAAAATGTCAGGTTTGCTATGCTTTCGAACAATAGACATAACATCTTGGTATAGCTGCTGCATATTTCGTGAACTACCTTGAAATGTAGAGGGTAAAATCGTTTTATTCTGCTAAGAGATCTTGCTGAAATGATCGGAAGACTACAAAATCTTGTAGGCCTCTTATTTTATCAGTAACTAATACCTTTTGGTCTTTCCTTAGGAACTGTAATTTTTGCGCTCTCTCGAGCCAATACTGAAGAGAATCACGCATATAAATATCTACACCACATCGCCATAAATATATGAAAAATACCCAACCCCACTTGATTAATAATTTTATTATAAAAATATTTGATTTTTAATAACAATATTATCTTATGTAAGTTTTGTAGTTTTCAGTAACATATACTATATATACTCAGTAAATTATAGAAATGAAGATCTAATTTAAGATATTTTCCACATCTAGGCCTACTTATATAACCTCAAAACATTTCACTTTCATATCAACAATATAGCATTAATAATATGTATAATTAATGAAAAATAGTCACATCATGGCATTAACTATAATAATATTTCATTTCTAATGGTAATAATGTCATCAAACTACATCAAGTTTTGTAGTTTTTAATATCCAATACACAACTGTACTCAGAAAATTACACACCACAGAATCAGACCTGTAAATTATTTTAACAAGTCTTGAAGTTTTTAATAACCAATTGAATTTGAGCCCTAAATACAGGTATGTCGGCAATCCTGCAGGTCACGGGCTTCGTGTGATATTGTTTATTGTAGTGTGTGTTTTGCTTTATTCTTAAATGCAATTAATTCTCAAAACTGACGAAAGACGGATTTTGGAAAAAAGAAAAATTATGTAGGAAAACTAATGCTTCACAGAGTTACTATTTTTCTGCAAATCCTTGAATGCCAGGATTCAAAATGACGGGTCATTCATTAAAATCCGTTCAACCGTTTTCCCGTAACTTCCATTATTATTTGAAATTATATATACTAGTGGCTTGTGCAGCAAATGCTGCCAACTAAGTTCATTAGACGTTCAAATAAACATTTTTCAGATTTATTTTCAATGAAGAATACCAGACATTCTGAAAGTTATTTTCTTCCATAATAATGAAAGATATTCTCTCTCGAGCCAATACTGAAGAGAATCACGCATATAAATATCTACACCACACCGCCATTAAATATATGAAAAAGACCCAAGCCCACTTGATTAATAACTATAAAAATATTTGATTTTTAATAATATTATTACCTTACGTAAGTTTTATAGCTTTCAGTAACATATAGATATAGCCGCCACTCAGTAAAATATAGAAATAAAAATCTAATTTAAGTTATTCTCTACATCTACTTATATAACCCCAAAACGTTTCACTTTCATATCATCAATATAGCATTAATAATATGTATAATAATTAATGAAAAATAGTCGCATCATGGCATTAACTATAATAATATTTCATTTCTAATGGTAAAAATGTCATCAAACCACCTCAAGTTTTGTAGTTTTTAATATCCAATACACAGCTGTACTCAGAAAATTACACACCACAGAATCAAACCTGTAAATTATTTTTAGTAAGTCTTGAAGTTTTTAATAACCAATTGAATTTGAGCCCTAAATATGTCGGCAATCCTGCAGGTCACGGGCTTCGTGTGATATTGTTTATTGTAGTGTGTGTTTTGTTTTATTCTTAAATGCAATTAATTCTCAAAACTGACGAAAGATGGATTTTGGAAAATAGGAAAATTATGTGGGAACACTAACGTTTCACTGAAAGTTACTATTTTTCTGAAAATCCTTGGATGCCAAGCTTCAAAATGACGGGTCATACATTAAAATCCGTTCAACTATTTTCCCGTAACTTCCATTACCAGTTGAAATTATAGATAACAAAAATAAAAAAAAACATGTTGCTATCCTCGAAGGTATATGACGTAATCCCTTAAATCAAACTTTTATTACAATAATAAATACTTTTAATCGGTTATTTAATGACGCTGTATCAACTACTAGGTTATTTTAGCGTCGATGGAATTGGTGATAACGAGATGGTATATGGCGGGATGAGGCCGAACATTCGCTAGGATATTTAACCCAAGCGGAATGCCACCCTGTCCACCTGTCGGAATGGACGTCATCGCATATACAGGGTGTTTCAGAATTCAACCAAAGAAATTTATCTGGTTATAAAGGGGTTGTAGATAAGCAATTTGTTGTAAGGACTCCAGCATCTCCGACGAAAAATATCAGAGTTATCAGTTGTTAAAGTTGTTTACATTTGACACTCATATTCCAGTATTAAAATAAAATATAAGTAAGGAATTGTATGCGATGGTTTCGGATCTTAGTAGGGAATGAATGAAGCCCAACTGTTAAGTAATAATCAACAGCGTATTCAAAATGTAGCCTTCACAGAATCTGTAAAACTGCCGGCAAATAATGAGACATCACGTCATTGCACTGCTTGTTTCACCCTTATTCGTTTCCGTTGTACATTTAGAATAGGAGTATTGACATGAAAGACTGGTGTAACGGAGAGCGCGCCAGACCTCAGGTCAAAAGGTAGGATGCTCGAGTTTGAGTGTGATAGTTTCTTTTTAATCCCAATTCCTCTTATTTTTTATGAGATATCTGAATTCTTTCTTTTCTGAACCATCGAAATATGTATTGTGGTATTTATTTATATAAGCATAATAGCTTTGCTGCTAAATACAACTTAACATTAAATTGCTGATTCAACAAGTTTACAATACATATTAAATATCATGAGCATGAACATAAATGCTGTATACAGAGTGAAAGTAGCTATAATAAAACACAATAAGGTGTATTGATATAAATTGATTAATTAAAGAAATATAGTAATAATTATTTCATATTTTCCATCCACAACTTATCAATTAATACAGAAGCAATATTATTATTTCTGTTATTTAACATTCCACTAATATTTTCGATTTTTTTAAAATGATCTTCAAGTGGAGAGACTTTTTTAGTAGGTTATTTTACGACGCTTTATCAACATCTTAAGTTATTTAGCGTCTGAATGAGACGAAGGTGATAATGCCGGTGAAATGAGTCCGGGATCCAGCACCGAAAGTTACCCAGCATTTGCTCGTAATGGGTTGAGGTAAAACCCCGGAAAAAAACCTCAACCACGTAACTTACCCCGACCGGGAATCGAACCCGGGCCACCCGCGCTAACCGTTACTCCACAGGTGTGGGCGTGGAGAGACATAAATTGATAAATTGAGCATAGAATGACTAGAATAGAATGTTCTATTTTCGCTGGCAGAGTTAAGGCCATAAGACCTTCTCTTCCACTCAACTAGCCTTAGTCAATACAATAGTTATACACATGTTTAAATTAAGGGGCCGTATTCATAGACATTTTTAGCGCGGACTTTCGGTGGATTATCAGCGTTTTTCGTATTCATAAACCAGTGTTAGCGATAGGATATGATTTGAATTCTGTACTAGTAACCAGTGGATAGCCGGGGCTAGCTTAGTACGCTCGTAGCGCGTGCTGCGAAATGTCTGTGAATAGCACCCAAGAAGATTTACAATATACTTAAAAGATTCTCCAGCAGTATTCTTCACTTAAGTTTTAACGACTAGTACATGTTTATTTAAATTGAGATAAAAACTATAATTAATGAGCTAAGGTAATTCAATTCAATCTATATGCATATGTAAAGAATTATAATTAAGTTGCGATAGATAGTTGGTTAAAATGATGAGAATTAATTTAATAGAGTATAGGTGAAAAACAAGAAGATATATATATATATATATATATATATATATATATCTATATATATATATATATATATATATATATATATATATATATATAGGGGAGAGTCTGGTAGTATCGGACAGTGCGTTTCTTTCATCTACCATCATATGGTAGTACCTGAATGACATGGTTACGTTTCTCTATGCTACATCACAGAAACGTAACCATGTCAATCAGGTACTATCATCGTGTGGTAGATGAAAGAAACTCACTGTCCGATATTACCCGATGTCCGATACTACCCGACTCTCCCCTATATATATATATATATATATATATATATATATATATATATATATATATATATAATCTGTATAAAACCAATATGTATGTATGTATATATATATATGCTTTTTATTAACTAAGTTAAAAGCATGTATAAAACCAATTTAAAATTATATAAGGTGTGGTTCTAAGTCATTTTAACATGTGATAAACATTTGTAAAATTTATTAACTATTAGTCTTTTAAAGTTGACCACACTATTTGAATCTTTTGATATTACATGACCAGTTTCAATCATAAAAATTATGCACGTATTGACAATGAAAAGTTTAAAATATTTAATATTTAAACTTAAGCCATTAGTGATAATGTTCAGAAGAGACTTTAAAAAGAATGCAAGTATTGGCATTCTGTTGTTAATCAGTCACTCGTATCGATGAGATGTATATGACATCTGAAATTATTAAAGAAAGAAAATTTCATCTAAATAAGAGGACTCAGGGAAGGATACATGAATACTTGCATTACCGCCTGAATGTCGATACTAATACGCTGTCGTAGATATTGACTGCTTCGAGGATCCCCAGAAAGCAGCACTAAACTTCTATCTATGGTGGCTTGGCTTCACTACACCATTATCCAAACGTTTCAACCGCAAAAGGGGTAAGATATAATTATCTATAAGATGTTTATATTTATGATGTTTACTGAGAGAGGCACTTTCTGCTGCAGATCTTGGTGTCTTAGAAGTTGAAGACAGATGAGAAGGGGCCAGTGTATCCACACATGTGGAATCCCAAATTAAGAATTTAAGTACATGCCACGGGACTAGAGTCAGACCATCGGATCTTTTGCCGTCTGAACGGCTGATCCCGGAAGGTTCTAAGATGGATGGAACCCCTAAGGATGTTAATGCTCTTTTAGTGATGTCATTAAGCGGTGAATGACGAAAAATATGGCCCTTACTCATGACTAGTACAACCCAAAAGCAAAAAAAAGCATAACAGCACTTTAGACATATCCTTGCTACCCCAAAAATTATTTTGATTATCAAACTGTCTCGATGAAACAAATGTTAGAAGCACAATAAAGCATAATTTTACAAAAGAAAACATAAAAGCATAATCTTTAAAATAGAGCATAATTCTTGGAAAATGAACTGCCTACTTCAATGCACTATTTATAACAATTGTGACCAACAATTAATATTAAAAATACTCACATTAACAATGAGATGCTAGTTTTTCAACAATGGAATTTTCAAACTTAAGAATGTAAGTTATATTTTAAATTCTTAACTACAGTTACATTTGTAGTTCTGTGAGGAACAGGACATTATATATTAGTCAGTTTACAATGTCTTTTGACATTTTCTGACAGCCAAATATTAATTTACAGTCACTGATAAATGTATCGCACTGCAAGATACCACTCCCCTTTATCTCTCCATAGGTCTTCTCCCAATTGTCTTCTTTTCATAGCTTCCAGAATGCCCTTTTTCCATGTTGTCATAGGTCTTCCTCTTTTTCTTCTTCTTTATGGCGTCCAATCATATGCCAACCTTGGTAATCTTTCCGTATTCATTCGCATCATATGCCCATACCATATTAGTTGTTTTGTGAAAATATCCTCTACAATATCATTCTTAACTTGCATTTTCTCTCAGATTATATCGTTTCTAAACAATTAAAATAACATTACAGAGTACAAATTTAACGGTGTTATGTCCAGTTCACACTCTGAATCAGAAGCGTTTACATCTATTTCATACCAGCATGCCGAAAACATCTGTAACTGCGATACAAAGGGTTCGCGAGTTTCCTACAGACAATTTTATGGCTGAAAAGGGGAAACTTTTGTGTATCTTATGTTCATAGTGTATTAATTTCGAAAAAGAATCTATTGTGCAGAAACATGTGGAAAGTTTTAAGCATAGATCTCGGCAACAGAGTGATGGACAGATTTCAACTTCAGGTGGTCCTAGCAGCATAGTTGTCAATACTACACCTCAAGTATGGCAGCGTATGGAAAAACCCAAGAATAATATGAAAGATCTCTTGGAAGCATTCACTTCTGCTCGTACTCCACTGCATGTTTTTCGTAACCAACGATTTCGTCAGTGGATAGCTACATGTATGCAGCCGGCTCCCAGGGAACTCATTCTAAGAAGGTATCTTGCAGTGTGCTGAAGACGACTTTCAGGAAACTAAGTCAAAATGTGAGAAAAATTCTGTCTGTCTAGTGGTTGATAAAACAACAGATAGGTGTAAAGAATCGTAAGGTGGTGAATGTTCTTGTTACTCCACTGGGCGCGTTGTGAATGAAAAACCTCGTCTTGTGAAAATCAAAATTGTTGGGCACTGCAATGTCGATGTTATAGTAAATTTAATACACTAGATCTTATTGGCGTTCACAGAAGCAATTTTGTCCGCTCTAATGTAGGTATTAGCATACATGAGTTTCACATTCCACACCAGTATTAATAATCGAACTTCAAAGCCATGTGACTGACAACCTTGAGAATGAGTTGAGATTCGAACCGCAGTTCTTATAACAAGTCCATATTAAGGCCATGGCGCTATGCCATCAGTAATGAACACTGTTAGAAGTTGGAAAAGGTCGAAATGTAATGTTAGAGGACAATAGGTCCGTGGTTAATTTCTTTGTTTAGTCTTATTGTAAAATTTATCTTAGTGCCTTAGAAAAGCACAGAAGACACTGCATTCCGACTCGGATATAGCGCAGTCGTTTATATCTCTGATCGGGATACACCTATGATCTTACTGCCTCACATAACAGTAACAATAATTTATTTTATTTTACTGGCAGAGTTAAAGCCTTAAGGCCTTCTCTTCCACTCAACCAGATCTACAATTAATACAAATGTATAAGTAATAATAATAATAATAATAATAATAATAATAATAATAATAATAATAATAATAATGTGAAATACTATTATTGAAACTTATCTAATTTACCAGTTAATCTGAATACCGTACTTACATTAGAAATGAAAAGATAATTAGTTAGAACTATAATTTATAAAGTAAAAATACAAATAATTATTTACTTACTTACAAATGGCTTTTAAGGAACCCGAAGGTTCATTGACGCCCTCACATAAGCCCGCCATCGATCCCTATCCTGTGCAAGATTAACCCACTCTCTATCATCATATCCCATCTCCCTCAAATTCATTTTAATATTAGCTTCCCATCTACGTCTCGACCTACCCAAAGGTCTTTTTCCCTCCGACCTCCCAACTAACACTCTATATGCATTTCTGTATTCGCCCATACATGCTACATGCCCTGTTCATCTCAAACGTCTGGATTTTATGTTCCTAATTATGTCAGGTGAAGAATACAATGCGTGCAGTTCTGCGTTGTATAACTTTCTCCATTCTCCTGTAACTTCATCCCTTAAATTTGCTTTGAAGTTGTGCACCTATGTTTATGGGATTTATCTTTCTAATGACCTTTCCTATTACTGTAGGGTGGGTGACAAGGCATATTCTTGTTTAACGCCTGACTTATCTTCGAAGTGATCTGAGATTTGGGTGACCAGACGTCCTCTTTTTTCCGGACATTTCCTCTTTTTTAGGCCTTTGTCCGGGGTCCGGACAGATTAAAAAAAAAAACAAGAAATATCCTCCTTTTCGTAACTTGTATGTCTGATATTAAGCATACAAAGATATAATTTATTACAGTTGTATGAACACTTTTTGATATTTAAATTAAAAATTAATATAATCAGTTAGAAACCAAACATGTTTCGGAGGAATGCTCCTCCATCTTCAGTGGCATACCACGATACGCGGTCGAACATCTGAACCAGCGTCGTGGTATGCCACTGAAGATGGAGGAGCATTCCTCCAAACATGTTTGGTTTTTAACTGATTATTTTAATTTTTAATATAATTATCAAAAAGTGTTCATACAACTGTAATAAATTATATCTTTATATGCTTAATATCTTATTTATGAACACTGTTGAATCTGACCTTACTTGTGTAAATTCAATGTATGTCTGTTATTTTGAAATTATCTGATTTTACGCTTTTTTCAAGTAATTTTCCTGTAGGTGGCAGCGGCATCGACAAAATATATTCTTTGCCAACGATCATAACTCTCTTTGCATACCAAATAATATTAAACTCACATTATTTGCGGTATGTTTATGTATTATGATGGTAATTATAGTTCCCTTGGCTTTTATATGTAGTTAACTGTAAAATCATTTTATATTATTAAGTTTTAGCTTAAGTATACTGTAACAAAAGAGATGTTGACATAATTTTAAGTGTAATATAGGCCTAAGCCTAAATCTAAATAGGATAGTTATTTTCTGTTCTTTTTAATAATTACAGTTCCCTTGACTTTCATATGTAGCTAACTGTAAAAGCTTTATTATTTTTATCATAATTGTTTTTGTAATATTAATGTACTTTAAGTATGATATAAGCCTAAATATGTACTTAAATATTTTGTAATAAAATAGATACTGACGTAATTTAAAGTATAATATGGGCCTAAGTCTAAATCTAAGTACATATTTTCTCTTCTCTTTTTTTTAACAATGTCCTCCTTTTTTAAGTTTTGTGTCCTCTTTTCTATCGATGTGAATCTGGTCACCCTATCTAAGATTGTAATTCTATTCTTATTGCTTCCTTGGATTTATTTTTATATATTTTGACCAAATTAATTAATTTCAATGGTATCCCAACTCTTTCATGCAATTCCATGTTTTCTCTATACTGTCAAATGCCTTGCTAAAATTAATGAAGAATGTACAAATATCTGCTGCAAATTCGAATTCTTTCTTGGCCAATAGTCGAGATTATTAACAGATTGAAGTTATATGCACTCAACTCAATATCTGTGTACTCAATCATAAAAATTAAAGAAAACCGAAATGATTGGATAAAACATATTCAAAGAATGCCAGAATAAGATTTTCCTAGCTAGAACTGAGGTACAAAGCCAAAAGAAAAATAGACCTTCATTAGAGTGAGTAATTGTTGAAGTGGAATGGACAGTTGCTTAAGGCTCGACACGATATTCTTTATGCAGCGAATGCGGAGTCGTTTCCAGGAATCAAAACAACGGATTTAGTTTAAATTTAGTACGGATTGTCGTATCGACAGGCGCGATTTGATTCGCCCTCGCTGCAGAGCCCCAGGACAGCAGCTAAGCGGGTGCCGTGAATGTAATCAATACAACGAACAAGAGCCCCAACTATCAAACTGTGAACATCCTGCTAAATACCCGTGTGTCAGTTTATGTCAGAATACTTTATCGTCCGTTAATATCATCATCGTCGTCATCACAATACAACTTGCAAATCACTATCAACGAAGTCTTGCCAAATAACATCTTCCTTTCATGTACTGTACTAGTCCTAATATCTTGTTATGGTCTCATTGCAGACGACTTAAAATATGTTTTCCCCTTGGATGATAGCTTGGTATTTAGCAAGATATTCTTTCAGAAATCATTCTAAGAGAATTAGATCTCCATTTGTTTCGGGCATGTAGCACGTATGGGCGAATCCAGAAATGCATATAGAGTGTTAGTTGGGAGGCCAGAGGGGAAAAGACCTTTGGGGAGGCCGAGAAGTAGATGGGAGGATAATATTAAAATGGATTTGAGGGAGGTGGGATATGATGGTAGGGATTGGATTAATCTTGCTCAGGATAGGGACCAATGGCGGGCTTATGTGAGGGCGGCAATGAACCTCCGGATTCCTTAAACGCCAGTAAGTAGTAATAAGTAGTAGTTATTAATCAAGTGAGGTTGGGTCTTTTTCATATAATTAATGGTGGTATGGTGTAGATATTTATATGTGTCATTCTCTTCAGTATTTGCTCAAAAGAGCGCAAAAATTACAGTTTCTAACGAAACACCAAAAGGTATTACTGATAAAATTAGAGGCCTACAAAATTTTGTAGTTTCCCGATCATTTCAGCAATATCTTTTAGCAGGATAAAATGATTTTACCCTCTACATTTCAAACAGCAGCTATACCAAGACGCTATGTCTATTGTTGGAAAGCATAGCAAACCTGACGTTTTTTTTTTTTTTTTTAACTTTCACCTAAAATACCCAATGATCTGAAATAGCTATTGCTTTACTTACTCCCACATGAAAAACCCACTGATCGTCCTGACATTGTTACTTGCGTTTTCGCGTTGAAACTCAAAAACGGAAGGTGGATAGGTTCAAGAAAAAGTATTTGGCATAGAAAAACATTCAGAGGGAGTATGTTTCATTATTATGGAAGCAAATTACTTTCAAATGTCTGATATTCTTCATTGAAAATAAATCTGAAAAATGTTTATTTGAACGTCTAATGGACTTAGTTTGCAGCATTTGCTGCACAAGCCACTAGTTAGATCGATTTTTATTTCTTCTAAAATGTAAGTATTTTTCTCCATGTCTAATGTAGTGACTACAGTTAGGCCTATTTAAAACTTCAATTCATTGGCAGTGTTTCGGTGTTCATCGCTTTACGTATGGTTAAAACTTCACTGTTACATGGCAATTGGTCTCGTCATTGTTTTGTAGGCTTTAATTCTAGTATGTTTTTGAAAAAACTGGGGTTTAAAATTAATAATAGCATTCATTGCATAATTAAAAGCAATCAATTTTGCTTAAGTTCTTATATATAATTTCCCAATTCATAGCTAGAATTCGCTTTACGGAATGCGCGCTGATTTGAGTCCCTGAGGGAGGAATTATTCTCTGATGAAATTTCGACTAGTGAATTGATTGAAATGTTAGCCGGTTATCTTTCATATCGATTGAAGAAGAAATATCGATGTGTGTATACTGCCAATAAACTCTTCTGTAGTGAAGAAATAAAAACTGTCAACATGAGAAATCCGATTGGTTACAGTGTGTTTCACGAGAAATATTCGTCCTTCTGTTGAATGGCTTAGTGTGGTTTACATATTTGAAAAGTGTTTTGAAGAGTAGCATGAGACTACATTAAACAAGTTCGAAAACGTAGCACAGACATTTGCTAATATACTGAACGAAAAGATCTCTAGTAGGCCTATAGATCCATTCGTTATTGATTGATACTCCAGAACTCGATCATCATGAAAGCTCTCAACAAACGCCGACAAGAGCAGAAAAGTAAATCCTCTACAAGTAGCCGTAAGACAGCGAAGAAAATTAAGAAAATCGTCAACTATGTAATGTGAGCACAATAACATAATATTCTTCTTAGAGAGGCATTCTGTATTATTTTCATATCCTCATTGTAAAGAAATAAGCTTTTTAACAATGTCTAAAGGGCCCACAATAATTGAAAAATTGTTTGGGATCGCAATGGTATTTTTATGAGTGCCATAAATATCTTCGGTGCATTGCTTTCCATAGTACGGGGCATGTTAAAGGCCCAACCTTGATGGTAGATGACGTCACAAGCAGTGCGGGAGGGATCTGTTGGCCGTATACTGTATTTTATTTCATGGAGTGCAGTTTCATAGAAAGGAATTTGCCGACAGACCTTCTACTGCCCCCCCTACTAATTGATTGTCATAAATAAATGTCTTCCTTACTGTGACGGAAATCTTGTCGTCTCCTGTCAGTAACCAATCACAACCCTCGTTCAGAACAATTGACGTGACGCCAAATCCACGTGGAGGCAGAGTTGCCGCATCTTTTCCGAATTCCAAGAATCCCGTCAGTCTCATTTCGAGAGTCACCAGGATTGTGGCAACTGTGCAATGTTGGAACAAGGGGACAGGATGGATGTCAGAGGTGATTATGTAGGAAGTCATAAATCTGTAAGTGGGTGTTTAAAGGAGCCACCGAACTGCGCTCCTTGAAATAAAATGGAGTGTATCTTCCATTTTATTTTCCTTGCCTAGAACTCCTTTCCGTACCCTTGAGCATAATATAGTCACTGCAAACCTAACTTGTGTATAATGTGGCCAAACAGTGGGCTTTACTTATTGCTTTTGCAACTATTAAAAAAACTTCACTGACAGCGCTCTATTTCTCCTCTCCGGATTTAAAGTTAATTTTGTTTAGTAGTAGCAGAGATAATAATTTATTGCGCCTAACTCTTCATTTCCACAAGCATCGACACTTCATTGTAATGCAGTTTTCCATCAGATAAGAAGGGAGTAAGAGTAAGTCTATAATGAGAAAGTGTGAGTGTGATTCTACTGAACGCACCTTGAGCGTTTCGAAGTCTTCTCTTACGTATACCGGGCCTGGTACCTCGAGTTTAATTGGAGTGCGACACTGACAGGAATGTTGCCTTGACGCCAAGGTTACAGAACCAGCCTTCACACAATGCTACCAGAGAAATGCAGTCTGTGTCACTGTTACAAACACGTTGCTAGCTAGCTTCGTAATCATTACCCGTTCTTATCCAGCAAGAGAGTTCACTTTAATACTGATGTGTTAAATAACGGGGAATGTTAATTTCGCTTTAA
The DNA here is from genome assembly GCF_040183065.1 of Periplaneta americana. Classification (NCBI taxonomy): domain Eukaryota; kingdom Metazoa; phylum Arthropoda; class Insecta; order Blattodea; family Blattidae; genus Periplaneta; species Periplaneta americana. The sequence goes on along the minus strand of NC_091123.1, from coordinate 69,666,081 downwards.
AGGAGATCTTTGAATTAAATGCGTGCCCATTGTGAAATTTCCATTGAAATTAATTTTTTTCTAGAATGTGGTTCAACTTCATACCGTTTTTCCGCAGTTTCACTTACGAACTACTATCGTCAATGAATCTAGCTATCATTAAGCTGGGGATATTTCCCAAAATCCCAATTTGTTCCTGTAACTGCTAAACATAGAGTAAAGTTAAAAATCCGTTTTGGACCATATTATCAAGAAGAAAACGCATTTTTGTTAGAAAACGCATTTTTGTTAGTGTCTCTAAATGTCTGTTTTGACCGTTAACGCTTATTTTTCGATAAGCCTGTCCCACATTGATGTAAAAGGTCTGATGGTGGGAGCACGAGATATCATACCCTTCTTCTTTGCCAACAAATGTAAAAACCTAGGGCTAACACACAGCATTGTGAAGGAAATACCCATTAGTGCCCTCAAAGGATAGGTTCAGATATTGAGAAATCACTTGTATGGAAGTGATAATGGAAATTTCAAGTTATCTTAACCGATGGCTATTGATTGGTTTAGATATCAATGCCAATAAATCCGTACCATTATTTTTCTCGCTGTATATGACATTCAAATTATTCTAACATATCTGATGATACTACTATCCCTTTCTTAACTGAAAATGAGCACAAAAGCTACTTCGGTGTAAATTTTTCTGATGCTTTGTATATTCGATTCCCTAACCGTTTCAAATGTAAATTATTTTACCTTTTAGGTGTGTTTCCAAGTCATATGTAATACGCTTTGTCAACTCTGGCAATCTTTTCATATGAGAAGCTTAATTTATTATATTATTAAAGCGTAGAAAACGTTATTTTCTTTTTTTTTTATTTAATTTAATTTTACTTTTTGCTTAGATATATCTCGTTGAAGAGTGGGTGAAGAAAGAATGATGCTGAAACTGATCAGAAAGAGGCTAAGGAATTGGCTGAGAAGAAATTGCCTGCTGAAGGATGCACTGGAAGGAATGGTAAACGGGACAAGAGTTCGGGGTAGAAGAAGATATCAGATCATAGACGACATTAAGATATATATGGATCATATGAGAAGAGAAAGAGGAAGGCAGAAAGTAGGAAATATTGGAGGAAGCTGGGATTGCAGTGAAAGACCTGCCCTTGGGCAGAACACATGAATGAATGAATGAATTAATTAATTAATGTCTCGTTGGTCGGCAGAGAGTAACGGACCACTTATGATAGTCGGAACAAACAGCAGATGATTGTACTGTGCAGAGAACATTGTGAAAATTCGAGAGGTAAGACATTTGTTAGTGCCTATGAAAGCCTATTTTGATCGTTAGCGCCAATTTTGCGATAAGTGCCTACAATAAAATGTCTAGCCTTTAATAATAGATAATCTTTTCGTGCTTCGATTTTATTGTAATTGTAGTATTCACCATATTGTACAGTAGTTGTAATTCCCTGGACTTATCTCTACAGGTTAAGTAAATAAATGTTAAATACTAAATAAGAGCCTAAAATGTTATTTTTACTTTTTTTTTATTCAATTTAGTTTTACTTTTTGCTTTAATATATCTCACTGGTCGGCAGAGAGTAACAGGCCACTCATGATAGTCTGAACAGACAGCAAACGATTGTACTATGCAGAGAGCATTGTGAAAATTCGAGAGATAAGTTGTTCTCAAAATTATAAATGCATGTTTCATGTCCATATTTCAATAGCAAATAGTTTCAAGTGATTATGGAATAAAGGAAAATGTTTCACATCGTCATGTGTTCTTCAGTAGGCCCTACGTTCTTCACTCCTTCTGAATTGTTAATACTTACTTACGTACTTACTTATTTACAAATGGCTTTTAAGGAACCCGGACGTTCATTGCTGCATACACATAAGCCCGCCATTGGTTCCTATCCTGTGCAAGATTAATCCAGTCTTTATCATCATATCCCACCTCCCTCAAATCCATTTTAATATTATTCTCCCATCTATGTCTCCGCCTCTCCAAAGGTTTGCTGTGGTCGTGCCAGAAAATCTGTCCCATTCCGAGGCTTATTGTATGGATTCGTAACAAGTTGTTGTTTACGATGACGGGTTGTTAATATTCTGATAAATTGTATTTTTTTAAGTAATCGAAGGCCTTGATGAAGAGGATACTGCTTGAAATGCAGAAGCTAAAATTGCAGTGACGAACCCGAAAATAGCGGCAGACTTGCTTTCATATGAACTAATTTTACACTGTCATCTATCATATCATCGCTGGACGTCAGAGAGCTAGTGAAAGCAGTGGAGATGTATAGAAATAGTCCTGAATAAAATTTCTGGAGATATGGGCAAAGCCTTCAGAGTCAAATTCAGGAAGATTCTGCAAAGGAAGTCCGATTGGGAAGATGTGAAGCAGATAAATGACGTCATCTGTGGAACTTCTTCAGCTACGATATTAGAGCTGTCACTTGTGGAAATAGCCTCGTTTAATTCTTGTCCGATCATATCCTGTCAGGTTGAGAGAACGTTCAATTTAGACATCCTGACTCAAACGAGACATCATTTTCACCGGAAAACCTTGAAAAGTACACAGTAATCAACTGTAATGTAGCTCATTGTAATTCCTAATGTAATTCATTTCTTTGCTCTGTTTCAACGTCCACTTTCTAGAACTCAGATTATATTTCAACTAGATTGATGTAAACCGAGTTCAGTATTATACAACGCGACCAAGTCGTAATCTCAGTTCATTTTCAGAACTTGGTTCTAAATTAATCTCCAGTCAACTATATACAACTGGCCTTAAAGGTGCATCTACACTGTTCAATTTTTCATGCGTTTACGCATGCAACATGGAGAGAATATTGATAGAATCAAGTTGAAAACGAACGTTCAATTAAGATACATGTAGATTTTGTGTCTAACAATGCGTCGTGTTGAACGTCATATTCACTACGTATATATGTATAATAATGAATAAATATCAAATACATCGTGTCCGAAATGAAACCTACCGATAAAGATACTAAATAATTTATTCCTTAACTATGACACAAAAACTAATTAGGGGAAAATATTAATCAACTCCACAAGTTTGTGTCACCATCAGTAAATCTCAACATGTCCCCCTCTAGTAGCACGACACACATCTAACCTGTATTCAATCTCTCTCCAGGTATTATGTAACATCTGCGGAGTTACAGATCTTTCTGTGTCGATAATCCTTTGACGTAACACTTGAATATTATCCACTCTGGTGTTGTAGACACGGTCTTTCACGAATCCCCAAAGAAAGAAGTTCAATGGTGTAAGATCAGGAGATCGTGGGGGCCATTCACTAGGACCACCAAGACCATCCATCGTTCATGTTAAAAAATAACGACTTGCTTGCCTGACAGATTTCCGTGGACTTCGTGTGAATGCTTCACGAATGGCTTCGACGTTTTCATCCGACGTCCTCTTCCTACCGCCGCCACCATGTCTCCATTTTCTAGCAAATGTTTGTGCCACTGAACAATGGTGTGCCTATCAGGAGCTGCACGGCCGTATTTTTCACGAAATCTCCGCTGAACTGTAACTGGAAACTTAAACTCTGCTAACCAATAACAGCACTGCACTTTTTCTTGCAGTGTGAATGGAGCCAGTTCACAGTATTATACTGTGGCCAGTTTGGAAAGCAATCTGTGTATACACAACAATAGGAATAACAGGTTCGCCAATTTCACGACATAAAAACTTGTTGAGTTTCTCTACATTTTTGTGCAAGCTGGCCGTATGTAACTTTTATGGATGTCTAGTTAGTTCATTTCTTTATCGGTAGGTTTCATTTCGGACACGGTGTATAAATTCGATATTTAGGCCTACTTGATTCGCAAAATTGTGGTTTAACACTCCATAGACACTCGTATTTGCGATAATCTTCGATAAAGCTAATAGTATTTGCCGTCATTTTCAGTTTTAAAAGTCCATCACCAAACAACGCAATTTTCAGTTTATTCAAGGCCACCTACAATGATCAGCTGCTCGCTGCATACTGCTGTTGCATTAATACGCACGAGATACCCACCGGGAATGGGTAGCTTTCAATTACTGCAAGCCCTTCATTTCTAGTGGAAAAAACATGCACAATTGAATGCGTTTCATTCACTCTTGTATGAATTGTCTGAAGGTTTAAAAGTTGAAAGAAAAGTTGAACCGTGTCTTAAGAGTAGCACAGAAAATTGGAGATAATTCGCTCCATGGCTGCTTTTTCCACCTGAAATCTAATTCTGCAGTTCCCTTTTGTGGAAACCACTGCTGTACTTTCAATAATATGATTACAGTATTTATTTTTTTAAAGATGTTGTCTCACTATTACGTTATTTAGCATCGATGGAATTGTGACAGCGAGAAGAGGTCGAGAATTCTCCATGGAATTATCTAACATTCGACTTATAGTTGGAAAGAATCTCGAAAAACCCCCAATCAGGTATTTCATTCAAATGGTTAACGTCGGCAAGTCAAAGAGTTCTCCCTTGCAACACTGGCTGATTGTTTTGTTTATTATAAGTCATCCGATATGTGACACGCTTCTAAGGTGAAGATAAGACCTGATTGCTGATCTCGACCCCTCCTTCCACTGATCCAAAAAGACTCTGTGTGTATAATAATTAATAACAATTGACTCGGCGAGTAAGAAACACAAGTAAAATAACAAATACGCGGTGAGCGGTGTAAACTTGAGTATCAAAGGATTGCCGACGTTAATCTTTTGAATTCGACAATAACAATAGCGCAAGCGGGAATCGAACTCACGCTCGAGCGCAGTTCCGGATCAGCAGGCAAACGTCCTACAGCCTGAGCTACGCCTATGAATGTTTTGTTTCTAAAGTTGTCTGAATAATAAGTAGGTATTTTTGTCAATTCCCTATAGATATTTTGTATTTGTTGCATCAACATTAACAGTACTGTGTAGTTACAGCGTTTACTTCATTAATACCTCGCTCTCCATCACGTTTACTTGCTGCAAACAAAATTGCACTATACAAATTTGAACATTTCCGCTCAACCTCAGTCGGAAATTGTGGAAAGTGGTCATGCGGGTTGCTTACTTTCGAGAGTACAGAAATCTCACCAACCGCAGTCATTGCTTTTACGGCAGTGGGTGACCCCAAAACTGACCACAACCTTCAGTGTGATGGCAGTGTGCGGTCATGGAGGAATATATGCAAGGCAAATGTCCAGTTTTATGGTGGTGGTAGTGGTGGTCGGCAGAAACAATGTCCTTCTATTTAGACCCGAACAGCTGGTTTCACAGTCCATTGTTATTACTCCGTCTTCTAATGTAGACCTATTAATAAACAAAGAAGAAACTTGATAGTTCGAATTGCGATATACTAATAATTATTATTAAAGCAACCCAAAAGCATAAAAAATATAACAACACCTTAGACTTGCGGTTTGTACCTTGAACATGATTTTGATTATCTACGAGTGTATATGAAACTAATTTTAAAAGCATAATAAATAAAGCCCGGATTTCTAAGCACAATCAAACAAATAAGCACGAAAAATTGTGAAAATAAGCACCAAAATAAGCAAAAACGAATACACGGAAACAGTAAACTAAGCACGAAAGATGGTGAAAATAAGCAAAAACGAATACACGGAAACAGTAAAATAAGCACGAAAATGGTGAAAATAGGCATCAAAATAAGCAAAAACGAATACACGGAAACAGTAAAATAAGCACGAAAAATGGTGAAAATAGGCATCAAAATAAGCAAAAACGAATACACGGAAACAGTAAAATTAGCACGAAAAATGGTGAAAATAAGCACCAAAATAAGCAAAAATGAATACACGGAAACAGTCAAATAAGCACGAAAAATGGTGAAAATAAGCATCAAAATAAGCAAAAACGAATACACGGAAACAGTAAAATAAGAACGAAAAATGGTGAAAATAGGCATCAAAATAAGCAAAAACGAATAGGCTACACGGAAACAGTAAAATTAGCACGAAAAATGGTGAAAATAAGCACCAAACTAAACAAAAATGAATACACGGAAACAGTAAAATAAGCACGAAAATGGTGAAAATAAGCATCAAAATAAGAAAAAACGGATACACGGAAAAAGTAAAATAAGCACGAAAAATGGTGAAAATAAGCATCAAAATAAGCAAAAACGAATACACGGAAACAGTAAAATAAGCACGAAAAAGTGTGAAAATAAGCAAAAACGAATACATGGAAACAGTAAAATAAGCACGAAAAATGGTGAAAATAAGCAAAAACGAATACACGGAAACAGTAAAATAAGCACAGAAAATGGTGAAAATAAGCATCAAAATAAGCAAAAACGAATACACGGAAACAGTAAAATAAGCACGAAAAATGGTAAAAAATAAGCACCAAAATAAGCAAAAATAAATACACGGAAATATTATGAAAAATTATTTGTTTCGTAGAACTCTTGCTGTTGCAGTATACAAGAAAGATCATCCTGAGATCTTCCTGTGTGAAGCTCCTGCGTCTGTCAGTGAAGAATGATTTGTAAAGTGAAAATGTTCTTTCGACGTGGCATGACGTCACAGGTGTATGTGAAAAGCACCACAGTCCTTCTTCGGTGAATTCTTCTTCAAAATCTGTTTCTTCACCAGAAAGCTTTTTAGAAATTTGACACTGTTTTGGCGAGGAATCCCAAGGTTCTCTCCTCATTATAACTACGCAGTATTATTTCACAACATCCTGAGTCATACCCTTGCATTGCTTTCTTACGCATTCGACTGAAGTTAATTTTCTTTTAGCCAATAAAAAAGGGAATCAGTGATATATGACGGCTAGGAGTGAAATATGCATTTTTTAAATTACAGAGTTGGGTAAAATAAGCTGTTTTAATTAAAAATAGTAAAATAAGTAAGCAAAAACGTTTTCCTGCGAAATAAGCATTTATAAGCACTATCAAACATAGTTAACACTGCTTGTCTAGGTATGTCTTATGGAGTACAACCTTTCTGCTTTAAAAGTGTGGAAAAGAATATGCATTTTGCTTAGAAATCCGGGCTTTAATAATAAGGTATAATTTTAGAAATAAAGCATAAAATGTAAGATAAAACACAACTCTTGAAATATTAGTGTTAGTTTTAATCGTTAATATAAATATTGTTTACATTTGTTGTAATTAAGAATTAAAAATTTCATAAACAATGATAAGACTGATAAATGCATTTCAACATAGATATCTTAAAGAAAATAAAACTGCAGTTCTGTGAGAAACAGGAAAACAGGACAAAATGTCATTTATTGGTAAGTGCGCACCTTGAATCAGAGCGGTTCAATACCAGCATGTCAAAACATCAATAAGTGCAGTACAAAGGGTTCACGGGTTTCTGTCAGATTACTTAGTGGCTGAAAAGGGAAAGATTTTATGCACTCATGTTTGGAGTATATTAATTTGAAAAAGAAATCCATTGTGCAAAACCTTGCCGAAAGTTTCAAACATATCTCGGAAACAGAGCAAAGAACATAGTTCAACCACAGTCTAGTATATACAGTCACGAAGCTCAATACGTAATAAATATGCATCCATAGATAGTTGCTAACCACTAAGATCGCTAATATCACCTCATTACTGACAATGCGAAATAGTACCGGCACAGTCTATTGTTCCTAGCACCCTCACAACTCAAGCTACGTGACTGTATATTTATTTACTTATTTATTTATTTATGTATTTATTTATTTATTTATTTATTTATTTATTTATTTATTTATTTATTTATTTATTTATTTATTTATTTATTTATTTATTTATTTATTTATTTATTTCATCAATCATTGTTCACGTCATGGCGGATTAGATGTATTCCAATTCTTAATCCGCCATCACTCTCAATACAAATATAACAAAAAATTAATACATTTGAACTTATAAGTATCCTTTGTTTACAATAATAATACTACTACTACTACTACTAATAATAATAATAATAATAATAATAATAATAATGATAAAGTAATAATCATAATCAACTAATAAGGCCGTGTCTCAAAGCTACATTTTTAGCTGAAGTGAACTAGATTGTTGACTAAATAGCCGGATGTGACGTCAGAAGTTATGATCCAAAGCTACCTAGTGCATAGCAATCAAGTCCGTAGTAGCTAGTAAACGAAAATGCTTGCTTCATTGTTGACTTGTTCACTAAACAAACATGGATACCTCATCAGCAATTGGGGTTATGAAATCTGAAAATGCTTTGGAAGTGAAATAATGTAAATATAATGTAGAATAACACGTTAACTTTGAACACTGGCATTGTTAGTACCTTCTGTACAATGTTTTAAACATTATTGTAATATATTAAGTCCTTATCTTTTTCCACATAATTCATAATGAAACTGCATTAGGACACTGTCTTCTTAATTTAGTACTGCACAGCGATGTCATGGTTTTTAGAAAAATAATCTATGAAGAAGGCCATGTTTCAAGCATACATTTCCAAAGCTCCCTAGTGTGTAGTTTGGACTTGAGCTTTGAGACACGGCCTAAGTATACCTCTTTTATTTAAAACTCCTACTCTTTTAAGAATTATTCTATTACTTCATTGACTACTCTTCGTAGTTTCTTATCGTGTAACTACTCAACATTTATAATTCCATCTCCGTTAAAGCTTTGACTTTCTCTTCCCATCTAATTTTAACTCTAAACAGAAATTTTCCTAATTTATGCAGATTGCTTGCGTTTAGGTGACCATTTTATAAGCTACTATAGCGACGTGACTGTATATATATTAGACTGTGATTCAACTTCAGGCGGTCTTAGCAGCATATGCATCAGTACCATACCTCAAGTACTGCAGCGTATGAAAGATTCCAAAGCTAATATGAAGAAATGGTTAATGTATTCACTTCTGCTGGTATTCCACTTCATGTCTTCCGAAATTAACAACTTCATCAGTGGATATCAATATGTACATGTATGAAGCCGACTCCAAGGGAAACTATTGTGAGGAGATATCATGTCAAGTGTGCTAAAGAAAACCTCAAGGAAGCTAAGTCAAAAATGTGAGGGTAATTCTGTTTATCTAGTGGTTTATGAAACAACAGATATAAAGAATCGTTAAGTTGGTGAATATTTTTGTTGATCCATTGGGAGTTGTGAGCGAAAAACATCGTCTTGTGAAAATAGAAATTGTTCAAAATTCAATGCTGATGTTATATACTAAATTTAGTACTTGACATATTGGATCTTATTGGTGTCCACAGAAGTAACATGGTTGATTTAATGTTAGTGCACCATACATGCCTTGATCAATATAAGTTATATTATAATGTATATGAACGGTTTTAATGACTTAAAATATAGATTTTCTTGATGCATTGTTATATATGTAAAGCTTCCACTTCATGGCTTCCGAAATTAACAATTTCATCAGTGGATATCAATATGTACATGTATGAAGCTACTACTCTGAGAAGATAACTTGTCAAGCGTGCTGAAGAAGACCTCCAGAAAACTAAGCAAAAAATGTGAGGGAAATTCTGTTTATCTAGTGGTTTATGAAACAACAGATATAAAGAATCGTTAAGTTGGTGAATGTTTTCGTTGTTCCATTGGGCGTTGTGAGCGAAAAACGCTGTCTTGTGAAAATAAAAATTGTTCAAAATTCAATGCTGATGTTATACTAAGTTTAATACTTGATATATTGCATCTTATTGATGTTTACAGAAGTAACTTGGTTGATATAATGTCGGTGCAACATACATGCCTTGATCAATAAAAGTTGTATTATAATGCATATGAACGGTTTTAGTGACTTATAGTATAAATTTTCTTGATGCATTGATATATGTAAAGCTCCATTTTAAGAAACGAATTGCGTACATACATTAACCCAGTTCAAGACTGTTTTACAATTGTTTTAAATTATAATTCAACTTAACATTCATTACCTTATGATGTCAATTTGATAATCATGTATTTACGTATAATGTCAGGATTGAATAATGCTTATAGCATGTCACGTTAAGTTGTCCAACTAATCCTATAATATTTAGAGAGTGTGAACACATAAACTCAAGTAATCTACTCTTTTGTAACTTAAACGCAGGTTGTGTAAATTGATTTATTTTGTTGTAAACTGCTTTAATATAGTTTGTATACCATATTTTTAATCCTTGATCATGAAACAGATGTTCATAGAACATTGCATGATTCAGGACTTGAAGATGCCGTCATGGCGAAAACGTTTATTCTTCATAAAATTCTGTAATATGTTTTGTGTTTGACTAGACTTAAAGTCAATTATAGTAGAATAAGTTATAAACTCAATAATCCATTGAAAAATATTTGTATAATTAATTTAATCTTAATGACAAAGAGGCTTGGTTCTCTGTAAAAAATCCCATTCACTTTTCAGCATTTGACTTCGCACTTTTGGAACTGACGCCTGATCTACTATGTTGTGTATTACAGTAGGGTATATTATAACACTGCATATTCAGAATACTATGTAATTCTTTACCGTTAGCGCTGCCAAAACGTTCATTTGTCATTTGCTGTCAGGTTTTGTTTTCAGCTCTGGACAGACTATTATTTCTGAGTTGCAAAATCTACGGAATTGACAGTCAATTAGAGCGGTTTACCGAGCTTTGTCAATAATCAATACGTATAATGATGGCTCTCGAACGTGTGCACACGACTGCACCAGACATCTAGCAACAGGTAGCTTCCATTGGTCGACACTTGATTGAAAGGTCTCATGTTCTAGACCCCTTTAATGACAGAATCGTTTAGTTGGAACAAAGTTGAAGGTTCAGATTATTCCGCATTACCTCCTGTAAAGCAAACATGTAACGTTCGTGTAACCTTTTCCTATGTCTACAAAGTCCGTGACAAATTTTCATAGGTGATCAGAGTATAAAAATTACATCTGTGCGGGTGAACGAAGATCGTTCGCGCATGGGTGAAAAAGCGACGTTTTTGCGACGTTGCAATCTATTCGCCTTATTAAACAGCAACACAAAATCGCCCAAATCTATCGTTTTTTTCTTCGACTACCGAGTTTTTCTATTGTAAAACAAAATACAGTATGCTCTACTGCTTACAGCAAATCTACTACTGCTGCTATTGATATTATACTACACACTAGCAAAAATTCTGAACTATAACGTAACATTGTGAATGTTTAACCACGTCTAATGAACAACGGCCCAATATTTTCACTGAATATAGAGGGCTTCTAGGCAAACAACTTGAGATACGGAATCCATAGTCTAAGGATTAAAATTTCCATATTCATCATCATCATCATCATCATCAACTACATGGGGTAGATCTGCGGCCGTCATGATGTTCCGGCCTAATTTCGTTGACAGTTCAGATTGTATGACGTCACACGAGGCGTGCTTTTGGTAGACATAGAAGCATGGAAGTTTGTGTTATGATGATGTGATTTTGATTTAAAAGTAAGCTTTAAGCGGTTCTTCAATTATTTAAGATAAAAGTCTCGAGTCCGAAACATTAATAGAAAATTATATCTTTGTGTAGCAACGTTGTACTGCTTTTGGATTGTCGTTTGAGACGTGGCGGCATTTTTAGGTTATGTGAAAAATTTGAACTTTTATAGCGTCATATATTCAGTTACCGTTATTTATTTTGTTGGTAGTATAGGCTGTAATTTACAAAATGTGACGAATGTCTTGTGTGCCAGGTTGTATATCTAATTACCGTTCAAGTAAGGAAGGACCCGTTTCAATATTTGCTTTTCCTTGTGAATTCGTGCTGTACACCGTATAGATTTTGAACATGGTAAATATGCATATGTCTGAATCAATATTCTACGAAGAAGACTATATGAAGTAAGGGAAATAATAAATAGGCCTACTTATAATTAGATACCCTATTGATTTGGGATTTCTTTATTTTATAGATTTATTAATTTGTCATACAGAATAATATCTGTAATATTGACAATTAATATTTGAGGAGAAAAATTCGCTCCGGAACCGGGGATCGAACCCGGGTCCTTGGCTCTACGTACCAAGCGCTCTGACCACTGAGCTACGCCGAATTCAATCCACAGCACCGGATCGAACCGTCCTCCTTTAATGTTTTCCCTTTATGGCCGGACTCCAAGTTAGGCATATGTATTGACGTATATACGAGTATGTCCAATGTCAACTGCCATTATACTAGGAGCGCACTCAGCTGAGTGACTTATTTGGCCGAGATTCCGCAGTTAAGTGCACAGTAATCTGTACAGACATATGCACTGCAGCTATGAGAATATTATAGATTTATTAATTTGTCATGCAGAATAATATCTGTAACATTGACAATTAATATTTGAGGAGAAAAATTCGCTCCGACACCAGGGATCGAACCCGGGTCCTTGGTTTTACGTACCAAGCGCTCTAACCACTGAGCTACGCCGAATTTAATCCACAGCACCGGATCGAACTCAGCTGAGTGCGCTCCTAGTATAATGGCAGTTGACATTGGACATATACGTCAACATATACTAGTATGCCTAACTCGGAGTCCGGTCATAAAGGGAAAATATTAAAGGAGGGAAGTTCGATCCGGTGCTGTGGATTGAATTCGGCATAGCTTAGTGGTCAGAGCGCTTGGTACGTAGAACCAAGGACCCGGGTTCGATCCCCGGTGCCGGAGCGAATTTTTTTCCTCAAGTATTAATTTCCTTTATTTTACTGAAACTGTTACTTTATTATTATTATTATTATTATTATTATTATTATTATTATTATTATTATTATCATTATTATTATTATTATTATTATTATTATCATTATTATTATTATTCGTTAATAGGAAGTGTTATTACATAATATTTTAAAACTGAACATAACAGAAAAATGTTTAATTTCACAACTACTTTCCACAGTTTACCAGTTTATCAACAATAATCTCACTAATTTTTTATGTCATATGTATGTAATTTTATGTAATACGTCTGCTTTTATATAATATATATGTTGCTGTGTATAATATATTCTACATACTTAGGTATGTACTTGCATGTGATATAATTGTCTGTCTGTTATAAATTATAACATAAATTATAATTATTATAATATAGTTTATATTATGTATTAGTAACATTTGTGTACTTATTTGTAACTGCAATGTATTTAATTATAACCCTAATGTACCTTATAGTAAAATAGGATTCAATAAATTTGGATATTAAAAAAAAAGTTTTGATTTATCCAGAGAAAATCAAAACTCGAGTAGGATTTAATTGACTATTACACGATTAGAAGAAAGTATATAACACAGGCGATTTCTTAAATTTGATGTTCGAGCGTTAAGCTGGATTTGTGACAATATACGAAAAAACGTAAATATTCGTTTTGGAGAAATGCTTGTTTTGTAACAATTTATAGCCTTTTTCTTGCAGGTATATTTTTTTTCGAACTTCACTAATGCGAATGTCATAAAATATTTTATGCTGTACCATGCCGAAATATAATAATTATACACCTGGTAGTAGCCCTTTAATGCACCTCATTAAAGTACACCTATTCATTATAATTCAGTTGTTCAGCCAATGTGAAATCACCATTGTACCATTATAAAACCGCAAGTATCGATTATTCTCGGATATGCAATCGAAAGACAATTAGCGAAACGTCACGGAGGCTAGAAATCCAGTACTGTCGCAGAAGGTTATGTTCTGTTACTATAATAATTAGCGTTAATTGTAAATAATATTCAAATAAATTCAATTTGTCATCTCGTTTTTCAATTCTAAATCAATTTCCAGGTTATATCAATATTAATGTTCATGTATTCTCTAGATTATATCAAGTTCAATGACATTCGTCCCTCGGAAAAAATCAATACTTTCGCGTCTGCGCACATCTCACAATTTAGAAGGTCAGTTCCGCTCTTCACTTAGATAATCCTAACATGAATACTTATGAATAATTTCAAGTTAGAAATATGGTCGAGCATAAAAAGTCGTATGAAACTTGCCTATAATGGTAATTAAGACGCTCGTATGAAAATTATAGGCTCGTTGCATAATGTACTATAAATGGAACCACCACTCTTCTATTTTCCTTCCTGGGTCTTGTCCATGAGTAAATATGGTCCTGCTAATAGTTGAGTTGCCCTACTAACGACTTACAGAACTTTCAAGTAGATGTATTATTTCAGATGCTGAACCCAATTCAGGGAACTCCTCTGGGCAATCATCACTTCGATCATGAAAATTCTGTACGATATATTTTTAACGGTATTCTGTTACTTTCTGCAATACTTATTATGAACTACTAACACATAATTAAGTTATGACAGGGAAAATGTAATTTATTATTATTTTTAATGCTGCTACGACGCCCTAATTGTTCACCAAGATATGAAGCGCGAATCTTCGGCGCGAAAATAGGTTCATTGATTTATCTGACAGCGTGTGTATTCAAGTAGAATAATTTGCTAGCTATATTTAATACAGACTACACACAATGAATAAAATTCGAATTAATGGGAAGTAGAAAGATAATTTCTCTTAATCAGAGCGTAATTGTATACAATATTGTGTATCTTCTAGAACAGTGGTTCCCAAATGTGTGGGTCGTTACCCCCTGGGGGGTCGTGTGAAGATCTGAGAGAGGTCGCGAGATGATTTACGAAATAAAATAAAAAATGAATACATTGAATCATAAAAAAATTTAACATAAAAACAAAAAAAAAAGTTTCAGTAGTTATAACTAAAGTAAAAAATAATTCAAGGGTTCAGAGCCGTAGTAGGCCAAGCGCCTTGTATTAAAAACGGATAAAACAGGGGTTAAAATTGAGTGAATACCATAATTCAATTAAACATATAGCAAGTAATATAAAATATGCACATTAAAACTAAATTATATATCAATCTTCATTAAACTATGCTATTTACTTAACTTTAATCCTTGCTTTCTCCGTTTTTAATAAATGGCGCTTGGCCCAGTATGGCTCTGAACCCTTCAATTAATGCTATAATTGTGACTGTTTTTTATAAAGTAGCTTCTCAAATCTTGGCACCGTATTCAATATACACACAATTATATCATTTCCAATTTGAAGGAGATTTCTGGCTTTTGTTTTGATGGAAATCATAGAATGAAAACTTATTTTGGATAAGTACGAGTTTGCAAATGCTATCAAAACTGTAAGACTTTCTTTTGCAAGCTCGAGGTATTCTTACATTCTTTTGTTCTAAAACTAATCTACGCTCTATGAAAAAAAATTATACTTTTAACCTTCCATCAGTAAGCGCATATTTCAATAAGTTTTTTCCTTACTTTTTTTTAATTTCAGGCAATTGAATGCAACTGTTAGAAACGGATTCAGTATCTATCTGTCACTGTCATGATTGTTTCAAATGTCTTCCGGAAGATATTACAAAAATTGTTGTATAAAATTGTGCAAAGTTAATTGTATGTCCGCAAAAACAATCTGTAGCTAAATTTTCCGTGAGTTTTCTAATGCACTAGAATGAATAAATTTTCTTTTTGTTCAGTGTTGTCTACAAAAAACCAAATTTCCTTATAAATCCATTGATTTTATCTCTGACTGTTATCTTAACATTTTTGTCTCACAAACTATTATTTAAAGTGTCTAAGTATTTGGAAAAATATATCAAAAAGGAAGGCGTCTAAAAAGCTAAAAAGAATTTAAAAATAGGTTTGCATATTGTAATTTCTCGTTTTGCAGGTATCGGCACATTAGAAGTTAGGTGGTATAGGTCTCGCAAGCACGGATTACCGACGGAAGGAATGCGAATCAAACACTGCGATAAGGAAGAGCGGGCGACAGGAAAGGTCACGAGATGACTTGAATGATATTCAAGAGTACAGTCGGAAGAGAAATGACATCGATAAAATCAGTCTTGCATTGTGATAGTTACATTACGACTTTAGTTTGTTCCATTGCTTGTGAATGCGTGTCGTGTATCGCACGATATTATATTTCATTCGTAAACATATGTTGCGCGTTTAATTATCTTCGAATTTTTCTCTTGCTACGTTCTTTATTTCCACAGCGATGTCCTCATTTGTTCATCTTCTTGGAAGAGACAGTACTTCCATCGGCCCGCACCTCTCTCCCTCGGCGTGCCTACATACACACGTCAAAACAGACAACAACGCCACCATTGGTTTTCGGTAATCGTTTCTTGCGCGAGCTATATCTACTGGTTTCGAGTAAAATTATCGTTGTTCACGATCTTTTTTTTTCCTTGTTAGGAGGGAGGGAACATCCCACGCACTACGACCTGAGGTCTATTGTACACCCCCCGATATGGGATGAGTTGCGTGTCCACCGATTCTCTACGCGCACCGACCTAACTCCTTGACCTCTTAACGACTGGTCCATACAGCCAACAGAGTCCATGTACCACTCCTGCTTCGGCAACCCCCTCCAAGGCTTCCTTAACGGTCCGAGGCGGAAGTCCTCCCCCGAGAAGGTCTGCCCCGGGTTCCATTGCAGAAGGTATCCATCATCACTTGAATACAATCCATGGAGGCCGGTCGAGAGAGCCAGCAGCTTCGGAGGGCCCCTGTGAAAACCAGAAGAAGTAACGGGTTGATGAATGAAAGGATGATAGGGGAGGAAAGTAAGTGGCGAACATGAGTGGGGTTCCAATCGCCTGATAAAGTTACCTGAAATTCATCCATAGGAGTGAGGGAAAACCCCCGAAAAAACCTCACCCAGGCAACTCGTCCTGACCGGGGATTGAATCCGGGCCCGGTGGATTCGGAGTTAGACTCGCTAACCCCTCAACCACAATTTTCTCACCCAAAAGTGGGTCGCACCTTCAAAAATTTTGGGAATCGCTGTTCTAGAATAAATACCAAATTCTGGAGGCACCCAAATCAGTCATGATTTGTGCAAATTGTAGCTTTCATTAAATTAACCGTACAATTTTTCCATAAATTTTATGTTTAGGATGTTAAAAATTAAAAACCTTTACAGTTTACTGTTAATTATTTAAGTAACTTAATTTAATTTAAACGTAAAGGTATTAAATATTTTGTATAGTATCACTTTATTTAAATGCAGTAAAATTAGGAAACGGCCTAGACTAAATGTTATTATTTTGTCTTATTAATTCTAGGTAAAGAGTATATTTAAGTGTAACAATAAATTTAATAATCAGCATAGCATTTCATATCGCAGTGACGTTAACAATAGTAATCCAGTCATATTTATTATTGTGTCATCACTCATCGCTACGCAACCGCTACGATTCATTATAGGAAGTGATATTTTCACGGTTGGAAAGCGGTTTCAGATATTGAGATAGCTATAATTGAAATATATTAACTTCTGCGATAAAAACCATTGAGTTCAGGACAAGGAAATGAGTCCACACGACTTCATTTATCCGATGGCCTGGGTGTATGTCGGCGAACCCAATAATGTTATGAATAACTTAACAGCCTGTCTATGTAAGTCACTAAACATTCAATTCTGAGATACTGGGCTTGAGGGATTTTTCATGACACATTACTTTAGGAGCATACTTCATTAAGTCAGTAGTATGATCTTTAACCGGAAAAGAGCAGCACATATTACTGCTTCTGAAAAAATCACATAAAATTTCAGTTGTCAATCAGTAGGCGTACCTACTGTAAGTCAAGAACATGTTGTACTCTGGTGTTGAGACTCACAAGGGCGCCCGCAGGAGGTAGCCAATGATAGCAATTGCTACCACTGAGATTTTTTATTTTTTTACGAGATTCTTTTTTTATCTTTTTGAGTTCCATACATGTTTTTCCTTAAATCATCGATAAACAATTCAACAAGAGCCAGTACTTCAAACTTTGAATGTGTGCGCAAAGTAATTTAGATTTCAGAACTGATTATTTTTATGTTCAATTTTCTCTCTCCTCATCCATCCATTTCCTCTAATTTTCTAACATCTTGCTACCACTGAGATTGGATCCTACGGGCGCCCTTGGAGACTCATGTATTTATTTGATGCATAGCCTATGTTTCTGCAGTCATTGTAACATATAACCACAGTCTAGTATATACAGTCACGAAGCTTGAGTTTATGAGAATACTAGGAACAATAGACTGTGCAGGTACTATTTCGCATTCTTTGTAATGAGGCGATAGTAGCGATCCTAGTGGTTAGCAACTATCTAGGGATGCATACTTACTACGTATTGAGCTTCGTGACTATATACTAGACTGTGATATAGCCTAACTTCAGTCAACTTCCAAATGAGCTAACACAGTCAAATTATTATTTTGAGAGTTTTTGGCATTTATTTCATTTATTTATTTAGTTCACCAAACTTTTAAAATAACGGAGCAAACTAATATATCGATGGCTGAGACCCAGACTGTTCTAAGTCCAACTTTTTACAAGAAAGAAATCTGTGTTTCATTGTGTTCCAGTTATTCTCTGCATATATGAATCGAACAAAATTATAAATATTTCCCTCCATAAGGTTGTTATGAAGCTATTCCAAATTGTTTCATGAAACTTTAAATGTCAGGAGCTTAGAATAGCTCTTCTGAAAAAAAAAGTAAAATAGACTTGGAACAGTCTGGTTCTGGACCATCGATATTACATACGAGTAGCCTATATTACTGTACTGGCTGGTCTACGCTACACCCACGATGAAATAAGAAGATTATGGAGATTTGTTGGGATGCCACAGGGGAGTCACAAAAAATGTCGAAGTTGCAAAAATGCATAATTGTTTTAATTTATTTATATTTAAATCAATGATTTTCAATATTATTGTGAGTAGCAAAAATGTATATACGCCTAATGAAAAATGAATCGGAATACGGGTGCGAAACTTACAAACGAGCTAGAGATTAGGATTCTTTTTGGAATACTGTACCCTGTTGACATTGTGAAGTCCACATCTGTGGAGTAACGGTTAGCGCGTCTAGCCGCGAAACCAGATGGCCCGGGTTCGATTCCCGGCCGGGGCAAGTTACCTAGTTGAGGTTTTTTCCTGGGTTTTCCCTCAACCCAATATGAGCAAATGCTGGGTAACTTTCGGTGTTGGACCCCGGACTCATTTCACCGGCATTATCACTTTCATCTCATTCAGACGCTAAATAACCTAAGATGTTGATAAAGCGTCGTAAAATAACCTACTAAAAAAAACATTATGAATCCCAGTAAATTGAATGTAGAGGAGTTATAGGTACTAAAGGCACAGGAATTTAAGCTTTGAATTTAATTTCGGGAGGTAGGACACTATAACTAAGCACTGAGACATTTCAGGATCCATTGCGCTAACTCTCAACCTAGGCACATTCCCAAACCCACATCAGCTGACTGCACTAAGATTCGCTGCGTACCCAGGCTTCGAGCAGGCAACTCCACTACTTCCTAGATCAGCCCCTTCCGTGCATCGCCAGCTAGCATTCGGGAATTTCTATGAAATGACGGAATGGAGAGATGTTGACCGAATGATGTAAGCTTATGTATCTATTATGGGGAATCGGGGGAACCCCTAGAATAACCGCAGCTGCGACAAGTTTCAATGAAAAATTCCCAGATATAATCAAGACTCGAACCTGGACCACCTGCGTGATAGGATGGAGGACTGAACAGTGACGTACGCAGAATTTTGTCAGAGAGAGGATTTACAATTTACATTGTCGGTATTTTAAATGTTGTGCATTATTATTATTATTATTATTATTATTATTATTATTATTATTATTATTATTATTATTATTACGTTACGGTATGTTTATTAATATTATACCATGTTCTAATAGAACATATTCCTGAATATCCTTATAAAATCTTTGAAATGTAGACTAATACTTTCACAGCTATTCTATTTGAAACAAATTTTAACTTCTGTTTAATTTTGTATAATAAAAAATGCTTGTGTCATTATTACACTTACATAATAATTATATACAGTAATATATTTAATCGACAGTTATTTGTATATGATAGGTAAACGAATATGGATAAAAAAATACTCAAATCTAAATATGTCACTTTTTTTTAAGTTCAAGGGGGAGAGTTCAAACCCGGCAACTTCCCCCTTACGTAGGCCTACGCCCCTGCCGCAGGGGAAGTTATATACCATGTCATACAGCAGACTTAGATTTCTTGTATGTTGTTTGCGCTTTGACAACGTTAGTAACATGTCTGAACAGAAAGAGATTGACAAATTGGTAGCAATACGCGATGTACATAATTTGAAATGCTTGTACAGACCCAGAAACAAAATTTGGGCCACCTAATTTTACTAAGTTCCAGATACAACGCATTGCTCATGTGCAGTAAACAAGAGCGGCTAAATGTATGCTACTTGTGGACAGTCTTGCGAAGCTTGTTGTCTACATAGAGGACTGTTACCAAGATTCGGCCCTTTTTTAATTCCGTATCTGTACAAAATTTACAGCGACTATACACACCCAGTGAATATCTAATTACTGACAAGCAGTTTAGACCTGAGTTGAGTTCTAAAAAGAATTATGTTAAAAACACATTTCTCTGTTTCATGATGATAAATACAACAAAACCGTGCCGGAATGCCGTTCCTCCAGAAAAAAAGCACTGGATGAAAGTATATACATGAATTAATATGTTTATGATAATACCTTATGACTTTCAGATGTAATAATAAATACATAATGGTGCATTGAACATTTATTTTGCGTTTGCTACTCATGGTTTATTGATTAATTATTATAGATTACTATTGTAATCTACGCGACTACTGACTTATAAAAATAACATGGAACTATGAAGGGTTAATCAAAAGATTTTGTCCTTATGCTCATTGCATTATAACAGGTAAGCTACTGCTATGGACTGCTGCTAAAAAATAGACAAAGAAATAATAATAATAATAATAATAATAATAATAATAATAATAATAATAATAATACTCTAGGTATACTGCAGCATGATATAGAAAGTATTTGTCTACAAATTCTTAGAGACTCTATACTTATACTAAATACTCATTTGTATTGCACATATTAATGTTATTGTATCAACATTTTATAGCAATTTCTATTGTTAGTGATACTAATCCCCAAATTTATACTATTTTCATGTTAATTAAATTATATTCTTGTATATTTGTAATCTGGATATGAATGGTCACCCTTTCTTTCTAAGAAATTATTATTATTATTTTACGATACCGGTATTGCATCAGTATAACTTTTAGTAGTCATAAGGGAGAAAAGTGCAATCAGAATTCTTGTAAGTGTATTTTGCCTGCAACATTAATAGTCCTAGGTTCATTAGCCGGTCCCCCCCCCCCCAATATAAATTTGAAATCTTGTGACTTGCTCAACACGTAAACCTACATTGGTATTTTACACATGTAAAACCAAATAGCAAAACAAACAAAAAAAATCTTAACATAGAAAGTAAGATTATGGGAAATCAATTACATTTTCCACGGATTATAAATTATTGCAATCCTTTGATTCATACTTAATCCATGAAAATCAATTTCGCTATTCTTTTGTTTTATTCGTTGGTTACGCCTGGTTACGACAACCAATGAAATCAAGAGGAGCTTATTCGATGTTCGATTGTTCGATAGTTCGTCTCTCCATTCGCTACCCTGAGATAGAATTTATATTATAGGAATATTATTGTGGAGAAGAATAATATAGTTACTAGAAATAATTGCATATTAAAATACACATCTGATAAGTTAATTACATCCCTTAATTTCTGCAGTCTATGGCCGTATAATGGGCACTATTTCTTGTCGAGCAACGGTCGCGGACGAATACTATACGTAACATATATAAACTAGTCACGACCTACTTCCGCTGCCTCTTCCTCATACTGAGTAGGGTTTGTTCACGTGAGGTTGTGTCTCCTCAAAAATAGGTTACACAACCCACCTCCATTTCGTGAAATAACTCTTAAAAAAACCAAAAAAATTATAAAAGTATTAAAAATACAAAAAAATCGAAAAAGTTGTGAAAAATAACGTGAAACAAGTTGACTGAAGTGCGTGTGTTCGTGATCGTACAACGTGGGCATTCTGGAGAGAATCTGAAGCTAGCCATTTTCCTGAATGAAAAGAAGTTCCGTATATTGAAACATTATTGCATAATATTATTAGCTTCTGTGGTAAAGTATTTTAACATCTTAACCCAAAATGAATCCAGGTGGTCCCAACTACCCTATGGCCTCTCTGTATGTTGGCGATTTGCACCACGATGTCACGGAAGCCATGCTGTTTGAAAAATTTTCTACGGCTGGCCCTGTACTGTCGATCCGGGTTTGTAGGGATATGATTACTCGCAGATCCCTGGGATATGCCTACGTCAACTTCCAGCAACCAGCAGACGGTGAGTGTTGTGTTTTAAAGTATTGTTCGCTACAGACCAATTTTTTTTTTTTGTGATGGGTGAATTAACCATATTGAATATTCATAATTCCCTATCTGCTTTTCCTCTCGATCGCATCAATGTGTTTAAGATATTGCTTATAAAATTTGTGTATGTATTTTAGCTGAGCGAGCCCTGGACACGATGAACTTTGATATGATAAAAGGGCGTCCCATTCGCATCATGTGGTCTCAGCGAGATCCATCACTTAGAAAGTCTGGTGTTGGCAACGTTTTCATAAAAAATTTGGACAAAAGTATTGATAATAAGGCGATGTACGACACCTTTTCTGCATTTGGAAACATCTTGAGTTGCAAGGTAAGACCAGTATCCTAAAAATTTTAAGACTGTGAAGGTTTACTGTGCTTCGTATCCCGAAATTACAATGGTTATAGGGAATCCAGGTTTTTGTAAGTTTTGTTTTTGTGAAATGGCATCACTGATGCTGTAGGCACGGTGTAGATTGACGATCACTTGACATTCAAGTTAGTCCATAAAAGTGTGATCGGGAAAATTTCAGTATACGGATTCCTCACTGACAATATTTTAAGATACTAAAAAGAGAAGATTTGTCTGTGTTTATCGAATGCGCATCATCATGCTTACGAAAAGGCATTTTTCAGTGCCAATAATTTATTTTGTGTGCACAAGGTTGGAATTTTGAAATAAGAGGGAAAGGAAGGAATCCATATTCTGAAAGTTATCCAAAAAAGACGTTATAGGCCTATATACATTATAATACCAACTAGGCCTAGTGATCTGAATTTATGTAGGTTAGTATTTAAGTGTAGCGATTACGTTTTGTCTGTTGTAATAATCACAAGCGGAAAAGACGTTCTCGCAACTATGATTTTTGGAATGACAGTTTTGGGTGAAACTAGCGCCGAGGTAGTTCTGGTGATTTCGGAGGTGAAAATCGTTGAATTTATAGAGAGATATTTTGTGGAGATGAAGTTGATCTTATAGAGCCTAGACCTATATGCAAGGCATAACGAAAACCTAAACGAACCAAACCCTAACCTGTCACAGATTCGTATATGCATGATGTAATAAGGTGCGTACACACTTAGCGAACGAACAACGAACGAATGATGAAGCAAAACTTCGTTGTTCGTTCGCTGTTTGAAGCGACGTACAAATCATCAGCAAATTGTCAGAAAACATTCACATTCGCTGATTATTCGCTATAAAGGCAGACAAAAATATAATTATAGCAAGTGCAGGCCTGTTTCATAAACACAGTAATAATATTAAGTAATAGTATTGCAGTCATGAAAACAATTTTATTAACCGACTAAATTCTGTTTCATAAACGTTTTGCACGAGTCATAAAATACGTACAGTAGCCAGATGATTTGAGGTTAAGGCTGACAAACATAACCAAGTTGGTCTGCACTCTACAGCTATTTATATTATTCTCTCTGTTAACAGTTGTTGAATGAAATAAGTTTTGAAGTACTATCTTTAATAGCAACAACTGAGTAAATCGTAATATGTGTGAAGGTTTGGGAGACAATTTATTTCAGATAAGATTGTAAATCACTGCAACTCGAAGTTATTGTTTCTGTTATTTGATTCAGTTGATTTACGAGTAAAAGAAACAATATGATAAATCTAAAATATTGTGAACAGATATTTATCATTCCTAATTGTTCACGTCTCTGCTGTTGTAAAGTTTGCAATTCCAAAAACAGTGTATCAGTGACAGAAGCGTGTGTGTGCGCGCGCGTGTGTGTAAAAATTGGACCTCGTTATCTAAAGAAGTACCATATGAAAATGTTAAGCAGTGAAAACTTTTGATGACAATATTGTACCAGCCTTAAGGACAGTGTTTAACGACAGGGTTAGTGGACCCTGCAAAGCGTCTTATGTAAGATATTTCAAGTTCCGTTATAATTCGGAATACTGCGCAAGTACTTAAATAAAAAGGCTTAAAAATTATTGGTGCAAGCGTAAATAAATACACATAAAAATTACTCTTTTACCAAAAATAAATAAGTAATGCAATAACGACATCAGTACTTACGCGGTGAAGTCGTTCCTAGAAAATATAGTGTTTGAGTTTGAAGGTGTGGATGTTGCAGAAGATTAATGTTATGACGAAATTAATAAAAATACTGAAATTGTCTTAATGGGTTTTTATTGCTGATTATGTTGTAAGTAGTATTTTCAAGAAGTTACCTGACTATACAAAATGCAAATACATATGTTCTAATTAGAGATTGTGATGTGGAATTGTGGATACGGTACCTATAAATCTCGTAAGTTAATTTTAGTTTATGCCCTCAATAGGGGTGGTTTAAAGTAGTCCACATATTTTGTAATAGATCTACTTGTTGATATATGTCTGCAAAAGATTTTGGCTCACCAAGATCTTCACAATGTTAATTAGTGAAGAGTATATAGATTCAGGTTGTCACAAGTATACATTGAAAAAAACATTTCAATAGGTACAGAAAATATTAATATTACTGTATTTTGTTATGTAGATGTCCCATAGGCATATATTTCTGAACAATTATTATAATTTTAAAAATGACGAGAAAGGAGGGAAAAACGTTAAGTTCAATCATTCAAATAACATAAAATAATGTAAAATATACAGTAATTACTTTCTAACAGTTCTATACTGTAATTGAATTTAATTTAGGTTTCATCCTTTCCAATTGTTCCTCTTTTACAATTAGATAAGATAGTTTTCAATTTCAGCCTGGTCCACCTACATTGGCGTCTATGACAGTTTGTAAGTATTTGTAAGTATGGAGAGGGACTTTGTTAGTCATTCATTTTGTCTCTTATGCTTTTTAAAATGGGGAAAAGACGTGAAAATAACTTGAAGGAACAGAGTTTTTTGCGAAAAGTTCTCGAATTGAAAGGTCAACTATTTCATTATATTCGTAACTTTCTTGCATATGGTTGTAGGATATTCGTTGTCTAAAATTTCTTGGACGTCGGACAAACACTCCCTCTTCATCACTATTTGAGTCAGAATTATCCATTTCAAATGGTTTCATGGTTTTATCTTCAAAATCTAACCCTACATTGGCATTTACTTTTTACAAATTATTAAACTATTACTTAAAATACAGTCATGGAACTAACGTTAATATTATTAATAAATTTAATTATCTTTGCTGCTTTATGAAACGCTTTAGTAATATTATTATTTATTTTAGTAATAATATGAGCGTTTACAGTAATAAATAATATTATTAAATATTACTTTTATGAAACAGAACAGTAATAATATTACTTAATGTTATTACCTTTTTAGTAATATTACTTTTATAAAACAGGCCCCAGGGGAAAGTTTCAGTACACGGATACCTCACTGACAATAATTATCTTAAAATATTAAAAAGAGAGATTTGTCTGTGTTTGTCGTATGCGCATCATGCTTACGAAAAGACACTTTTCAATGCCAATAATTTATTTTGTGTGCACAAGGTTGGAAATTTGTTTTTTCTGGGCGTGAATTTGTCCAAAAGGAACGACATATGTTTATACGCGAACCAAGTTGACTCGTACACTTCATCACTCCCCATTCCAGAACTTTTTATGGAATTCTGTCTTTCACTCCAGAATGATGTCAGTAGGGATTCAATTTTCTTTTTGACTTCTGCTCCCTACAATAAACAAAAAACATATATCCACTGAAAATAAATAAACAAAAATAATTTTCAAATTTTGCACGTGTTTGACTCGCCTATCTTGCAGCTAAACATCTTTCCAATAGGTTCCCAAACATCATGTTTTCTTATTTTATTGTGGTAAGTAGGATATTTGGGATTCCATGAAGTTTCCTGCTCCCTATATGCATTAATAAGATTTATAACAGCGTCTTCCGTCCACCCCAGTTTCGACATCCTGTTAGTGAAATTGAACTAAGCGCTGCGTTCTGCTACGAACTACAAGCTAGTGGCAAATCCCGTCCACAACGAATACCAACTTCCTTTGATGTACCGACAGGCGACGGATCACTTCCGAAGGCAAACCAAACGATCGGTTTGCCTTTGCTGCGACGTACACACGTACCGATTTCAATCAACGAATGCAATCGTTTGTCTTTCGTTCGTTGTTCGTTCGCTAAGTGTGTACGCACCTATACGCGAAGTACGAAGGGAACTACCTCAGCGCTAGTTTAGCCAAATTTGGTACTATTAAAAAGCATTCACCTTTTGGTATAGAGCAAGGTCAAAACTGGTCAAAATATTAAAGCCATAAGTGCATGAAATGTTTGTTGCCCAATTGAATTTAGCATTTTGTCAATTAAAATTGCCAAAACTGTTCAGTACTGTTAGTCATTGTGTTTCGTAATGTGGAAGTTCGGGTGATTAAGTTCATTTGCATTCTTCTTAACACTAGTTGTTTAGCACTAAGATTAACAGAAAATGAACGAACTTGAGTTAAAAGAGCCCAATTTTCAAATTAATTTGAAGTTGCATGTAAATATTTCGAAGAGGTTAGAATACAAGTAGTGTGATTAATAAAAATAAACAGCTTGTTAAAGTGTGAAGAATCTTGACTGGTAGTTGAACAGGCAAATGTAGAATAGTTTGTGTCAATAGTTCTTAGTTATGCTCTTGTTTAGCATATTTTCTGCATTAGATTTAGAAATGCCTTTGTAGTTTCTTGCATTAGATATGGCACGTACTACTGTATATTCTATAGTGCAATATATATGCATTGGAGTTGTTTCTGGTTGTAGTAGGAATGAAATATTTTGATTGGGATTACAGTAAGCTTCAAAAGAAATGTGCAGTTTACTTGTTACTGTTTAGAGGTTATTTAATGTGATTTATATGTAGGTATGAGTCTTTATGTCTTTAAATAATTCCTTCGACGAAATAGTTGAGTTCATTTTGATGCTGCTGTTCAAAACCAATTTTAAATATTTTTTTTGTCGAAATAGTAAAGTTTGTAATTTTGATGCTACACATAACATATCCTCGAGCTAAGTAGAGATAGTGATTTTTTTTTTAATTGAATGAACAATTTTTCCATTTTATACACATAGCGAGAGATTGTTGTAACAAAATCTATAAAACAGTGACGAAGAATGAGGGTCACTTCATTGATCTTGTAGCTTATTGATCTAGGTAAGTTTGAAGCTTTGATAATTAAGTTATGTAGTAGTGATTGGCCAGGTCCTATCTTCCCGCAATAGAGGTCGAGGGCACATGTTTTCTCGTTACAGTGTAAAGAAACTGACACTCAGTCATAAGAAGATGTTGACAATTTAACTGAAATATATGTGTATCCATGTATCCAATGTGTACCCACTTCACTTGCGTGATTCGGGTTCTGTATATTGCGGATGGATGGCAGGACTGACCATTTTCAAGTTGCACACCATTTCAGAAGACCATGCTGTGCATGATGTGTATCTATATAAAGCTATGTGGTGTACGAGTTTGAACGTATGTGTAAGCCTTCGTGTAAATGTAGTATAGGGAATGAGTGAGGTTGAAGGTGAAGAGAGAAGAGGAAACCTGGTGCAGACATGTAGACTACTCCTGTCGAATAACACCAAGCGGGCCATCAGGCTTAACATCCCCATCCTACAGATGAATCACTATCAACAGTGAATATGTCTTCTCTTCATATGCACCAGATTTGGGGTTTAACCCAGGCATATTGGTGCACAGTCTATTGATTAGAAGTTGTGCACCACCACCACCTCTTCTAGTCATGTAGGTATATACCTTATTTGGTAATGTGGCGTGAACCTCTACTGTGGGAAAAGATGGCCTGATAGATACTCACTACATAATAGGGATATCCTGAACTAGCACCAACAGATAGCGCACGTGTACTATGAGGGATGCGCTTTGCGTGTGCATTTGTTTTTCGGTATATAAACATTGAGGATATACGTAGTGTATTAGTATATTAAATACTCTTAATAACAACTAAAAATGGCAAATTTTTGTTACGTTCCTATATGTAAACACCAGGGAAAGCTTTTTGTCTTCAGTCAGATCCCGAAATATTCTGAATATATGCTTTAAATCTTAAAAAATATAAGTAATTAAATTGCGCCTCGCAAGTGCTAGCTCTTAAATAAAAGTAACTACTTCAAGTAAGGAATTGTTGACTACAGTTTCATTTTGGAAGAGGAAAAAGAAAAATTAATAAAAAACCTATGCAACCTTGACAGCAAAATGTGTTAGCTTAGATTATATGCAGTAGTTGTAGGAGTCTCCGAAGTTTACGCCTGCAGTAAACTCTCGATAAACTGGGATGTTTATTATCCAGGACAATCCGTAGTGGAACCCATTTCGTGAATAATGTTTTTAATGTACTGTACCCTGATTATTAAAACCATGTTTTAACTTCAAAGTTTCAAACTCATCCTACATAATATTCAAAACTGCATGTCCTTAACCTACAAAACACACGACTAATCGTGATACTACTGCGATCATATTATATCATCCTATTAAAAATTGCATTTGATCTTTCTGCAACTACAGAAAAAATACAAGGAATTCAATCTCGATAGTCTCTTCCCTATAAAAAAAACCACATTGGTGGCTGCATATCCTGTTTTTAGCGTACGGTTCTTAAATAGGCCTACTAATTATTAAAGAGGGCAATAACACTTTCGACATATTTCCTATTTTTTTATTCGTGCACATTTTTCTCAAAGTTCTCGTTTACGTTCATGAACATTCAATTTACTCGTATTTATATTCTGCATACTGCAGATTTCCCCACCCATCTTGGGGAATCGCTGAATATTATACCGGTACAGGTTTACGTTATTACTTATTGTAAATTAAATTATGAGGTAAGAGAAAATATTGAATTATATTAAATTATACTAGGTTATACAAAATAACTGTAAATATAATTTTGACACGCACAGAAAACGAACAAGTGGGAAAACGTAATCAACTAAGGCATATGTCAAAACATAGCCCTACAACATGTTGCGCCGCATGGATCGCTCCTGCCATCTGACGGTAAAACTTCGCATAAGATATCCCTATTATAGAAGTTTTTTAATACATGTAAAAGAAATAACCGAAATTTAAGCTAAATCCTGTAAAAATGGGATGTGTTCTGTAGGCATTCTCTATTGCTATGTGCAGAGAAGTTGTATCCTTTGTTGAATGTGTAGGGTTCTTGCATGCTTCTCGACTGGTATGATACCAGTAGTAGTAGTAATAATAATAATAATCCAAAACATGTATTAGACCAGGTGGTCTGTTATGGTCTCACATCATTCCATCTCTTAGGCGGGTGATCTACAGATCTCCTTCCATGAGAAGTGTGAAGATTTCGATTGTGAGACATGAAAGCAAGTAAAAGTCCTCCCGGTGGGATGCTGGCCAACATAGGGAGCAAATCTATACCCTATACCAGATGACTTTGGAGCTGATATAAACAACGGAATGAAATGCAAGAGAGTGCGATTCACACGATACTAAATGTCTGTTTATAAATTAAATGACTGACTACGTTCATATAACGAAAAGTGAAAGTTAAAGTAATGTGTCTTTGAACATACCTTCTTGCATCAGTCAACAGTTGTACTGCTGTCGTCTGCTCATACACCGCACAGATGCTACACGCAATAGAACTGTAGCAGTGGACGTGTCTCTGAATACCGTCTCGTAACCAGGATATGCATGCGCCAGTGTCTACAACGCTCTCAGCTAAGTAATGACTCACCAATGGGAGCGCAACGATAACATGAGATGCGTCGAGACCTTTGTTATGGTCTGCTCCAAAGACATCTGGTATAGAGTGCAGTGGTAGGGCTGCTACCTTTAAACCTCTAGACAAACTTGCAGAACAGCATTTCCTCTGTTCTAAATGTTACAATTATACCGCTGATGCTTGTTTCGCTAAACCCTCATTTGTAAAAACAGGATGACCACAGGAAGGTGAGGATGCTTGGATGGGAGAGGCTATGTTTTCGCATCACTTTCCCTTTCACCCCAAATAGTAATAATAATAATAGGCCAAGGTCGACCAGTCAACAGTTCACATGCCTCAGCAGAGTTGTATGATCATCCAACACTAGGGGTATCTTGTGGTTAGCATGATGATCCCTCCCTTTCCCCTCCTCCCAGCCGCCATAGTTGATTCACGGTAATGGAGATTGATACCTATTGTAGCTTCGCAATCATTACAATGCTAGGTGTACACTGGTGCCATACACTGGCCGACATTTCATGAGAAAATTTCTTCCCACAAGAGGACTCAAGTGCTCATTCTGTAATGATAGTCCAGGCATGATGCTGAAGAATCATGATGCTACAACGTGAGATGCCTCTTGACTGTACCTTGTAGTACTACAAAGTAGTCCTGTTACTGTACTTGAGAAGCATGTCTTCTTGTGGCTTTTTGCAATGTTAGGTATATAAATTTATACATTGTAGATGTCTTTCAAATCTTTATCTTCGAATAGTACATTTTTAAGCACTGACCTCTGAAATAGTGACCTCCTTGCTTCTGAAAGAAAAGCGGGAAACTTGTATAGGAGGCGTCAAATTGTCACTGCAAGTTGAAGATTAGAAGTGTACTATATATTATTGGAATACTTTCATCTAAAATCAACTTGCAGGCCTTGATGTAAAAGTACCAGCACTTCACATAAACTTACCTGTTCATCTTAACATGTCTAGATTGATTTATGGTCATGTTAAAGGACTTGTTATTATCTAACCATATCGTGTTAAATTCGGCAATAAGAACAAACATACAGAGCATTTCTATGCAAACTGGTTTCCCTCTACTTAACAAAATAAGTTAGTGGGCAGCATGTAGTTATATGCTGGTGTACCAACAGGTCAATTCACACTTCCCTATGCAAACTGGTCCTGCTCCACTCATCGTTCAGGTCCCTTGGGATGGTTGCTCCACACTACCGTCATACAAGCCCATGGAACATGACTACCTGGGACTGGTTTGCATAGGAACCTCTGTACAGTTATTCATACAGCTCCTGTGAAACATCTGAAAGCCTCGCAACCATTGAGACTTAAACAGCAGGTATCTGTTCTTGATCAGGCGTAAAGTTTATTTGCAAGACATTCTCTCGTCATTTGCTTGTTTTCTAATGGATGCTTGTAGTGAATTGCTTTGTGTTACATTACGGAAGTTTAAAAAAATGTTTAGTGTTGTGTGTGTATTTAAATTGTGCATACATACTTGCAGAGTTAGTGTTTATATGTTGCAGTTAATAAGAAAATGGTTCCAAGTATTTCAAAATTAAAAGGGAAGAAGCTTCATAGTCAGACCAAAGCAGTTATAAATGATGTATTGGTGTTTGTGTCCAAAGAAGTTTCTCAAGGAATTGAAATTCCTCTACACAGAGTTCAAGAGCGATTGGTTACAGTCCCATAGTAGTGTCCAAAAAAAATTGTGACAGAAACGAGGAAAATAGAGTGGCAATATAGGATAAGAAAACACTTTTAAAAAGAATGTCTTGAAACTAGGCGCATTTGATGAAGGTAGGCTATATGATCGTATATCACCGAAAAACATGTTCCACCAGTCACTGGATTAAGGGGTTAGGTACAGCTTACAGCAGTAAAATTTTTGGAAATACTCATCATTTTTTTACTCCATTACTGAATCTTGTAAAAAAAAGGTATCCCCGTAACATGCCGTTAAGGCACTTGGGGGGCATGGAGGTAGAGCCCCATGCTTTCCATGACCTCGGCACTAGAATGAGGTGGTGTGGTCGGCACCATGCTCTGACCACCTTTTACCCCCGGGAAAGACCCTGTACTCAGTTTTATAGGAGGCAGAGTGAACCTCGGGGCCATTCTGAAAGTGTGAAAATTGGTATGTGTAAAACACTGTCCTTCTGCTAGGCCTGTATGAAAAAAAAAATTTACGATTTATTTTATTATTATTTATTTATTTTTATTTATTTATTTATTTATTTTTTTTTTTTTTTTTCAAAATTCATGGTTAACTTTTTTATCTGCTTCATAATCCACAGTTATTATGTTTTTAACAGATTTTTATGCACATCGCTATGAGTCCCATCTATACATGCAAAGACTTGAATCTGAAACTTACCTCTGGGAGGTTTATCTGAATTGGATGATTGTCCATACATGCTCAAGACTTACTCCTAGACTTAGATCACCAAGAAGCAGTAGAAGAAGGTCGTTGAAATCTGTTATTTCTCCATGAAGAAATGTGGTCACGCAGAATTACAGTATGATTTAGTTATGCCAAGGGGTGTATGGGTTAGTTACTCGCTTGTCTTCGAAGCGATCGGATGTCATGCGTGTTGTAGAGAGGTATGTTTCCAGTACAATTAAGCTGTACTGCATTCCTTTGCCAACCGCTCGCCCTTATCTCTACTCTGGAGCTCTCCCCAGCACTCCTAATTACTTCCCCTCTTTCACGTCGCTGAGCTGTGAGGACTAAATCGGTCTGTACTATTTCTTCATGGTTCTATGCTGATTTATCATTTTAAATAGTTTCTCAAATCAGAACTTTCATAGCTCGCCAACATTTTGCTACAGAGAATTGCTTAAAACAAAATGGCGGCAAAATATACCATATTCTTGCAGTATTGTTGGTTTCTATGTTAATTTTTTCTCCTGCTTAATTTGGAGAGAAAAATTCAAGTAGCTGCTGAACTCTGGAGACTAACCTCCAGGCCGAAAGTCTTCATAATTTTCATCCATGCATGGGGATTTGCCTATGGATTTAGGTTTGTACAGGTTTGCCTCCAGGAAAAGGTGTGCATGTATAGGGCACTTCTGACTTTGCAGGAATGAAGGCAAGTGGATATGGGGTACTGAGCAGATAGTAAGAGAGCTTTAAGTGTGTGTGTGTGTGTGTGTGTGTGTGTGTGTGTGTGTGTGTGTGTGTGTGTGTGTGTGTGCGTGCGTGCGTGCGTGCGTGCGTGCGTGCGTGCGTGCGTGCGCGCGCGCGCTGACGATGCTTCTCTATCTGGTTGAAAGTATGTACTCGTAAAATTTAAGCACACTGTCCTGTGTAAAACATAATTGGAACTCTGGTATTTATTTCACAAATACAAAGTAACTCTGTATTGGATTGCAGTGGGTGGAGGGTGAGCCCACATATACTTAAGCAACTCATGGGTCCATTGTGCTCCCTCCTTATCTATTTAGTGACTCATGCATCACTCAAGCCATCCAAGATGCTGGACGAACTGTATGCTAGAAATAGAGAGTATTGCTGATGTTGGCTATGTCAGAGCAAAGAATTTTCAGCACAATCCTCGTAATTCTGCGAAATAGAACATTGTTGACTCAGAACATATGCTGTTTTGCTTTCTAATTTGCACCTACATTAGTCTGAATTACAACTAAATCTATGCAACTGCTATGATGACCTGTTAAGTTTAAGATGAATCATAGATAAATGTAGAGAAACGTCTCTGCCTTCTCACCAGGTACTGTTACAACAGCTCTTGTCTACAGCTGATATTGTTTATCCAGCATTTAGTAAATTTTATGAGAGTAATGTTGATTGTTCTAAGTCAGTTTAACAGTTCCATCTGCGTTTTCACTGTCTTGAGTACCATTATGTCATTTAACCCACACAAGTGAGAGAATGTTATTTTTAGCGACCTCCTTGAGTTTGTGAGTTCCTGGGGTTATTTTGCTTTTACTCAGACCAACTGCACCGCTTTAACTGAAACAAGATACTAGTATATTGGTTTAACTGCACTTCCACTATGCATTATTCTTAGTACTTCCACTTGGAAGAAGACGAATTTTGCTACTGGCATATAATAAAATATCTAAAAATAGTATAAAGCACTGCTCTAAAGAGGACAAACTCTTCCAAGCAGACAATCTTGTTGGAAACTAGTATAACATGAATAATTTCAGGATAAGGTCTGTCACTGCTTTCTTCATATACAGTAAAATCCCATTTTAATATTAATGTTTTTAAGGAATAATCTGTTAAGTCCCAGCCGAATTTTCATAAGAATAATGTAATTCTCGCTTTTAAGGAAACCTGTTTTAAGGAAAATCCCACTTTTAAGGAATACTTTTCAATTAGATTTTGTGATAGTGAAGCCCGAAACATCAAATCAATTCAATAATCAATAGCACCACCATATTCGATAGTGCATCTCAATAGTAATGCAAGGGCATTATTTTTTATAGTTTTTTTATGGTCTTGCTTTGCATTACTGTCACAGAATGGTTGCTTTGTTCTCGCAAGTTGTGTGGATTCTGTTTCCATTTTTTGTGTTAGTTTATGCATCATCATAATGGCAATTAAACAGAAGAAACGAAAAGTGAAAATAATAACGGATGTCGAGGTTAATCCTTAGGTAACACTATTGTATATGGTAAAAAGGTATTGTTTTGCCAACCACTTCATTATGAAGAAAGAAGAAATTTTCAATGTCGAGTTTGTGTGGTTTGTATTCGACCAAACTGGAAAACATTCTTACCTCACCATTTGAAGAGTTAGAAAATTTTATAATGAAATTTATTGTAAATAATTGTGTAATGTTTAGTATATAACACACATGTTGGTATTAATTATTTTAGCCTTTCCTTTCCATTTTATGTAAACCCCTATTTAAGGGGGGGAGGGAGTAATTCCTCAGAGATTTGTTAAAAAGGGGTTCTACTGTACGCTCAGCATCAATCAATAATAGGTTCCTTACTGAATCAGCATTACAATATCTTACAATGCAGAGCCATAAATGTCGCATCAGTTTTTATCCATATTACATTCCAGTAGTCTTTAATCTGAACTGGGGATTTTATTGAAAATTATTTAATGAAAACTGAGTTTTTATGTTTTCATGTGAATATTTAAAAATACGTATTTAGGTACCGAAAAAAAAATTTTAAATACGTAATTTTCTGTGAAAAGAAGAAAATTAAAGTAGGCTATATTCTCTGGGAGTATCATGTCTGAAACTCAACTCAATTACAAGCTTCTGTTTCAGTGCAAATGAAATATTTATCTAAGAATACTAGTAATTATATGCTTTTAAGATATTTTCTGAATTACACTAAGGATTTTACATTTGTAATGTGATTCAGACTAATTTTTCAGCAAAAGCTCTGTGTTGGGACTGAATTTGTACCATGCTGTTATATCATCCTGAGCCTTCATGTACTCTTATTAGACCCCAGTGGATCTGTTAGTTTTTGTGCCAGCAGTTTTTTAGGTCGTCATATATTTCTTCGACCTCTTGGGACATAAGATTTGTTTAAGCCATCTAGTAAGATCCATCCTCTTGACATGCTTTTTCCACTGCAGTCTATATTGCTGTAGATAATTAACGATAGCATCAATTTTAAATTCTTTGAGGATGTATTAATTCCGACGGTGGTAAAGTGATGAATATTCTGGAGTTCTTTGCATGAATCACATTTCAATTATTCTAAGTCAAGAGTTTAATGCTAAAACTTCACTTTTTGAGATTTGAAACCATTGTGTACTGCCTTGTAATGCAGCTAATAAACGTAGGAGTTGATAAAAATGAGTGGTCCATTTAGTTGTCCTTGCATTACCCTTCAACTGAAAGGCTTATAATATTATACCTGTTATATGTACGACTGTTTAGAGATCGTTAATAGTGCCTTATGTTTTCATCTTATTTTTAAGAAAATGGAGGGGAAAAAACTAGCATGACTATCTTATTGAATAACACTAGGTAACAAAATTCGACCAAGTTCTTGTTTGTTATTTTTTAGTGTGTATTACATCATTTTGTGTTGCTGATTGTGGTTACAGCATTGGATTTTCCCTAATGTCGATATTTTAATTACAATAATGAATTCTTCAATTTCCTTAAAAACGATTAAAATTAATATTCTGAGTTAATATAAGTAGATACGTAGTGCGTCATAATACAATATACATAGTACAGTAGTCTGAATAAGTACAAAAGTAAAGTATTAAATTAAATTTTCAATACTACTACACCTTCATTCGAAAATATACATAACAGCTTTTCTGTTTATTCACTTTTGACTCTTCACACACAATGTCCCATACATGTTCCCTTTCAGAGCACAATCCCATTGCCCCTGATAACTTTTTCCATAAGGTGAATGTCCTGATGTTCATACTCCTTGCTGACAACTCTATATTCTATTTGAAGAAATCAATATGACTGACATTCTACCCAAGCACACCATGTCATATTTTCAACCAGTTCCTTGTAATTCTCAATTCTTGTGTTTCCAAAAAACCATTGTATTAGCATTCTAAAAGCTTTCCATTCATTATGTTTATCAGTCTTTGTATATACAAGTTATTTAGGTTGTAGCATTATTCGAACCTGAGGTACACTAAAAAGTCACCTTTTATTTTGCTTGAGGTAATTTGGGGAATATTTGTCTGATGAGTCAGAGTTGCTGTCCAAAACTTTGGTATATATTTTCAAGTTTCGTATGGAATAGGAGTAACAAAATCTTTCTGAACACAAGGGGTTCATGAATTACATTGAGTATGCCTGAAACCAATTCTTTCCTTGTCCATTCCTTTCTAGTGAAATGCTTATCGTCTGTCCTGCTATACCATAGATAGAGGAAGCATAAATACTTAATGTAGGCACCTTGAAACAGCAGAAGAAATTCTAACATCTTAAAATCGCCAGCAATGCCCCACTTATAATATCTGTAGTTGAGTTTTTTCTAAAGCAACTTTTACATTCTCATAATTCCTTTTGGTATGAGCAGAATGAGCTTCTGGAATGGAAGGAAACTTGTTCCCATTGTGCAATAGGACAACGTTGAGACTTCTTGCTGTGTGATACTGGATACTTGTGATATGCTAGGATATAGAATATTTTTTATATTCTTGGTACTGGTGCTGTCCACCATAAAAAAAAGTAACAATTGTGATGGTTTGTTGGCTCTCTCTGTATTCAGGAAATTGCAAATGGCATACATTTTCTTGTTCTAAAGTAGACATAGCGACCACAAGACACATGAGGAACCCAAGCAACTTTTGGTCTCCAATCTGTACTCCGAAGTAAGTTTTTGCATAAAATATGCCTCCTGTCACTTTACAGCCTTTGGATACTGACATTTATTATTTAAAAAGCAACAATCAGCAATATTGGCTAAATTGACAAACAACAGGAAGACATTTTGAAGAAAAAAAATATCAATATACTGTATATATCGATGGTTTGTTAAAGATGTCAATGTATTGAAGCCTTCTAGCTTTATACTAATGAAATTGAAACTGTATTTGACTTGACTGCCATATACTGCTAATCACTTTGAATTCTTAAGAGTGCCAGAAAAAGCGGTTAATTTAAAATAAATAATCCTAGAATATAGAGAAATATCGACATTTGGAAAAAAAACTAATGGTTTATTCATGTAAGTTTGCCTGAATTTCAGAGAGGTTGCTCAAAATATCCTCCATTATGTTCTGTATACATTGTACAACAATATATCAAGTTACAGGATAATGTACAGATACGGAAATAAAATTGAGAGCTCCCTTATTGTATAGTTTCTCTTACACATACAGCATGTGTGCGGTAAACAAGAGCCTCTGTATATATGCTACTTGTGGACAATCGTATGAAATTGTTGCATACATTCAGGTGGACTCCCATCAAGACTCACTCCAAATTTTAATTCCGTATCTGTGCATCAGATCGGGAAAACACTGCCACACAGGAATCTCGAACCTTCGTAAAAATACCCAGCAACTTACACACACAATAGAGTACATAGATTTGCCTTATCAGTTGTTGCACCACATTTTTAGTCAGCTGACTGAACTCTGTTGAGAAATACATAAGATTACATACCCAGCAGGTGACTGGGTGGCTCTCTTGGTAGTGTGATTTGATATGGACTGGAAGGTCCTGGATTCAATCCCAGGTAGTGTCAGGATTTATTTTATTGGGAAAGCTTCCAGCGAAATTTACTCAGCCTCTTATCAAATTCAGTACAGAGTCTTTCCTAGGAGTATGAGACAGTCGGAACTTCATGCCAACCACTGTGCCTTATTCTAGCATGGAAATAAAGAAAGCAGGTGGCTCCGACATCTTGACTTTAGCTTTAGGTACACAGTACAGCAACACGTTTTTCTCATTGAAATGTATCTACTGAACAAGTTGTAGAAGTTGCTTTTACACAGGTTTTGATGGTATTTCCAGAGACTATACATTACAAAACTGTTGAACCGTGTTAAATTATAATTTAATTTTGATAAGTGGCTAGAAAAAGGTTCTGTTCTCGATAAAAGGAAATATTGTACATGGCTAATATGCAGTATTAGTGAGGATGAGCTCCAAGTATCCCAGAATTTCCTGCATCACAGCATCATGTGTACAGAACGTAATGGAGGATGTTTTGAGCAAAAGATCTGAAATTCAGGTAAGATTTGTTTCCTTAAATAACTCACTAGTTGCACAAAAGAACACTTGTCAGACTGTAGTGCCATGAAACTGCAAGAATGTTAATGCAAGAGATGGCAAGAGCAGTCCTCAGGTTTTAACTCATTGGGATCCATATTGAAGGAATATAATAGAGCAGGTTAATAGTTTCAACTATTTAGGATACTATGTATGTGTGAAAAATCAGAAGGAATTTAAGTATAAAAGAAACGCAGTTGAAATTTTATGAAGTACTGACAGTTCCGATATTTCTGTATGGTTTAAAAAGGCTGACTTTTCAGTTTTCTTTTAATTTGAGTCGTATCTCATGAGGATCTAATAAAATGTTCATGTTTTTAATACAAAGAGTAGGCCACTTTATGAGAGGTACCTGCAGAAAATTGAACTTTGATATTCCTTTGGGGAGCAAAATTACA
Organism: Periplaneta americana; assembly: GCF_040183065.1. Classification (NCBI taxonomy): domain Eukaryota; kingdom Metazoa; phylum Arthropoda; class Insecta; order Blattodea; family Blattidae; genus Periplaneta; species Periplaneta americana. Next base: position 69,627,004 of record NC_091123.1, on the reverse strand, counting down.
ACAGAGAGAAATTAGTGAAAATGGATTTACATTCTAGTTGTTATGCTTACTAATTACATAATATCTTTGTAAGAAGTCCAATACCAATAACTTTTTAAGATTTTGATTAAGATATTTCTTCAGACAATTTGTCGAAAATAACATGCAAGCAGCCTTTACTGTTGTAAGTTCGAAAACAGATATTTTCTGTTATCAGCAGAATTTTTGAAGGTGATTCTTGGACCTGCTGGGTGATAGAACAACACAAACATCCTTGTTTCCTAAATTGATGTCCACAATTTCTGCTATCCACCACTAACCATTGTAGATGCAACACTGGCAGAGCTATGTCTAATATACAGTTATCGTGAACTTCTGCGGACTAGCATATTTCGTTTACTATATCTGAGGTTCACTAAAACCAAAGTGTGTGTTTTTATATTACTGACATTGTAATGCATACAGTATTAATGTTTCTGGCAATAAATGAAAAATAAATAAGCAAAGCTTAAATTGAGAAGAATGGATATTAATATAACTAATATAACACAGTTACTGTATACTCGGCCTTGGAATTTTCCTGGGTTCACTTTTATAGGTAGGGTTAAGACTCATTATACACCAATTCTTCTTATACTTACCCTTTGGTCATTACTCTACTTCCCGTTACAAAAGAAAACACTTTCTATTCCTATTCTTCTACTATTTAAAGGGGTTAGAATTAATCCTTTCTCTATCTATTCTCTTAAACATGTTCCAAGCTGTCCAGGAAGGTGAACAAATTCTTTCTTTGTCTTTCAATGCACTTACAGAGTAGCAGGTTTGAAATTTTGTTCTAAACATATTCTTGGAAGTTTATACGAGAAAAAGTTTTCATAAATTACCCTTTTGGTCGTTTTAAAATTACAGCATTTTCTTGGAAATTCTAGCTTTTAGGTTCACTATAACCGAAGCGTAGGTTCACTATAAACGGATATATTAATATACTCTTTAATGTATGCAGGTTGAGATCAATGATTTAGGTTCACTATAGCCGAATGTTCACTACAACCGAGTTCACTATATCCAGAGTTGACTGTATTGGGTAATTACGACGATAGTACTTGGATTCAGAAAGTGCATCAATAACATTGATAGGGTTTTCCTCTGCAATAGATAACATCTTCCATTAGGGATAGTTACACAACATCCCCATACTTGATGTTTACTATTTAGGTTTGCTGTTAGTATTGTTGTTGTATCAGAGAAAATATTAACAATATTTTGAGAATTTAAGCATCCTTTTGGTGGATTATATGCTGAAAATATAGTAAATTATTGAAAGATAATTTGAAGACAGTTTAGTAACACAGGCATTGAAACAGTTCAGTTATGGCAGAAGTATTAAGTGATGCTGTATACCTTTTCTACCCAGGGTAATCACACCACTGGAGACTTTGGGAGCAGGAAGCAACATGATTAGTTCTGTAAATATTGTAACCAGGAATTGTTAACTTCTCTGGGTTAATAAAATGAGTTTCGGTAAAACATGCTACAGCTGCGTTGTGTAGAGAGAAAAATTCTAAAAGTGTCATCTTTTTTTGATTCTATCAATTTGAATTCCAGTTTAAAATCAATTCAGAGAATTTTTATAATATCATTGACCTTAATGCCCATTATTGAGAAGGCCTGTGTTAAGTTGAAGGAAAGTTTTAATCACTGATAGGTATGGTTTCAGGGAAGTGCAACTGCATTAAACTTCCAATAACATTGTAGCTGGAGAGATATTTTGAATTGAAGTATTAGTGACATTGGTTTTAATGTGTATAGAGTGTAATCAAGATGATGTAGGAGAATATATACTGTGAGAAGGAAAGTATTCGGAGCTTTGGCTATGGAAAATTTGGGTCTGTCTTTCTTTAACAACCCTTAAAATTTGCTGAGTGTGCTCCTTCACAGTTTACACATGTTGGTTCGACTTCCCCTTGGTTTAGTGCACACAGAAAAATGATGGGTTTTGAGGATGCTTCACACAGCATGGTATGAAATGGCACAAGTTTTTAATGTCATCATTACACTGACATCTTGTACACTGATGAATATTTCAGAGTTATCAACGGTATTCTGCTCTGATGAGAGCATATTGAATTTGTTTATAAAAAATCTTAACCTGTTCAATTTTTTTCAATTTTGATGCCAGGGTTGTAGGCTATGTAAGAATGTGTTTTACTTTATAAAAAGACAAAGCGCTGTCTTTCAGATAACCACATTGTTCTTATTTAAATTATTAAATATTATATTAAATACAAATGTTTCTAATATCTCCACAATTTCTTTAGTTATCTATAATACAAATAAAGTTTAAATTGACTTATAGAGTTTAGCTGAATGCCAGTATAAACACTTAAATAATATCACCATTGGAAACAAACATACTAATTCCATGACCCACTCTAATAAAAAGAAAACTTCTCAAAACTGTATTTCACGAATGCTAGTTTGTAATCTACAATTGAATATTGGATTTGTAAAAACTAGCAAACTAGGTATCTCCAATAATCTCTCATTTACTTCCTTCCTCCCTTTAAGCCTCATGTTGTTGATCATTATCCGTACACACAAGCAATCTGGTGCTAGTTTTGATCATATGTAATTAGTAATATCATCAAAAACATGGCCATGGACACATGAATGTAGATACTTTTTACATATACTACCATCATGAAACATCTGAGATCTGAAACAAGGGAAAGTTTTCGAAAGACAAGCAGAATCTTATGTGTAGGGAAATGTCTTTCAGGTTGATGAATTTCGGTGTTATTTTAATTTGTATTGTTTCACCCCCTGGAATTAAAAGTATACAATTGAATATTGAGTTTGTTTCTTGTAATCCTGAATGTAAATAACAAGCTGTGGCCAGACATGGCCTTGGCATTCTTTAGGAATTGTGGATAATGGTAAGGGTATATTGCAACCAAAATGTATTTTTAAACATTACATTGTTTTCTTTGGACAATTTTGACACAAAGTTTGACTAGAATTTAATTTTTAGTATTTCTCGTTTCTTGTTATGTTAGTGTGAAATATATTTATTTGCGTTTAATCAGATAAATATTTCAAAATGCTTTATTGTGAGGTACTCTGTTTTTATAACAGAATAGTATGAAACTTAGTGATATAATATACAAATCAATAAAAATTACATTTATTTGTTGTTATAACTACAGTGACTGGAAAAAAAAACCGATCGCTTGAAAAAAATACTAAAAGTCAAGTTTAAATGTAAATTATGAAGTAATCTCAGAAATAACATAACTGTTATCGTACTAAATTTAAAAATTACACTTTTATGGACTTCTAACATGTAAATTCACGCATTTCACACCAATAAATCTTCGGTTTATCGTCTAACAACGAAGGAGTGTGTTTCTGTGCTGAACATGTGGGGTAGGTCATCATAAACAATTGAAGTGGTTTTATTGCTTTATTGCTTCCTTTCCTTTTTGAAAATGAATAACAACTGTCGAAAATGGTTTGTTTGCCATTTCGTCAATAAATTTAGTTCAGACAATGCCTCATTCACCCCAAGACGTTGCCAGAGCTGTCGCTGTCATTGATGACGGACGCAGCCTCGGTTACGCCGCTGCTACCATAGGCGCACCATACACCATGGTGCAAGAGGCTGTGAAACGGTTCCCGGAAACACAGAGTTACTCCAGAAGACCTGAGTATGGCAGAAAAAGGAAGACTTCAGCCCGAGAAGATCGATTTCTCGTCAGCCAGGTTCTAAGAAACCGCCATACTACAGCAGTTGAAGCTCAGAATCGACTACAACATGTGCGGGATGTTAATGTGAGCGAGAGGACTGTTCGACGACGCCTTGGAGAACAAAATCTTCAATCACGACGACCTGCTACGGGACCAGATCTGATCAGAGAGCACCGAGCCGACCGTCTTCAGTTCGCTCGTCAGCATGCCCAATGGACTGTGCAGCAGTGGAGCAATGTGCTGTTCTCTGATGAGTCCAGGTTCTCCCTGAAATCCCCAGATGGTACGAAGAGAGGTATGCACATTGCAAGGACGCCATTCGGTGGAGGTTCCGTGATGGTGTGGGTCGGCATCTCCATGGAGGCCCGAACGGAATGCTGATCATCGAGAATGGTAGTCTCAACGCTCACCGCTACATCAACGAGATTCTAGTCGATCACGTAGTGTCCTTTGCTGCATTTATTGGCGATGATTTCATATTCATGCAGCGCGCTGCGTGTCACAGTATCTTGATGCATTTGGAGATTGGTTGTCTCAACTGGCCAGCTCGGAGTCCCGACCTAAACTCTATAGAAATCTCGGATAGGTTGGGTAGATATATCCGAGATCGTAATCCTGTTCTGGAGATCTTAGGTGATCTGTGGGCGACACTCCAAGAGGAATGGGACAATATCGACCAGAGAGACATCATAACCTTAATCGAAACCATACCTGAGAGAATGGCAGTTGTAATTAGGGCCAGCGGGGACACACCGGATACTGAGTGTTTGTTTCAGTTATTGATAGTGTGAATTTAAGTTTTGTGCATCAACATCATTTTCAGTGAAGTTTAATGAACAACTATTCAGCTGAAAGTTAAGTGAAAAATTTTGCAAAATTCCAACAGAAATGTAGATTTATGAACATATGACGGTCATTGACTCAAAATTGGAATGAAATGTGTGAATTTACGTGTCACAAGTTCATAAAAGTGTAATCTTTAAATTGAGTACGATTACAGTTATGTTATTTCTTAGGTTACTTCATAATTTACATTTAAACTTGACTTTTAGTATTTTTTTCAAGTGATCGGTTTTTTTTTTTTTTGCCGGTCAGTGTACTTAAAACCAGAGATGTACAGTCTTAGAAACAATATATGGCGCAAGCTATTCACACCAGTAACTTTTTATGTGTGCTTTAAATATAGTCGCTAATTTTTATACATGATATACATAAGCAAACGAGTTCTGACATGTAAGCTGTGCAATTGGGGAAAGAATAAGCTATCGGAAAGAGAGTTTGTTGTCCACACCTGTGGAGTAACGGTCAGCGCGTCTGGCCGCGAAACCAGGTGGCCTGGGTTCGAATCCCAGTCGGGGCAAGTTACCTGGTTGAGGTTTTTTCTGGGGTTTTCCCTCAACCCAGTATGAGCAAATGCTGGATAACTTTCGGTGCTGGACCCCGGACTCATTTACTGGCATTATCACCTTCATTACATTCAGATGCTAAATATCCTAAATGTTGATACAGCATCGTAAAATAACCCAATAAAATAAAAATAATAAAAGCGAGTTTGTTTCATGATGGTTAATATTATACAAATCTACTGACGCAGAAGTTCATCTCAGACTAAAAACATGTCTTCCCTCTCCATACCCATTGGTGATATAGCCACGACACGTAAGGTGACAGGACAGATCTTGCCTCCTCTACTATACCTGTCTGCTTGCTTGCTTACAAATGGCCTTTAAGGAACCCAGAGGTTCATTGCCTCCCTCACATAAGCCTACCATCAGTCCCCATCCTGAGCAAGATTAATCCAGTCCCTAGCATCATATCCCATCCATTTTAATATTATCCTGCCATCTATGTCTCTGCTTCCCCAAAGGTTTTTTTTTTCCCTTTAACTAACACCTATATGCATTTCTGGATTCACCCATACATGCTACATGTCCTGCCCATCTCAAACATCTAGATTTAACGTTTCTAATTATGTCAGTTGAATACAATGAATGCAGTTCTGTGTTGTGTAACTTTCTCCGTTCTCCTGTAATTGCATCACTCTTAGCCCCAAATATTTTCCTAAGCACCTTATTCTCGAACACTCTTAACAGCTGTTCCTCTCTCAAAGTGGGAGCTCAAGTTTCACAACTATACAGATCAATCAATAATATAACTTTTACAAATTCTGACTTTGACCTTTTTGAGAGCAGATTGGTTAACAAAAGCTTCTCAAGCAAATAACAGGATTTCCCATATTTATTCTGCATTTGATTTCCTCTCGATTGTCATATATGTTTGTTACTGTTGCTCCAAGGTACTTGAATTTTTCCACCTTTTCAAACGATATAATTCCAATTTGTATGTCTGCATTCAATTGATAAAAAAAAACAACTTATACCCAATATCTGTGGATTAATACTTGGCTTGATTTTAAAAAACTACATACTATATTGCTTGGGAGATAAACATTAGATAAATTTTCTTCTCGAAATAAAACAAAGATAAACAAATTAATGCAACAATATAAAAAAGTCGCACAGCATTTGTGTGCACTCATAATTGAGTTCTGGCATCTTGTCAGCTCATTTGATTTGTGTGGATATAAAGGAAAAATTGTGACGTTGTCGTGTATAGTTCCTGGGGTAGCTCAGTTGGTAGAGCATTCGCGCACTAAGGGAAGGATCACGGGATCGATATCCGGCCCCGGAACAATTTTTCCTTGAAATTATTCAATATAAAAAAAGATATGTGGACCTAACCTCTTTCACATGCCACCGACATTGTCACTGCCTGTCATCTTCGAGGCATTGAGTCAGCCAAGTTGTGGAATTGTATTAGTAAAAGGAAAAAGATCACATATAGCAAATGAATAACGATTTTCAAACCCACATTAATTCATTTATATATCACAGAGCATAACAAAATGATTTATTTCCACAATTAATGCAAAACTCGTCTCATTAATTTAAACTAAATGAAGTTAATGTCCAATTTCATGATTTAAATCAGTCCTAGAATATTAAATTGCTTCATACAGACCATTTCTATCACAGACAGTTTGTCTAGTGGAGACTTCCTCTTCGCATACATTGGAGTCATGTTCGACCCTTGGGATTGTTTTTCTCTTCTTTTTTTCCCCCCTTTTGTTTTGTTCCATTTGCAGTCTTTATCACACTACTTACGCTAAATTCTTTTCCCTGGCACTTGTTGTAGCTATGTAGGGATGACATATAACGAAACAGAACAAATGTTATTACATCAACTAGTGGTTTGCTTGTGAACCTGGTAGTTTGTCCTTTGATCATGCGCAGTGCCTCCTTTCTGGGACTTTGAAAATATCTGTGTGTCATCAATTGTTTCTAAGACTGCACATTTCATTGATCATACATATGAATTAGTTTTAATATTACTGATTTATATCCTTTTCAGAGCTGTTGTATTTTGCAACGTTTAAATTCATTCACTGCTCCAGTTAGTGTCAGTAAGCAGAAATATATATTCCAGAATGTTGCATTAGTGTGTAAACCTTTCGTGTAATTTGATAGATACAAGGTCGTAATTTATACGATTTTCTCTGATTCCATTAGGTTGCTCAAGATGAAACTGGAGCATCAAAAGGATATGGCTTTGTGCATTTTGAAACTGAAGAAGCTGCCACAAAATCTATTGAAAAAGTAAACGGAATGTTGTTGAATGGAAAAAAGGTATTTGTTGGGAAGTTTGTTCCACGTAAGGAGCGTGAGAAGGAGCTGGGAGAAAAGGCCAAGCTTTTCACAAATGTCTACATTAAAAACTTTGGCGAGGACTTCAACGATGAGCTACTTCGTGAGATGTTCGAGAAGTATGGCCGAATCACCAGTCACAAGGTAAAAATATGCAATAAGTTGTTCTTTAGAAATATGTTGATATAAAGTGATAGAAACAATGCTGTCTGCATAAAAATAACAGTGTGTTAAACGTTCATAGTATGTAATTTTAATTCGAGTAAGCTACATTGTTTAGATGTTGTCTTAAGTTTCTTTCAAGGAAGAGGAAAGCTAGATAATAAATGCTGTACCATTTTTAGTGTAACTGTCATACAAGTAACTCGCGGGCAAATCACCAAATTTATATTTCATGTTATTTCTTCAATGTCTGCTTTCAGCAAACTATTGCAATTAAATTCTTCTTTATTGAGAGGAACAAAGAAGTTCCGACCACTTGTGTGGTGTAGAGGTCATTATGCTGGTCTCTTACGCAGAGGGCCCAGGTTCGATTCCCGGTTGAGGTTTTTTCAGGGTTTTCCCTCAACATAAGGCAAATGCCAGAAAATTCGGGCCACAACATCCCTGAATATTACCGGCTCATTCATCATCGAAATCATATTCATAACAAATCAGTAATGCATATACAGTTGCCATCTAGTTCAGAACAATAGAACCAGTCTCAACAATAGTAAACAGGCCTTCGGATTTCACACAGAAGATTAACTCAGATATGTTAAAGCGAGTATAAATAACAGCGAGGGGGGGGGGGGAGAGAGAAGAAGTTTGGGTGCTGGTTGGGACTTCGTGTGAACACAGTTTGATGTTGTTTAATATATACATACTATATAGTATGTTTAATCTAACAGAAATAATTGTAAGCACAAACACCCTCATTGCATATGACTCAAATACAGTGAAACCTATATTAAACGATCACTGGTTTCTTTTAGAGAGATGGTTGCTTAATAGACAGTCCCCCCCCCCCCCAATAATGAGTTAAATCACTCCACATATATAAAATAAATGAACTAGGAATGTATTGTTAATTATAATAAGTTGTGTACAGAACTTTTTTCACAATTTTATCTTGTAAGTTAACTAATTTTTTATGCTTTAGAAAATCATAAATAGAACTCTGTATCATTTCATTACATTTTTTACGACATTTTAAAACTTGTCTCAAAAATAATATAGCATTACATTATTTCGTGCAACAATTATTATAACCTACATAATTGAAGGTGTAGTGGTAAATCAGTACTATACTGAAAGCCAGGTTATGAACCGACTAAACTGAAAGCAACGTTCTGTTGCTCTCTTTCTGAGCTCTGTTGCCACGTAGTGGCACGAGATTCAAAGTGTGTTCAGCGTTTGTCACCGATATGTTTAAAGGTAGCTGTGTTTTCTTCTTTGGTGGGCTTCTCCACTCTTCAGTGGTTGCCCTTTCTTCTTTGGTGTTTTCAATTATTAATATAATAAGTATATAACGAATTCAGACATTTCAGTTGAACGAACGAACAACAATTCGATTCAAAAGAATAATGATAATAATAACGATAACAATATAGTGTTAACTAAATGTATCAAGATATATTATAGAAATTTTTATTTTATTTTGAATCAGTTATAAATCGAATTTACTATTTGGCTATTTTTGTATAACAATAATAATAATTTAATGGATATGATCTTAATTTTATATTTATACTGATTGAGTTATATACCGGTATATATATATTTATTATTATTATTATTATTATTATTATTATTATTATTATTATTATTCACATATATCAATAAGCAAATATACAAATCTAAAAGGAAAACTTGAGCCGGCTGAGCCATTGTTTAAAATAAATAAGCAAACAAATAAATAAATAAGAGTATTCGGACACTATTAGGTCTACTATTAATTTATAGGAAGTACACACAACATGGAAATTAGAACAGTTAAGTCAGTCACAAATAGTGCCTCAGCCGTTTGCAGTGCTTCTTCTACCAATGTGATGCTTCCATTTACATGTTTTATAAAAAAAATAGTCGTTAAAGCTTGTTTACAAACAAAATCATTTCTGTCTCTCCAGACTTAAAAATCCGCTTCCTTTTTGTATCGTAGCACTCGGGAGAATTCATTATTGTATTTCAAATACTACTGTATATAGTTATCAATAACACTATCAACAATATTAGTAATTAAAATTACTGTTTTTAAGAAAGCAAGAGCTAATGACACTGGTACGAAATACAAGTCGCAATGCATGTGGTATTGCAAATGAACTGGGAAGTTTGGCTACACTGTCTCCGTGATCTCGTTGCCAGATTTTCGTTAGCAGACGGACATTTTCACGTGAGGTCCAATGAAAACCTCCGTTCTCCTTCTCCCCTCCACCCCCCATACTCAACGTGTCATCGCTGCACAGGCTACCCCTCTAACCTGCACTTTCCTCTCGCCCACCCAACTACTTCCTGTTTAGTCGGTTCATAACCTGGCTTTTAGTATAGTGTGTTGGGTTTATAAGCTGTAGTCTGGGTTCAAATTCCAGTCGATCCACCCTGAATTTATTTATAACTTGCATTGGGAAATCCCATGGTCCAGGCAACACAGCGGTTTTCTCTGGGTACCCCAGTTCTCCTTTGACATCCCAGTAATTCTCCATATTCATTAAGATCATAATGTAGTAAATTCACCTCGTGTGGAGTGCCCTTTGCTGCTTGGTACTAGCAACATCTATGCGCTCGCTTGTAAAGTTGAGGCAAATAACGGCATTGTCATTGGACAAAGAAAACTAATTGAATACGTCCACTTGTGTAATATTTTGTTATATTTCCGAATTTTACATCTTCAGGTCATGAGCAAGGATGATGGGAAGTCCCGTGGTTTTGGTTTTGTGGCATTTGAGGAACCTGAGGATGCAGAGAGGGCTGTGGATGAGCTGAATGGCAAGGAGCTTATTGAAGGCAAGGTATGCAGTTCCAAACTACCATTTTCTTTCTTTGTTTCGTTGTTTCAATGCTGAATTGTCTTCTGACTCTCTCGCCTTCATTTCCAGCCACTGTATGTTGGCCGTGCACAGAAGAAGGCTGAACGTCAACAAGAGCTTAAGCGAAAATTTGAGCAGCTCAAGATCGAACGTCTCAACCGTTACCAAGGAGTTAATCTATATGTGAAAAATTTGGATGACACAATTGATGATGAACGTCTTCGTAAAGAGTTCACTCCATTTGGAACCATTACCAGTGCAAAGGTAACAATTGTGTGTAGAGAGTTGTTTTATGTTGGAAATTAAAATTCAGGACATCTTACAAGAAAATCAGATGGAATGCTGAGTGCATAAAATTACAAGTTGTTTCATTAATCTGTGTAGTGTATAGTTATTTTAACTTATAAAAAAATTCTAAAAGATGTACTGAAACAATTGAAAACAAATCTTCGTGGATAATGTTTCAGTAATATATTGCTGGCTAAATGTTACAAGGGTGTATGTAGTAATATTTCTGACATAGACATAGAACCTTGTAATATTGACCCAGTGATATGTTGACAGAATTCTTGTGTATGTCTAATTAATGCCATTATGCTTTGGTTATCTTATACCATAACAAGAGGCATTTGATAAGTGTTCGGGTTGTTTCTTGCTATTCAAGTTAGCTGACTGTTCGAAACACGAGCATTTTTCAGTTAAAAATTTGTGTACTTTCATAAGTTCTGCTTACTGTACTCCAACCAGGAGAATGAGACGCAGCGGGGTAATGCTGTGAATGAATGTTGATGTCATAAGGTCACACACGTGGATACACGCATCTCCATTGGCTAACTCTCAAAGCACAAACGATAACATTGATACATATTTATACTACCCTAGTTACAAAATTAGTTCATTGTTAATCTCCTGGTCTTTTAATCCCTCCATACAGGAAATAACATATGCAGGAGAGCGCATGTTTTTTAAACTGACGTTATAACGGTAATATTATCTACTTCATTCCCATAGATGACGCAATAGTAAGCACATTCCTTTCACGGTTAATCTCCTGGTTGGAGAACAGTATGATTTTTTTCATAGATTTCCTGTATTAAATTCATAGTAAAATGTCTTGCCTCTTTATGCCTACACATAGAAAACATTCCATCATTTAATAATATACCTTCTCAACTTCAATTTCGGAAATGGTTAAATCATATTCAGAGAAAATAAACTTAATTTCGGTAAAACTATACCTCATTTTCGGAAAATGTAAATCCTATATCGGCAATAATACCAGACTTTGAAAACAATGAAGTCAATTTAGAATTTTAAAGTTTTTTCTCACTTTTTTCAGCTACATACTAATACTGTCTATGCACATTTTATTTAATACAATTGTATGTATGTTAAAATAAAATTTATTTTCCATACTCTCTCAAGGGAACAGAAAAGTAATTTAATATTAAAGCTTGGAAATTAGATTTGTTTTCCAAAATTGAATTTCCATTTTCTGAAATTAACTTTACATCTTCCGAAACTGAAATTACTTTGTCCGAAATTATATAGAACACTTTTTTCCGAATATAATTGAATATTTCCCGAATTTGAGATTGAGAAGGTACAGTCTCGTCGATTTATCCAGAGTTGATACTGTTTATTCACAAGCAATGCACAAATCCTTAAATAGATTCGTAAAGCGGTTGTGATTGAATTTGTGTATTATATTATATTTCCAAAATATAAATATTTCAATATTCAATAACGAAACTACATTTGGCTAATAAGAATTTCAATTATTCAGGTAATGTTGGAAGAAGGACGTAGCAAGGGATTTGGCTTTGTGTGCTTCTCATCTCCAGAAGAAGCTACCAAGGCTGTGACGGAAATGAATGGCCGAATTGTTGGTACTAAGCCTCTTTATGTCGCGTTGGCTCAACGAAAGGAAGATCGCAAGGCACATCTTGCCTCACAGTACATGCAACGCATGGCTAACATGCGCATGCAACAGATGGGACAAGTAAGTTGACATTTTTCATTGACCATATTTGAGAAGGCTGTTGCCAGTAAGTGTCTGGCTAGTTGCAAAGTGCTCAATAAAACTAGGTATTCTACATCAGTAATTTTTGTTTTTATCCGACGACTGGTACTTAACTGCATTATCCACCCAAGTATCCACATTTGCTGGAGCTGTAGTTCTTTTGCCACCATAGGTGTTGCCCTCAGTGCACAATGGAGAGGGGGGGGAGGCGAACTATATAGCACCACATGATTATGATCAGTGGAGCAATGGTGGAATGCTAATAAGAGAAATGGTATCCCGTGAAAACCTACTGTTAAGCACCATCTTTTCTATCCACCAGGATTCGAACCTGGATTACCAGCATGGAAAGCAGATGCTCTAGCCATTTGGCTAGTGGTGTACCATACAAGTAGAAATATGCTGTCTCTGATATGAGAGTTTTTCTGACAATTGGGGGTCATTCCATGTAAATTCATCCAGACCATGCTGCCCACTGTTTCCAATCTTGCTGAGACTTTGCATACTGTATGTGTTACATACCTCAGCGAATGGTTTCCTTCAAAATTGTAATCAATGGATTTTTATTAAACTTTCTCAAGTTTCTTGATTCTGCATTTCAGCGTTTTTGAGAGCAGACTGGATGACAAAAGCTTCTCAATCAAATAATAAACATATTTAGTCTGTGTTTAATTTCCTCTCAAGTGTCATTTATATTTGTTACTGTTGCTCCAAGATACTTCAATTTTTTCAACTTTTCGAAGGATAAATTTCCATTGTTTCCCATTTCGTGCTAGGCCTATGTTCTGGTCACGAGACATATTCATATAAATTGTTTTTTCTGGGTTTGCTTTCAAACTTGTCTTTTTAGTTTTTTCAATTAAAAAAAACAGATTGTAATACACCAAATGTGGCCAATAAATGTACAATTTTACAATAGGGTCATTCCATAGTTACGTTACATTCAGACACATTTATGAACTTATTAGATATATATATATATATATATATATATATATATCTGTAATAAGGTGTACATTCATTCATTGTTTCCTGCCTAAGTGCAGATTTTTCACTGCAAACCCAGCATTCTTCAATGTTTCTTATCTTCTGCCTTCCTCTTAGGTGTACGTTTGTTTGGAATGGAGGTACAGTAGAATCTCTATTATCTGTGGTAATGAAGGGAGTGGATTGGATGGTTAATCAAAAGAATCTGATAATCCGTACCATAAAATATTTTTATAAGTGCATACTACAATCTCATAATTTCCTCTGTGGTGTTGTGTTTAACATGCTAGATAGTGAATCAGAAGTTCGCTAATCTAATTCTGGCTGCCAACGACTGGTTTATAAGGGCCAAGAAAATTCCTTGTGATAGTTGTTTGTGGAAGGCTAGATAGAGGTCTCCTGTTGTAGATCTACATAAGTTACGTTATACACTTTATCCTTATTTTTCATTAAATCGCGCACAGTTGTAACGACAATCTCGTATTCTGATGCGAAATCGGCCGCATTTCTCTTTTTCCAAACCTTTCAATTATTTGCATTTTCATTTTGATACTTAGTAAAACACTTTTAACACCCATGGGAGATGTCTTGCATAGAAGTTATAAAGTATGAGCATTCGAACAGTAGGACAAGGACTGAAAGCTGCACAGGTTTGCTATATATTGTGTGGAAGTTCTTGGGACTATTTCTTTGAAAGTAGGCAGTGACTATTCTACAAGTTGGGAAAAACACCTTCAAGTAACTGTTTCTATTGCTGGCAGTAGTACTATGTAAGGGTAAAGCTTGTAATACAAGACACTAGAGAAAATAGGTACTAATATAAGGTATAGTACTAAGTTTCTTACATGTTTCTTTCGGCAATAAAGAAAGAAAGAAAGAAAAAAGCGACAGAAAGAGAGTCGGGTACTCTGCCGATCAGTTAATAGAGTGACAGATAATCGGGGTTCTACTGTATAAGTTATACCATTTTCTCTTACTTTCCATAACTCACAACAGCTTCTGATCTCTTTCCTATCAAGTTTACAGAGCTGGGATGCGATGTGTTTTGTCAGTGTTACAAATTCTCTTCCTTTGAGTAGTGATAGATGTAAATTTTAAAATATCTAGTGAAAATATTAATTATGTGTGTGTTGTATTTCTATAGCAAATCTTCCAGCCAGGTGGTGCCGGTGGATACTTTGTACCAACACTGCCCCAACCACAGAGATTTTACGGACCAGCACAGATGGCTCAAATCCGTGCTACCCCACGTTGGCCTGCCCAACCCCAAGTACGCCCAAATGCCCAGGGTGGTGCTTCAGGTTTTCCAAATATGCAGGGTCCATTCCGAACTGCTCCCCGCGCCCCTGGTGCTCAGCCAGGTTCCATGCGGAATGCATTGTCAGCAAGACCCATCACAGGTATGGAATCATGTACTAGACTAGTGGGATGTCATCAGAGCAGCAGTCCACACCTGTAGAGTAACGGTCAGCGCGTCTGGCCGCGAAACCAGGTGGCCCGGGTTCGAATCCCGGTCGGGGCAAGTTACCTGGTTGAGGTTTTTTCCGGGGTTTTCCCTCAACCCAATACGAGCAAATGCTGGGTAACTTTCGGTGCTGGACCCCGGACTCATTTCACCGGCATTATCACCTTCGTTTCATTCAGACGCTAAATAACCTAGATGTTGATACAGCGTCGTAAAATAACCCAATAAAATAAAAGTCATCAGAGCACGTCACTTTTTATTTATTCTTTATATGAAATGTATGGAGGGAGGGTAAAGTTACAATATATAGTTTTCAAGAAAGTGGCAAAGTGAAATGGTATATTTCTTATTGATTTAAAAAATAAAAAAATATAGAAGAATTGAAGGTTATAATTCATAACTATGGGTTTTGTTTTAAGTCCATTTATCATGTTTTGTCGTTAAATTACTTCACCAATGTGCATAATAATTTGATCTTTTAATTGGAGACAATGTGAACAAATGTGGCATTCATTTACGTCTACTGGGTTACAAAGACTTTAATGCTTTTTGCATGACTTAGTTCATGTGACTCATCTTCTTTTTGGCTACAATATTTTGCTGGAGCATATGTAATAGTCGATTTTTCAATATCTCGAAGTAATTTTAATTTACCTTATATACTGTAATTTACATGTAATATTTTTTTTCTCTGTCTCGAAGTTTATTACATAGATATCGATGAATACTTCTTTTCCCAGTAGGAAATTCTTATTCTTTAACTCGATTTTAAGATAAAAATGAAAGTATGCACACATGTGTAAGTAAAATTGAAGGAATTTGATGAAATGCCATTAGTTTAACAAGCATTGTACATTAGTATTTACCTCCTTTTGAAAATGTCTAGGATTGTCCTCCAGGAATCACCTATTAGCACAGTCTAGTATATACAGTCACGAAGCTCAATATGTAGTAAATATGCATCCATAGATAGTTGCTAACCACTAGGATCGCTACTATCGCCTCATTACAGACAATGCTAGATAGTACTTGCACAGTCTATTGTTCCTAGCAACCTCATTAACTCAAGCTTCGTGACTGTACATACTAGACTGCAATTAGTACTAATCCTATCTCTATCAATCACTACAGGCATGTATCTGTACCGTAACGGTATTGCACAATGAGCACCACTGGTAGGAAATAATGGCATGTCTTTAACGTTACTGTTTTCAAACTATTATGAATTGCCAAAATCATCGTCCTGAAAAGCAGAGAGAATCTCGATTTCTCTTCGTTGAAAGTTAAACGGTATGGGTTTCCCCTAAATGTGTGTAACTAAAATGTTTGGATCCTTAATTAAGTAGACTCAGCAAAAGGAAACACTTGTGTTTAATTCAACCTAGAAACATTTGTGGTTAATTCATTCTAGCACAGTATACAGTAAACACCAAGGAGAAAAAGCTAGTTTTAACAATTTTAAGTGTAAGTGAAAAATTACGTTCGATCCAAGCAGTGGAAAGATATCATCATTAGTAGTAGTAGCGGTAAAATTACATTTTTTCGTAATAAGAATTAACGAATTTCATTTACAGTAGTAGATCATGTGAAACCGTAACTGCAATTTTAAAACATCTACAGTGCATTCATAGCTCGGCCGGACCACTAAAACATTCAAATTTGAAAATTGTACTTTCAATAATTTTATTGGTCCCTTTAAAATTATTCATGTTTATTTTTTATTTCATCATCCTTAATTAAAAGTTTTCTTGTTTATTTCATCATCCCTAATTAAAACTTTTCTAACACTTGTTTATATTATTTAGGTTATGTTATAACGGTCCGGCCGAGCTATGAACGCACTGTATTTAGCGTAAAAGTATAGCACAGTTTTATAATTAAAGATATTGTACCTCTTTGTATTTTGACCCACACTAGCGTAAACTGTGGTAAACACAAAAGGAAAAATGTAATCCTATTATTATCTGCCTTACTTGTGACTTAGAATTATATAAAAAAAAAAAACTTAAGAAAAGGAGAAAAAAATAAATGAACTTAAAAGTACTGTATATTCAGTGCATTTGAGATCATGATTATTTTTTTCTTTCTTTCTTTCGTGGTCAAGTTTAACCCAGTTTACAGTAAAGCTTTTCTTTGGAAGCCAAAGTAATGCACATTTGTTAAATGTTTCACTATTCATTTATACTGTATATAAAAATAAAAATGTCATTGTCTAGGCCAACAAGCAGTCGGTGCAGCAAACATCCAGGGCCGTCCAATGGCCCCAACAGTGTCCGTGTCCGCTCAGGGCCGCCCTACCAACTACAAATACACTGCAAACATGCGCAACCCACCACAACCGATTCCTGTTGCTCAACAGGCACCTGTGCAGCAGGTATGTATATAGCTGAAAGTTTTTAAATGTATATGCAGGATACAGATTTGCTGTTCAGAATATACTCATTTTTCCTCTTTCCACCGAATTTGACTTTCTTTAATACATAAGACTGTGTGTGCAGTAATTTTATAGAAACCTACTGTAAGGTGATGTAATTATTAGTGTAAATGAGTTTGTTTTCTGATTCTTTAGCAGTTCATTGAATCTGAAACTTCGGCTATAGGATTGTGGTAAAATAATTTACTTCAAAATTGAACAAGTTCCATTCATGGGTGGGGGAGTTCATGTCTGTGTTGTATAAGCTAAATCAGGAGTGGAAAAACTATAGCTCACAGGCCAAATACAGCCCTCTGATCAGTCCAGCCTACAGCATAAATAATTTTTCAATTGATTATTTTACATAAACATATACAAATATTACAAGTTGGTAAGAACAAATTTAATGGTAAATTAAGGAAAAATTTCACCCTTTGTTGTAAATAACACAATGTAGGGATGGTGTACCCTTGATCATGTAAAGGCTTCATCGTTGCTGTATTGCTTGTTTTCCAAAGCTATTTGCAGCTTACTGGTTGAGTTCCGTTAAATTTCCACCCTGACACCCCCATCACAGTGCTAAACCAGCTTCTCTGTCAGTATATGACATCTAGTTCATTTGTTTGTATGTAAACATCATCTTGTAATCTTGTTGCATTTGTATTACAGTATTTCATTTGTAAATAATGGCTAGTGTTCCTAAGAAACTGAACGTTGGTGCAGAATGTCGAGTGTCGAGAGATAAAAATGGTTGTGGAAGTTCCCTTTTCTCCCTCTCATCATATAGTAATTAGATCATTTGCCTTAATGTGCATTAGCATATTTTAAAAAATTAATATTGAAGAAAAATTAACTAGTAAAAGCCTTTGATCTGCCAGAATATTTTGGTCTTTTCATTTAGCCCTCCTGTAAATAAGTTTTCCCACCCTTGAGCTAAATTGTTAGATGACACATGAAATTTTAGTTCAGTTCAACTTAAATTAATGATACCTGAAAGAGTTTCATGATATTAATTGTTGCTGCTGCTTCCATCATTCGAAAGGTGATAGTTACATTTCATTTTATCCAAAATATCTTAAGGTTTTAAGGTCTCAAATGTTATAGCAACAGCATCGTGAATAAAAGTAGAAAACAGGATTAACTACAAAAATTGTACTTCAGCACCAATCTGGTTGATTCAGCAGTGATTAGTAATCAGTAAAGTGCTGTATCTCTGTCATTACTGTTTTGTAACTTCACTGATGTCAAAGGAACATATTTTAAAATTACAGTGACATCGTGAACATTAAGAAACATATCAAAAGATGTAGTGTGATTTTATTGTGACCCATCTTGTTACTCAATCAAAATGAACTGCTGCCACATAAAACTTGAGGGGACACTGGACCTAAAGATCGCATTGATAGCCAATATTATACTACTAGCACCAAATTAGTTGAAAACTTGCTTTTCAGATAACAATAACTAAATATCAGATAAGTCACATTCCTGTGCTATTCATACTGTAAAAACTAACATGGAGGAGTGACGAAACTATTTGAAAAAAAAATATATATATATTTGGCAGGTATTTTAGATTTTTTTATATATTAAAAAAATATATATGTAATTTTGCTCTTATTTTACAGAAACACATTTCTATTTTTGTAGAGGATAAAAAAAACTACAATAATACATGCACTGTTACATCAGACCAAAATGTTCACCCTCTGCTCTTAAATACACATCAGTCCTGTTGACAAGATTGCGGGAAACTGCGTGAAGTTTAGTGTGTCTTTTTTTTTTTCCCCCCTGGATTTTAGTTTGTTGTTTTTAAGAATTATTGATAAGGGTGCAAATAGTCATGGTTTCTGGCGTGCCCTTTTTAAACCCAGTTATCTGTCTATCTGCGTGAAGTTCATTTTGCTGTATTGCAGAAATGACTTAAATATTTTGTTTTGATTTCTCTGTATTATGTGAATTGGTTGCATACATTTCTTATTTAAGCATAGTCCATAAATAAAAGTAATAGAGAATACCATGGGTTCGCACTTTTCCCACTAATTTTAATTGTTATGATGGAACGTGGATCATAGGATAATTGTGATGAAATTTCCTCGTACAGGATTTGTAAAGGCCCGCTCCCACTTAGTGGAATCGAACCGAACAGAATTTCTCTCCACAATGTATTTAAATGGAAGATAGCAGACAGCGACACTTCGAATCTAATAGAATTCATGAGCTAGAATATTTATTCCACTGCCAGAACAGAATTTCTTGTTCAGGTATGATCGTACGTTTTGTGAAGCCTTCATGAAAAACAAATGACCTATATCCATTTTTGGTAGTGCAATTTCTTTATTGAAAATTATTGCTGAAATAGTATGTATATAGAAAATTATAATTCAGTAATATGAACGAAGAAAAATTGATAAATTTTGTTCGAAATTGGCAGTATTGTGTGACGAAACACAAAAGTACTACTGTAATAATTATTCCCGTGATAATGCTTGAAGCAAAATAAGTAAATTATGGGAAACATCAGGTAAAAATTAAAATCCAAAGCACTGCTAAAGAAAGAAATTTTGCTTCACCTCTCAGAATATAGTAACAGTGAAAATTCTCCATGAATCCAGTATTTACTTTCCTTGCTTTGGATATTTATTTCTTCTCTTTCCACCTTTTCATAGAACTGCTGAAGCCATTATGCAATCCATTTTAGTTTGCACACTGTTTGGTTCGATTTCACTAGATGTGATAGTCTGCAGACGTTTCATTTTGGTTCCTATTCCACTAGGTGGAAGTGGGCCTTAAGAATGTACCACGATTCCCACTTGAATATATTGAATACAGTTACATACATAAATATGCAAATTTTACAATTACATATTTAAATATGCAACATTATCAACTTTCGTGCGTATTTAATCCCCATCCCTTCTCATAGGTTAGCACATTTAATAATTCTTTTTCTATAATGTTGCAGGCTGTACACATCCAAGGGCAGGAGCCTTTGACTGCATCGATGTTGGCAGCTGCTCCACCTCAAGAACAGAAGCAGATGCTGGGTGAGCGTTTGTTCCCCTTGATCCAGCGAATGTACCCGGACTTGGCTGGAAAGATAACTGGCATGCTGCTAGAAATAGACAATTCCGAGCTTCTTCACATGCTTGAACATCACGAGTCTCTCAAGGCCAAGGTAAGAACAAATCAAGTGAAAGTATATTAACTTGAACGATGTTTTCACTTAAACTGTATTAAAGTTCATTTTGAATATTATTCTTTCTCGGTGTCTATTGATTGCATTCTCGCTTGTAGGCCCAAAGTCTGTGGCTGATGGTGATAAAAACCATAAATATGGCTTCTCTCAGATTGAAAGTTAAGCTAGGGTTCTTGACATTTTCGAAATTCAGCTGTGCTACTCATCGTAATTATTAGACTCATTTTGGAAGTTCCACTTCAAAACTAATTTGCATGTTTTAGAATGGAGACTTTGAATTTCTGGGGTGAATATTGTACATAGAGAGGGACATTATTTATGTTTATTTAAAAATAAAAGGTCACATTTTTCAGCTTCATTATGTTTGACAACATTCCATCATAATGGAGATAGAATAGGTACCTATAGCTTTCAAACCTAGGAACATCATTGTTTATTTGTGGAAATTCACGTGTAACGTGCTTATTCTTTCTGTAAATGATTTAATCTTGAATCTGAGGTTAATTCCTAATAAAATGATTGAAAATATTCTTTCATCATCATCCTGTTAAGTACTAGTCCCAAAAGAACTGTTACGGCCTGAAAAAGTGATTTTCTTGCCATCTTTTCATAGGTCGACCAAGTGACCGTTTCCCATTTGGACGATACTTCATTATTGTCTTAGGGATCCTGGATGAAACCATTCTTGAGATGTGTTCCTTCCAGTCTAACTGATTTAAGTTCCTTCCAATTTGAAGTTACATTTCTCATCATTAATTGGAAGAATCATTTTAAAGAATGATTACAGTAGAATTTGTTTTGCAATGAATTACTATGAACTAGGGAGATCATGTATGAATTTTTCATTGAAGAGTTACTAACAGCCAAGGCCTCATAATTCAAGAAAAGAAGATAGAATGAACTTATTTAACCCTGCAGTGGTTGCGCACCCAAATGCAACATTAGTGGTCGCGTGGATTACAAATTGTGATATTTGAAGTTGATATTTTTACATATGATTTTTTTTAATAATTTTTTTGTAGTTAATTACTAATTATTACACATTAGCAGAGTATAGCTGCATTCATTTTTCATTATTCATATAACAGTTGTTTCTCCAAATACTTATTAGAATAAATGCTGTAAAAACATAAATTTAGAGGCTAAGAAAGTTTACATGGAGCACAATTGTGATTCAAGAATGCGTCAACTTAATTATGCAACAAAAAAAATTTGCTTAACACTTGTCAAGGGGGGTAAATAAATATGCAAAGGAAAGGCACACAGATGACAGATGCAATAAGTGCTGATATCTCGGATCACCAATAAAAAATAAATACTGGATTACTTTAGTGATCCACGTGGCCACTGGAGGGTTAAAAATATCACGTGTGTTATTCAGAGTGTTGATTATTCAATTTGCGCTATAAGAAGTGATGAATCAAACTTTCTACCATAGCATGCAGTAATGCTGAGAAAACCCAGTGAAAAAATATCATTAACTTAGTTTTGTCTCGTTGTGGTTCGAAACACTTCTGTTTTAGTGAACTATTTTGCACTTAATTGAAACTCACACTATTCAAAATGAAGTGAGAATAAAATTCATCTATGGTTTTATGTGTGAAGTACATAGTTTCATTGTTGTTGTTTTCTAATGCCAGGCGTTTGACAATAAAGTCATTTGACCTCTTGCATTCCAATGTTTTTCAAAGATATTATCATGACCAGCCACTGAAGCACAGATTTTGAAGTATTCCGAATCCACTTCTTGGTTTGAGTTGCACAATGGACAGTTAGGGGACTAATATATTCCAATTCTATGCAGGTGTTTGGCCAAACAATCATGGCCTGTTGCCAATCTAAATGCAGCTGCAGACGATTTTCGTGGTAAATCGGGGATTAACTGTGGATTTTGATGCAGAGAGTTCCATTTTTTCCCTTAGGATTGTGTTATCAAATTTTGTTTGTTGAAATCTAAGTATGTAGATTTAATAAATCTTTTCACAGAGTAATACTTAGATTTAGTAACAGGTCTGTAAGTAGCAGTGCTGCCCTTCTTTGCTAAAGCATCCGCATTCTCGTTTCCCAGGATTCCACAATGGGATGGTATCCATTGGAATACAATTCTTTTATTGAGTGATATTAATTGAGAGAGCATTTTAGTTATTTCTGCTGTTTGAGATGAAGGTGTGTGTTTAGAGACGATTGATAGAATAGCTGCTTTGGAGTCTGACAATATAACTGCATTTTTAAATTTACTGATGTGGCATAGAAGATTCCTGAGACTTTCACTTATTGCAATGATTTCTCCATCAAAACTTGTTGTTCCATACCCAAGAGATCTATAAAGTGAGAAGAGACAGCACCTTGTTCTCTGGAGATCAAGGATCCGTCGGTGTATAAATGAAGCCAGTTTTGTGGAGGGTATCTAATATTAATTGTCTCTAGAGACAATTGTTTTAGTATTTCAGTGTTTACTTCTGATTTCAGTATTTCTTCTGTTAAATTTAGATTATATTCCATATTTAATAGAGTTAAAGGGTTTAGTTTAATTTGTAAGTTTTCTTTTAAATTCGGGATATTGATTTTCTGTTTTAATTCTTGAACAATGGATATGAAACTTTTTTGAGTTTTCAATCTACAGAGAGGACTGTATGAATGCCAATTGTTTCCTGGTAATCTGATAAGTTTTTCATATTGAATCAGTGCTTTTTCTTCTATTGTCATTTTGATGCTGTTAATATTAGTGAGGAATCTCATAGAATCTATTGGAGTTGTTTTGATTCCACCAGTAATGAGTCTGGGAGCTTGGTTTTGAACATAAGTTTCATTGTAATAGATTCAAAAATTAATACGTTGGTACCCAGGTAGAACAAGTATACTTCATAATATGATGTTCTTCATTCTAATAATAATAATAATAATAATAATAATAATAATAGTAATAGTATGAGTGCACACGAAAGTGCATTGGTTTTGAATTGTTACTGTTCTTCACTGTGTTGGTTTTCTTTTTGCAACACTGTGTATGGTAGCTTTCACACTTTTCTCCACACAGAGAGCACACGCAATCATTGTTCACTTCGTGGAAACATATTGTCACACATAGTTTATGGTGATACCAATGAACTGATAGTCTAGTGATAACATGTCGTAGCTCTTGGTTGGCTTCTGTCCATTTTCTTTCCATCATGGCGTCTGTGCAGTAAAACTCTAGCCATATCGCCTCTCTCTTCTGTCTCCTCTCTTTGAGTACTCTGTCGCTCTGTTGGGTGTATGGAAGTGAGTACTTGGCCCTCAGCTCCTCGATGTAGAAAGGCTCTTTTGCCAGCTCGTAGACTAGTCTTGATTGCGTATTTGTTTAGACCTTGAGGAACCTCGCCATGGCTGTCTCTGTGGATCTTAGATCTGCTATTGTTAGGTCGTCCCATATGATCTCTTTCCCATGTGTTATAATGGGGCTCACTACTGCATGGAATAATCTCATTGCTGAGTTTAACGAGAGGTTTCGCAGGTCTTTTATCGTGTATGTTGCCCTGATTGCAGCTGAGACCTTTTCCTTTACGCGTATTCTGTATGATTTTCCTGTTGTTTGCAAGGTGATACCGCGGTATTTGTATGACCTGGCGATTTCTAGGTTTTTTCCTCTTGTTTTTGTGTGTTCCTTTTCTAAATGTCATTTGCATTGTTTTGTCTCCGTTAATTATAAGGCAGTTCTCGTCGGCCCACACTTCTAGCTTGTTGACTGCTTCTTGTAGTTGTCATACTGGTTGAACCTATCACCATTGTGATGTTCTTCATTTTGATATGATCAGATTCTGCACTGCGCCAAATGCTTTGCTCGGTTTCTTGTTTCTGCAAATACTTGTCATACAGATCTCGCAAGCATCTTGGCGGTTGAGCCAGCCATGTTGCCGAAGTTCCTGAACCACCGTAACTTTGTAGGGATGAAACTTGAGATGTATGTGTAAGATTCGTCTGATACTCCGATGAGATATTGCCAATACCAGAGCATATTTAATGACTGAATGTTGTAGAGATGTGGTAACAGCATGCCTCACTGCTGCGATATTCTCGGAAGCCTGAACGTTGCGACATCTTCCAGACGACTTCTGTTTGAAAGTTGAACCTATAGTCTGACATTTCTCATCCATATCAGTAGGGTTTTCTTATCAGGAATCCTTTCGTGTCGACCTCCTCTAAAATGGGTACGAAATTGCCATAGCGTTGTAATCACAGTCACCATTTTTTAAAAAAGCTCAACAACAAAATGCACAATGTTCACCTGCCCACATTATGATGGTAACTGAAATGGCATGGCTTGTGCTGTCAAAGATATATGCCACTCCAGTGCAACTGTCAAGAAACCTGTATGGTGGCCAATTCAAACCAGGGAGACCATTCTGCCAGACTTTGTATAAAAACAGACACTTCGGTTGTAGTGAACCTCGGATATAGTGAATGGAATATGCTGGTCCACAGAGGTTCACTATAACCGGAGTTGACAGTCACGTTACATTCTTAGAAATGGAAAAAAATCTTATTTTTTTTAAAAAGTGGTAAAAACTTTTTCCTTTAAATTGTTGGTATTCACATATGTAAAGTGCTGAATTTGTGTTATTACAAATGCAATTTTGTATTTTTGTCTCTTCATTACCAGGAAACAATTGGCATTCATACAGTCCTCTCTGTAGATTGAAAACTCAAAAAAAGTTTCATATCCATGGTTCAAAAATTAAAACAGAAAATCAATATTCCGAATTTAAAAGAAAACTTACAAATTAAACCAAACCCTTTTCACTCTATTAAATATAGAATATAATCTAAATTTAACAGAATTAGAGACAATATTAGGTACCCTCCACAAAACTGGCTTCATTTATACACCGACGGATCCTTGATCTCCAGAGAACAAGGTGCCGGTGCAGGTGTTACGTGCTGTCTCTTCTCACTTTATAGATCTCTTGGATATGGAACAAAGAGTTTTGATGGAGAAATCATTGCAATAAGTGAAAGTCTCAGGAATCTTCTATGCCACATCAATAAATTTAAGAATGCAGTTATCTTGTCAGACTCCAAAGCAGCTATTCTATCAATAGTCTCTAAACCACACCTTTATCTCAAACAGCAGAAGTAATTAAAATGCTCTCTCAATTAATATCACTCAATAAAAGAATTGTATTCCAATGGATACTATCCCATTGTGGAATCCTGGGAAACGAGAATGTGGATGCTTTTGCAAAGAAGGGCAGCACTGCTACTTACAGACCTGTTACTAAATCTACGTATTACTCTGTGAAGAATTTATTAAATCTACATAATTAGACTTCAACAAACAAAATTTGATAACACAATCCCAAGGGAAAAAATGGAACTCTCTGCATCATAATCCACAGTTAATTCCCGATTTACCACGAAAATCGTCTGTAGCTGCATTTAGATTGGCAACAGGCCATGACTGTTTGGCCAAATACCTGCTTAGAATTGGAATATATCAATCCCCTAACTGCCCATTATGCAACTCAAACCAAGAAATGGATTCGGAACAACTCAAAATCTGTGCTTCATTGGCTGACCATGATAATATCTTTAAAAAATATTGGAGTGCAAGAGGTCAAATGACTTTGTCAAATGCCTGGCATTAGAAAACAACAACAACATTTTTGTCTCTTCAAATAATTGGCTGTTACATAAATGTGTGTAAATCACTCTGTTTGATGTTGCAGGTTGAAGAAGCTGTTGCAGTGCTACAGGCTCATCAGGCCAAGCAAGCTGCATCGCAGGTTAAGAAGGAATAATCCACTTCACCTGTTCACAACCAGACAGCTTCCTATAGTGTTTAAATGAATACCATTGCTTATAATATGTTACGATAGTTTGGAGGAGAGATGTGAATGATGAAATTCCTGCAAAACCAAATTCCGTGCTGTCTGGTTGGATGACTTTTTTTTTTTATTGTGTTCTGGGAGTTCATATGATGTAGGGCTTATTAAGTTTGTCTCTTCGAATTCTTTAAACTGAAATTTTGCTTATAAACGTGTAGCATTGTGGTTTTAATTGTGGATGGAACTCATCTTGTAAGATTGAAATGTAAGGCACCCGCAATTCTCTGCTGCCTTGACTGTGCCGAGAGACTTGTGTGCTGCTGTTGAATGATGGAAGGCTACAAAAATATTCACACATTTAGTTTGCAAAAAAAAAAAATAAATAATAAAAGTGGGATCAACTTACCCAACTTAACAGCCCTAAAAATAAATTCCAAGGCTTCTCAATGACTATTTGAGCCCAAGTCAATCTTGGGGAGAATAAAAATGTATATTTCTTGATGTTTGTTGCGTTTCTGTTACTTAGTTTCCATTGGTTTTATATACATTCTACAATTTTAAATGACTTTTGATGCTTGAGGGAGGCATGGCATTTTATCTGCTACAGCACTTTAATAGCTTGATGAAAACTTGATAAAAGTATTGGCAAATGTAATTAATTTTAGGGTGTTATATGATTAATTTAATATTTTTCTACTTTGCCTTACCTCACCAGTTATTTGAAACCGAGGGAAAATGTTGAAACAAGTTACCATGTTAATGCATTCCTATTTTAAACAAAAAAAAAAAATGGCAAAACCTTTCATTCTTACTGTAACAAACCCACGTGGAAATTTTCATCCCCTAGGGCTATTGTGTACAATAGGTATGTCCGTTATTATAAAATTGCTAAGAGTTCTCTAAGTAACATTACACAACAAATTGTTTTTGAAAAATAATACATAAAAAGAGCAAAACGTGTTCCTAACACATAAAATCTATAACAATTGTCAGAAAATCCTTAAAAAAAAAAAATAAATAAATGATAAATATTAAAGTATGTATTCTGGTCCAAATTCTTCATTATTACTTCAAAATTAGTAGATGAAAACGTAGGTATATCTTCTGGTTAAAATTTCAACATCTGCATTACTATTAAGCATTATGAATATGAAATAATTTAATTTCAATGGGAAATTTAAAGGTTAATAAATCTTTCTTTCAGAGTTCTTGTGAGTTTTATTCAATGTATACCCTTTGACACGGAAAATGGTTGTTCTTCTGTAGTGCGAATTTGTCTAAATGTCGTTTTGGCTTAATGTGATATTCAAGCAGGGAAATATTAAGCATCAAGGTCAGAGGATGAAAACTGAAGTTACAACAGCGATGTGTCTGTCACGAAATGACATATTCCCTACGAAGCCTTTATGGTTTGGCAATAGAGGTCTTTCCTCTTGTTACAAAGCCCAGGCTTTGAATCTCAATATGTAAAATGCATGCATGTAAACAGTGCACACAACGATTCTCGAGTTGTTCCGAGGTGGGACTCAGTCTCTGAACAGCAATCAATTTACAGTGTCAAAGGGTGTACCTCCCACAAATCTTACTAGCTTCCTGTAGAGAAAGTTTGACTGACTGTTGCAACTTGGAAGTATAGGATGAATGCTTTTTAAAGTTCATGGCCTTACTGATTACAGTGAAATTCCTTTTTAACAGGCTTTGAAGACTAATTATATTCTCCACTCTATAGAAGAAAAAGCACTGATTCAATATGAAAAACATATCAGATTACCAGGAAACATGTGGCATTCATACAGTCCTCTCTGTAGATTGAAAACTCAAAAAAGTTTCATATCCATTGTTCAAGAATTAAAACAGAAAAGCAATATCCCGAATTTAAAAGAAAACTTACAAATTAAACCAAACCCTTTAACTCTATTAAATATAGAATATAATCTAAATTTAACAGAAGAAATACTGAAATCAGAAGTAAATACTGAAACAATTGTCTTTAGAGACAATTAATATTAGGTACCCTCCACAAAACTGGCTTCATTTATACACCGACGGATCCTTGATCTCCAGAGAACAAGGTGCCAGTGCAGGTGTTACGTGCTGTCTCTTCTCACTTTATAGATCTCTTGGATATGGAACAACAAGTTTTGATGGTGAAATCATTGCAATAGAGGAAAGTCTCAGGAATCTTCTATGCCACATCAATAAATTTAAGAATGCAGTTATCTTGGCAGACTCCAAAGCAGCTATTCTATCAATCATCTCTAAACACACACCATCTCAAACAGCAGAAATAAATAAAATGCTCTCTCAATATCACTCAATAAAAGAATTGTATTCCAATGGATACCATTCCATTGTGGAATCCTGGGAAACGAGAATGTGGATGCTTTCGCAAAGAAGGGCAGCACTGCTACTTAGACCTGTTACTAAATCTATGTATTACTCTGTGAAAAGATTTATTAAATCTACATACTTAGACTTCAACAAACAAAATTTGATAACACAATCCCAAGGGAAAAAATGGAACACTCTGCATCAAAATCCACAGTTAATTCCCGATATACCACGAAAATCGTCTGTAGCTGCATTTAGATTGGCAACAGGCCATGATTGTTTGGCCAAACACCTGCATAGAATTGGAATATATCAGTCCCCTAACTGTCCATTGTGCAACTCAAACCAAGAAATGGATTCTGAACACCTCAAAATCTGTGCTTCAGTGGCTGGTCATGATAATATCTTTGAAAAATATTGGAGTGCAAGAGGTCAAATGCCTGGCATTAGAAAACATATTCTCCACTCTTAAAAATTCAGTTTTCCCTTATGCAGTCATGAATAATGAGACAATACATGCATAGATTTAAGTTTAATTCGGTAAAAATAGTTTGCAGCACTACATTTCATTTATCAGTTGTGAGTCAGCTGTTTTTATTGAGTGGAATGTATGTTGTATAACATTTTTTGTATGGCACGTAAGTTTATATAATGCATTTACATGCCCAACTGTGGTGCAGATGCCTCCCTCGTTGGTTTATGAGAATTTGCTACAAATGCTTCAGCAACCAATTGAGCATTTTCTTCACTACAGATAGTATGTGGCTGACTGGACCTTGATGCATCTCCAGTGTTTCCTGTCTTTTCGAATTTTAGGTTAAGTTTCTGCAAATGTTGCCAAGTTGGTAAATGTGCATCAGGAAACGTTGTACTAAAGTCGATATCACTCTGGTAGTCCCTTTGTCATTGTTTTTGAACCATGATGTCTCAAAAGTTAAAAATATTGTAGTAGGTTATTTTGTATGTTCTAAATATGAATTTCACGCAATATTATATTTATATTCTTCATAGTTTGGCAGTAATCTGCATTTAAAATATTGGTTTAGCAAAGCTTCATTCATTGAAGTTTTCTTACTGTGTAAAAGAAGATGGAAAAGTGATTTCAGTGTAATTCGAAAAAGGAGAGCCTACTTTGTAAATGCCCTCAAAATGAAAAAAATGCATAATTTTTTTAATAGTTACTTGCCGTAAAACGTACTGTACTGTTAATGTCTTTGAATCTATGGTATACTCGCCAGGACCTTATATTGAGGAGGCATTCTATGCTTCAAAACAGAAAGTTTCCAGAGATAGTGAGCTACACAGCAGGACAAAGATAGTTGAAATGTACCCTAGTCAAATTTACAGAAGCCTGGTAGGAAACTTCAAACAAGGGGCTTATCAGTCCCACACAAAAATATCCTACTTAAATTGACAATCTAAGATTAGTAATACAAAATGGAAGAAAGGTAAAAGAAAAAAAAAAGACTTGATTTGACTTGTAAATACAAACATATATTATAACCTGTAGTGATATATGCATCTCAAACTCATATGAACATTTCCATCTCGAAGAGAAGCGAAAGTAGGCCTACATTCAGGGAATATACTGACTTCAATGTGAAGTCACCAGAGCTTTATAGTTCGTTACATAGATCTATAATAGATTCTATTCAAATTTCAACTTCAGAATACGAAGGCATGTTAGTGTAATGAACAATATCTGGACTAAGAAAAGGAATACTCTTCTAGTAAAAGAATTTCTAGGCTTTTGTTCCAAAAAAATGTGTTGGGGCCACTGGTGTCAGCATTTAACCCCGTGTCTTATGTGCAATTGTGGCTGTGATCTGGAAGGAGGTCTGCAGAGGAGA
Source organism: Periplaneta americana (assembly GCF_040183065.1). Lineage (NCBI taxonomy): Eukaryota > Metazoa > Arthropoda > Insecta > Blattodea > Blattidae > Periplaneta > Periplaneta americana. The sequence goes on along the minus strand of NC_091123.1, from coordinate 69,596,497 downwards.
CTGCATGCTGATGAAATAATCTTGAAAATGAAGCACAGGGTACGAGTTTGTATGGAGTCTGTTCTAATCAAGGAGATTTCAACAGTACCCCCTAAAAATTTTTTCCAACTACAGCACTGCTTACCCTGTAATGAAAAAAATTGATAGCTATTGTATTTAGCGTTAAATAATGCACATAGTGTGAAAATATGTATTTACCTAAATAAGTCTACATTTCCAGAAATGAGCAATGAATATGATATCCAAACAATACAAGTTTAAAACTGAAGGGATAATATGTTACAAAATTACAACTATAATAATTTAGGACAAAATTATGATTAAAACTTACCTCTTTATCTCATATTTGAGAAAATATAATTTTGCCATCAGTAGAAAACCATATGTATTCTTCAGCCACAATCCACTTTCTGAACAACTATCTTCTATTTGATTTTTGTTACAGAATGTCATCTGTATAAACCACTCTCATGTATACAGTAGTGCCGAAATCTTTAAAATGAATTTCTTCACCAATTGATTCATTATTGCAGGTGTTGAAATGCATTCAGATGTTGTTATAAAAATCTTAGCACAGGTTAAATTTATGCTTGTGTTTCGGGTTTTTTAGGAAACTCCTCTGGAAATACCGTACTTATTTTAATTGCCTATTAGAACATAGGAGAGTTATTGAATTATTGAAAATAAAATTCTTGAACAAATGTGCATAGAATGTTAGTTGTGAGACTTCAGAGAAAAAGACCTTTGGGGAGGCTGACAAGTGAGATGTAGATGACAAGAAGAATTATGGTAAAAGAATGTCATGATGTGTACAAAGCTTGTGCAAGTTACAAAAGTTTATTTTAGCAATGAAGGTGTTCTTTCTAAAATGGAATATATTACCCTGAGAAATTCACCTGATTAAAAGTTTCTTAAGTTTAGCTGAATCACTCTCTTGTTGATAACATAGGGTAGACCAGGGTAATTGTAAACAAATGCTGTGAGAAATACAAAACTGTCAATATCATTCATTCATTTAGTGTTCTGCCCAAGGGCAGGTCTTTCACTGCTTTCTCCAATCTTTCCTATTTTCTGCCTTTTCGTTTCCTCATATGACCCATATATCTTAATGTCGTCTATCATCTGATCTTCTACTCCAAACTCTTCTGCCTTTCACCATTTCTTCCAGTGCATCCTTCAGTAGGCAGTTTCTTCTCAGTCAGTGACCCAAACAATTCCTTTTCCTCTTGATCCGGGAATATTGAAATAAACATGTTGGTTAACCTATAAAGCAGTTTGGCACCAAATAGGGGTAACTGTTTAGTTGTGAACGAATTTTTTGTAAGAGTCTACAAAAAAAGTTGGTTAAGAGTGTTGCTTCACCTTCATTTTTGGCTTTGTAAGCAAACATACACTGTTATTTTAAGACTTGTTTTTATGAGTAATGTATAGTAGTTACGACATTTTTACCATGGCTTTAAGATCTCCCATAACCTCAGTTCATTAAATTATGACATGTTTATATTTGCCCCATAGTTTTAATTGCTTGGGGATAATTGTTGTAAACATGAATTTGGTGTAATTGTAAACATGTTTTGGGATTTAGTGTGGTTACATTCCGTACTTTTCAGTAATCAAAATGCCAAGAAATTATATTAGAAAGAGATTCTCACCCAGTTACACTGTAGAGGATTGTCACAGATGTGAAAAATGGTAACTACAGTTATCGTGAAGTTCAGGAGAGATACTGAGTTCCTATATCCGTCATATATCATAATTTGAAGAGACGAAATGTACGAGTGACCAAAGTTGGAGCTGGAAGGAGTACAATTCTTTCTTCTGAAATAGAACAAAAAATGTTCACTGTCTGATAGCCCGTGCAAAAATTGGTGTTATGATTACTCCCCTCACAAAGTGGTAAATGTAAATTAAAAGATGAAAAAGTCAACCTTATTATTTGAACCCCATTTTCAGGGAGAAGAAAGGTCTAAAAATAACACAATGTTTCTTTGTCATGCTTACCGTTACTGAGGTTTATGTAATGTTGAAATATATTTGAAACGAGTGAAAAGTGTTTACAATTACCCTGGTCTGCCCTATGATCTGATATGTACTCAGAAATTTTTTTGATTAAAGAACTTTACTGTCATGATAAAAATATATATTTTTAGGAAAAAGTTTGGCATAGGCCTGTCTGTTGATGAAAGATGGGTTCTTGTTGATTTGATTAGCAAAGGACAACTTAATTTTATGATAGTATTATTTCCAATAATGCTTTGTTAAAGATAGCCTACATTAACTAGAAAGAGCAGTGAGTATGAAAATTAATGTTTCAGTTCATTGCAAACTGTGATGTGTCGATGTGTCATTCATTAATTCATTTATTATATTCCATAGATCTTACATGAGCAAAGAAGCTTTAAGATTTGGAACAAGTCAAAATTTTACAATATTACAATTACAATTTTTACAATATTTTACAATTTTTACAGTTTTACAATTTAGTAATTTTCTACAATGATGAGGTGAGGTCCGAGGATTCGCCAAAAGATTACCCGGCATTTGCCTTTTGGTTGGGGAAAACCTCGGAAAAACCCAACCAGGTAATCAAATCAAAAGGGTGAAATGAAGTGATGCCGAGGACTCGCCATAGACCATCCGGCTTCAGTCCCACGGCATATGTATGCGTTCATAATTAGCGGGAAGTGTAGGCCTATATGCCAATAGCTTCAACATATTATATTATGATAGCTACAATTATCTCGAAACTTTGAAAATGACATTTAGATGCTTATTTAGTTCAAGTTTTCAAATATATTTCCCCATCAGATTCCATTATCTGTAATCACCTACCCTCGTCTCTAGTCCACGGTAGTCATAAGTTTGTTCCATACTTTCAGTTTTAGAATCTGACAACCCTAGGCTGAATGCACCCAATCTCTTGAGTGAATTTTAGAAATGAGGTTATGGTTTCCTACTTAAGTTGCAGTGTTCTGAATTGCGATGCTTTTAAATCCTTTGCTTTGTACAATTTCTCTTCTAAAACCATAAGGGGCATTGTACGAATGGTATTCTAATCTCTTTTGTGTGAATTGAGATTTAAAAACAAATAATCTGAATTAGGCAGTCCAATGATTTTCTTGCTAAGCTTAGCTTGTAATTAAACATACGTCTTTCATCATATAAGACATAATTATATGGTGGTAGAAGATAGGATGCAGTAAGGGAAAGTCTTGTGTTTACAAAAGAATAATAGAATAGACTTTTGATTCTCGTCTATGAGTGAGGTTGTGGCTGAAGTACTGGTAGCCTACTACTGTAGAAGCTTATGTTATTCCGTGAGATTTTAAATGAAGGAATAGTATGACTACTGGAGATATTCAGCTGTGCTACACAATCACGTTTTATCATAATTATGTTCTGTCTGAATCTGTAGCGAAGGGCATATGTGACGTCATTATTTCAAGATGTCTGACATTACAGACACCTATCTTTTTTTTTCTGTGTAACATGTTAATTACCTTCGGGGAGGCCGAGACGTAGATGGAAGGATAATATTAAAATAGATTTGAGGGAGGTGGAAAATGATGATAGAGACTGGATTAATCTTGCACAGGATAGGAACCAATGGCAGGCTTATGTGAGGGCGGCAGTGAACCTCCGGGTTCCTTAAAAGCCATTTGTAAGTAAGTAAGTAACATGTTAATTATTGTGCTATGTATCAAAGTAAATTAATTTCACTACATTGTAGCCACTGGCGTAGCTCAGTCAGCTGAGGCACTTGCCTGCCGATCTGGAGTTGCACTCGGGTGTAGGTTCGATTCCTGCTTGGGCTGATTACCTAATTGGATTTTCCCCAACTGTAAAGCGAATTTCAGATAATCTATGTCAAATTCTCGGCCTCATCTCGCTATCACCAATCCCATCGATGCTAAATAACCTAGTAGTTGATACAGCGTCGTTAAATAACCAAGTAAAAAAATCACTAAGTTACATTGTTGACCTACATTTTGCTTAAAGTAGCCCATACATGATCACCAGGGAAAGGATTTATATGTAAATACATATTTACTTATAAAGCTAATATAATTTATATTTTGCATTATCTTTATGTTTCACAATGTGTAGGGTTGAAAAATCCTACTTTTATTTTCCATATTTTTCCATATTTTAGAGTTTAGTACATATTTTCGTTAATTTCCATATATTTTCCATATTTCATATAAAACAGTCCATATTATATTAGGTTTAACAATAAAACAAAACAAAATTCCATTAACTTTTAAAAATACATTTCAACAATAGAGATTTAAACACATGTTCAGTAATCCCTTTAACATCAGAGTTATTTGAAAATTAGCAGTCCTATCAACAATGGGAAAGTAAGTTACAAAACTGTATTAATTTAATTTAAAATTTTTAACAGACTTCAGTTGTGCAGCTCAACAGTTAAATGCCAGTCAGAGTACACATAGGTTCAGTTTTGTAAATCATACTATAAAGACGGTAAATATGCCAAAAGTACGTCATTCAGTCAATTTAAAATCAAAACTAACAAGTTACATTTCAGAATTTAAAGAAGATGGTTTATCAACTGACAATAAAATATTATTTTGTAATTTGTGTCAGTGTGCAGTATCATCTACACAAACGTTCCTGGTGCAACAACACATTACAACTAGTAAACATCAGGCCAACAAACAACTAAATTCCAAGCAGAGACAATTGTTTTTAACACAACCAACAACATCGAATGTAAGATCTGAGTTTAACATCGACCTGTGCCGTTCTCTCATCTCTGCTGATATTCCTCTCTACAAACTAAAGAATAAGGTCTTCAGGGAATTCCTTGAAAAATATACTCAACATACAATCCCGGATGAGTCAACACTTAGGAAGACGTATGCTCCATCCATCTACGATGAGACAATACAGAAGATAAGAGATGAAATTAAAGATAGTTCAATTTGGGTTTCCATTGATGAGACTCCCGACAAAGAAGGTAGACTTGTTGGTAATGTAGTTATCGGTTTGTTAAGTGAACAATATTCTGAACGAATTCTTTTACATTGTGATGTTCTAGAAAAGTGCAATAACAAAACTATAGTTAAACTGTTCAACGAAGCTATGGGTATCCTGTGGCCAAAGGGTATTATGTACGATAATGTGTTATTCTTTATTAGCGATGCTGCCCCTTATATGGTCAAAGCTGGACAAGCATTATCTGTTGTATATCCTAAATTGACTCATTTTACTTGTGTGGCGCATGCATTTCATCGTGTGGCAGAAGTGGTCAGAGACAATTTCCCTAAAGTAGATTTGTTGATTTCATCAGTGAAAAAAGTATTTCTCAAAGCTCCCAGTAGAGTTAACGTGTTGAAAGAAATGTACCCTGAAATTCCATTGCCACCAAAGCCAATTTTAACTAGATGGGGTACATGGCTAGAAGCAGTTGAATATTATGCCGAACATATAGACTCTATTAACAATGTTCTCCTTGCATTGGACTCTGAAGATGCAGTCTCAATTGATACTGCGAAAACAGTTACCTGTGACATAAGTGTGGAGAATGACTTAGCTCACATTCAGCATACATTTTCATGCATCATAAAAACGCTCAAAAGTCTCCAAAATAGGCACCTTTCACTATCTGAAAGTTTTGAAATTATAAATAGTACTGTGGAACAACTGAATCGTGGTAGAGGTAAAGTTGCAGATGCAGTAAGAGCTAAGGTGGACACTGTACTTTCAAAAAACCCTGGATATGAAGAACTACAAAAGGTTGTTGCTGTGATGAGTGGTGAATCAACAGTGAAGATTAACTTGGACTTATCCCCAGCAGACATTGTGAAATTGAATTATGTACTAGTTACTTCTTGTGACGTCGAACGCTCTTTTAGTCAGTATAAATCTATCCTCAGAGACAATAGAAGAAGATTCACTTTTCAGCACTTGAAAGAAATGTTTGTAACCTATTGTTATGGTAACAGACAATAAAAATTGTGTTTTGTTGAAACTACATTGGAAGATAAGGTACGTCCATTATATTTTTTGTTTAGTTTGATTAAAATGTACCAATATTTAACGTCCATAGTCATTTTTTTTATAATTTTAAGACCATATTTAATTCCATATTTTGGTAAAAATCCATATTTAATTCCATATTTTGGTAAAAATAACTACATATATATTTACATATTTCATATATTTTTAGTCCATATAAATCCGTTCCCTGATGATCACACATGTACTGGTATGACATACTTCATGTTTGTTCATACTGTGATGCTGATTGCTCATACATCATCACATAAGTGTGACATACATAAAATATGATACAGTCACTCTTGAACAATCAAGGGAGACATTACTAGTAAATAGTAAAGGTAATGGAAGAGTCGTTTGTGCTAATGATAAAAATAGTATGAAAAGATTTTGGATGAAAAACTGGTTCCAGAATAGAGTCAGGTCAGAGTCTATATATTTTGGATGAATTACTGTTGACCTCACCAGCTAATTACGAGAACTATCTTCGAATGGGTCATGAGATATTCATGGAGCTTGTAGCAATGGTTACACCACAGTCTAGTACATACAGTCACGAAGCTTGAGATGATTTTTTGCATTTCTCGCAATACAATGCTCCAAGCGGTTAGCAACTGAGAGTACTAGGAACAATAGACTGTGTGATAGTAGCGATCCTAGTGGCTAGCAACTAAAGTTCAACTGTCATTGGATGCATATTCCCTATGTATTGAGCTTCGTGACTATGTACTAGACTGTGGTTGCACCTTAAACAACACACTATGATGAGGAAACATAATATATACCTCCATGTCGTTCGTCATGGACATTGCAATATTTGACTACTTGCTGCACATTCGAAGACGAAATATTCTACTGTTGTCATTCTGCAGATGATCGAATGCTCAATGTTCGAAACTTGTGAAGAAATAATTTCTTCACTGAAACGAAATTGAAGGGAACTACAACATAATATCATCCAAACTATTTTTTTTTATTGATTTTCAGTTTTTTTTCCTTTACAGTTTAAGCCTACTGATTACAGCAAAGAAAATCAACTAACTAGAGAAGAACAATACCGTATGATACCGAGTTTTGGGATTGTGATTGACACACCAGTACATTTCCAGAACTGTTGAAAGATTCAGAGTTGTTGGGTTAAAAAGTCTAAGGCATGCTTGTCCTCATACAGGGACAATAGTGATTGGTATTAACAGAGCCGCGATGGAGTGTGTTCATTCTTGCTTTGAAGAGAATGTCATTTAGGCCTTTTCAGCGTACAAATCTTGTTCAGGAAGTGCTTGGGCAAATTAAATGATGGCTCTGTTAGATGAAGATTTTTGAAGACGTTCTCGAGGTCGTTAAAGTACCACATTGTTGATATGTATAACTTATGTCATCCAATCCAGTTTCCCATTTCCTGCTAGCTTCCACTATTTTAAATTCATGCCTACATGCTGATCACAAGCAGTTTCTATTTTTCTTTTTGTATTGGTGATACCAGCATGAGGAACGTTTACTTGCAAAATGTAGGTTAATTTCGTGTAGGATTAACACTTTTTCTTTAATTGTTTATTTTTGTAAAAATCACTTTACTTTCCACAATGGAGGCATATTATTTGCCAGCCATGTTCATGCTATGCAGAATAGCTCAAGAATGACAGGCAACGTCGAACATCTCAATTAGAGATGGCCGATATTTCACAAACCGATATTTTGTCACAGGTATTTTTTTGTCACAGGTGAACCTGTGACTGATGACGCGAAATATCTGTGACAAAATATCGCTATCGAAATCTGCTCCGTATTCAGTACTTTATGACCGTTGCAACGTCTGCGACTGATATTTTCTCCTCTACGTCGTGAGTTTGCGCATGCGCATGATACAATAACAGCAATCGGGCGGTGGTATTTGATTATTTTTTCGTGACATTCTGTTCAATATTATTTTTTTCAAAATGATGATATGTTGCAAAGTTATTATCGGCATTATAATAATATAATCATGAATCTAACATTTTGTTTTCATATTTAGTCTGTATATATGCTTTATAAATATTTTATGTATTCCCCGAGATCTTCACATTTTCATATTACTGTGAATTTATATTAATGTGTAAGTATTTTCCACCCAATTTTTACGCTGTAACAATATATTTTTTAGTTATACTATTAATTACAAACAGAATAGGCTAGTCACAGGAGCCTATATTATTTTAATAACTTTACCGTCCTGTACTTCTCTCATTTATGTATGATCCAGTTTTAATGTATAGCTCTAACACGAACCGTGCAGGGTAGTATTAATTAAAATAATTAAACTTAAAATAAAATTATTTTTGTAATAAGTTCTTTACCGGTATGTTGTTTATGGTTATTAACTCTTATGAAATCGCACAGTGCTTCCTAACATTGGTACTTGTGTGGGGTGTTATTTCACCCCAATTAATAGGCCTAATCAATGCTCCAAACTTGATATTTAGTGATTTTTATCTTGATATTGTTAAAATAATCAACTTGCAAGTAATTTTCAACTTTTAAATATGATACTATGGGGTAGTTAGCAAAAATGGTCAATTTTATAAATTTAAAAAAGATTGACGTCTAGCAGACACTGCTCCATCAAATCGTTCTCATTGCCCTTGCACACTTTTAAAATAGGCCTACACTTACACATAAATGGGATAATGAATTACATTTGAAAATAAGGGGCGTCAAACGTAAATCATGTTAATTCACTCCGTGTCACTGCTGAACGTTATGCTCTTCCGAACTTTCGAAGCATTTCTCACAAGCCGACAACAATATCTATAGAATTAAAACCGAACGAGACAAAACTGGCTAATATGATGGGAAACTTATTTGGCTAAACTAACTTTGAGATAGTTTCCTTCGTATTCCCCTTATACACCTTGCATATACGAATCTGTGACAGGTCAGGTTTGGTTGGTTTAAGCTTTTATTATGCCTAGACATATACTATCAACGACTAAACTAGCGTTGAGGTAGTTCCCTTCGTACTATGCATATACACCTTGCATATACGAATCTGTGACAGGTTAGCTTTGGTTAGTTTTGCATTTGTTATGCCTTGGATATACGATCAACTGCATCTCCACAAAAAATCAAAGTTGACGACTTACACTTCCGAAATCACCGAAACTACCTCAGCGCTAGTTTAACCCAAGCAACTGTCTCTCCACACAAAAAAAAAATCCTTACAAATGCAACGATTTTCACATCCGAAATCGCCGAAACTACTTCAACGCTAGATTCACCATCTTATTATAAATGATATAGTGATTACACGATTAAATAATAATACCATTGGCTACCAATACTTTATCTTGTGTAAAATTGTCTGAACAACCGTTTTGTTTTGTAATTATTTTCCATTGTTTTCCGAATACTTATGTTTCGTTAATTTTTATTATGACTCAGTATTATGATGTTAATGCACGACTTAAAATAATTTATCCATTATATTATATACAATAAAAAGGATCAATTTTTAAAACGATTAGCATAATCACATAACCTCAATATCTCCATACCCAACTACATTAAAAAATTATCAATTGATTCTATATCTACAATCAATTACGATATAACCTCTTGGTATATGAGGTTAACTTTTTACATGTTACTGTTCAGTTAGATTAGTATTTATTTGTTAATGGTACATGTACATAATTTATTTGTTGGATTTTCCCATATAAACCACTGATGTGTGGCGTGTATAGAGAAATCGTATTCACATTGCACTGCTCTTCAATATTTCCTGTTAATTTTTATCGGTGTGACAAAATATCCGTGTAATTCATGCATATTGTGCTTACTTATCGATATAAAATATCAGTGTGACAAAATCACAGGTAAAAGTCACAGATATTTAATTGTCACAGTCACAGTTGTCACAGATACTTGAAAATATCGTTTAAGCTCAACTCTAATCTCAATACATGTTGAAACCTGCATGTACAAACACTTGATGTATGACATACATCCTCTAAAAATCAGCTTCTTGTCTATGTGGATGACATGAATATGTTAGGGGAAAATCCACAAACGGTTAGGGAAAACACGGAAATTTTACTTGAACCAAGTAAAGCAATAGGTTTGGAAGTAAATCGCGAAAAGCCAGAGTACCTATATGATTATGTCTCGTGACCAGAATATTGTACAAAATGGAAATATAAAAATTGGAGATTTATCTTTCGAAGAGGTGGAAAAATTCAAATATCTTGGAGCAACAGTAACAAATATAAATGACATTCGGGAGAAAATTAAACGCAGAATAAATATTAGAAATGCCTGTTATTATTCGGTTAGGAAGCTTTTGTCATCTAGTCTGCTGTCAAAAAATCTGAAAGTTAGAGAATTTATAAAACAAATTACTGGTTGTTCTGTATGGTTGTGAAACTTGGACTCGTACTTTGAGAGAGGAACAGAGATTAAGGATGTTTGATAATAAGGTTCTTAGAAAAATATTTGGGGCTAAGGGGGATGAAGTTACAAGAGAATGGAGAAAGTTACACAACACAGAACTGCATGCATTGTATTCCTCACCTAACATACTTAGAAACATTAAATTTAGACGTTTGAGAAGGGCCAGGCATGTAGTACGTATGGACGAATCCAGAAATGCATATAGTGTGTTAGTTGGGAGGCCGGAGGGAAAAAGGCCTTTGGGGAGGCCGAGACGTAGATGGGAGGATAATATTAAAATGGATTTGAGGGAGGTGGGATATGATGGTAGGGACTAGATTAATCTTGCACAGGATAGGGACCAATGCCAGGCTTATGTGAGGACGGCAGTGAACCTGTGGGTTCATTAAAAGCCATTTGTAAGTAAGTATATTCATGAGATACATGGAACTCACCAAGGATAAAGAATGATACAGGCATGAAGACTATATTGAAGGAAGGGTAGGAGGGCAATGCTTATGTCAATGTAGATTTTGTTACTCTGACAATGAAAAATTAGAGAAGGGAAGACGATTATGGACAAATGAACTCAAATCTAAATATGTCATTTTTTTAATGTTCAAGAGGGAGTTCTAATTCTGTAACCCCCCCCCCCCCTTACGTAAGCCCCTGCCTCCAGTTAAAATTTGTTGGTTATTTATCGTGCACATTTAATTTCAACACTGAATAACCTGCTGTTTGAAGTGTTGTTAAAATTATCACTGCTGCTACTACTAGTAGTAGTAGTAGTAGTAGTAGTAGTAGTAAGTAAGTAAGTAGTAGTAAGTTGTAGTAAGTAGTAGTAAATAAGTAGTAGTAAGTAGTAAGCAGTAAGTAAGGAGTAGTAGTAAGTAGTAGTAAGTGGTAAGTAGTAAGTAAGTAGTAGTAAGTTGTAAGTAGTAGTAAGTAGTAGTAAGTAAGTAGTAGTAAGTAGAGGAGTGGATCAGGACAGCAGGTTTGCACATCTCCTTTTTATGTTAGGTTAGGTTAGAGTAATTTTAACTGTACTCTTCACTCGTGGTTAGGTTAGGTTAGGTTAGAGTAATTTTAACTGTACACTTCACTCGTCTTTTCTGTTTGAAAAGAACCTAACCTAACTGTACGCTTCACTCGTCATTTCAGTTTGAAAAGAACCTAACCTAACCTAACCTAACCTAACCTAACATAAAAAGATGTGCAAACGTGCTGTCCTGATCCACTCCTGTAAGTAGTAGTAAGTAGTAGAAAGTAGTAAGTAAGTAGTAGTAAGTAGTAGTAATAGTAGTAGTAGTAGTAGTAGTAGTAGTAGTAGTAGTAGTAGTAGTAGTAGTAGTAGTAGTAGTAGTAGTAGTAGTAAATATTACCTAATAATGTGTAGGAGATAAACTAACAAAAATTCTGAGTCTAGTTTGAAGAAAGTTTTATTATAAAAAAACTTTGAAAATACATTTTTTTTTGTTAATATAATTTATTGTACGGAAAGAAGAAATGAAAACTTAAAAAATTACATTGTTCATCGCAGAATTTTCACTGATTTGAATTATGTGAGCATGGAGATGCTGTCCTTGAAAAGACTCTGTCCACTTGAGGACTTAGGGATATAGTGGTTGTGTTGTACGCAAGTAATAATATGGAGAGTTAGGCAATGTAGTTTGTTGAAATGGATTATGTGTTGCATTTCGTGTTCTGTCCACGCCGGATGTCTCTAAAGAATTGCAATGCATGAATGCGGAAGTCGATTTTCTGATCATCATTTAATTTTCTATAATCCGGTAAGAGGGATAACAAAAATGCTCTATCAGCATCTTCATCCTCAGGTTTCTGTTTATTAAGCTTCACCACAAGTTCTTTTTGAAAATCTCTTACATCTTCGTATTTTCTTGTTCTTGGTGCTGGTTTCAGAGAGGTACTAAGCTTTTCAGCAACACTATTCACCATTACTTGTTTTTGTGAAGTGTTAACTTCTTGTTGTTGTTGTTGTTCTTCTTCTTCTTCTTCTTTTTCTTGATTGACACTACGTGTTCTGAAACAAAAAAAAGTGAGAGGGTAAATTAATGAGAGAAATAGTAGTTGAAAGAGTGGTGATTATACCGTATTAGAAAATAGAAAATAACAGCGACTTCTGAGAATCTCTATCATTGCGTGAATACGTCTTTGTTTATTGTTTTGTATTTTATTGTCAATTAATTAATTAATCAAATGGATTTTCTTCATTTGTTTTCACTTGTTCCCCCTTCATACTCATTGGTGATAGTCACGGCACATGACAAGATCACAGGACAGATCTTACCTCCCTCCTTGCTACCTGCTATTTATTTATTTGGCTACTGTTTACTTAATGCGCATATGAAAACTCTTTTAAAATAAAAAGTAAGAACTCTGAAACAAAATAAAACTGAAGCTTTTTGACTAGGTGAGTTTACGTCACTTCCTCTTTACTACGGCGCATCTAGGATCGTGACATTCGCACGGCCAGATATACCTTTTGTACTGTAGATGTAGCACCCGCTTCATTTCAACCATAACAACAGTGGAATGGGTGAGTTTTGAGCTCCATCATTTCAAATTCTTTGCAGGGCTGGAGTTCCCAGTCATACACAGTGGGATTATTAATTACATTTAGATGCAACAAATATACTTAAGAAATCGTTAACAAGAGATATCATTCACGTACCTTCTTTTCTTCACCAAATGTTGCAAAAAACACAGAGAATCAGCGTAAACATACTTCTTCTTCTTCTTTTTAAGGTTTGCGTTTGGACTTGTCTCTGGGTTTATAAATTTCATGTAATTGTCCCTAATGTGTCGCCATTTATCCTTAAGTAGTTTTCCTGCAATGGAAAGCAAATTAATTTTTACAATTAAAAACATGGCGCAATTCCCCCGGTCATAAATTAGTACACAGGAGGTTGAACATGTTATTTAATAAAATATAATATAAAAACAATTTTTCATTAGTTACTTTTCAGATATTTGAGTGTTGAAATAAAAGCATAAATTTTAATACATTGCAATATATAAAGTCTATACAGAAAGAAAACCTTGGCTAAAATACGTAGTACGTGAAACTTGCCAGAATTTGTGGTTTACCTAAAAGAAACTTAAATGCCTGAACTAACAAACGAAATTTGGTTAGTAATAGCTGACACGTTCTATTAAAAATCAAACTTCCAGAACTGGGTTGGTGATGGAAATCATTAGTTATAGAATCCAATGCAGGTCACTGTTTTACCAAGTACAAAAATATTTACTTTCGTAATTACTTACTTCAGCTATCAGGGCGTTTTCTCGACGATATTTATTCAGAACTCCTTGATTTGACTAAAACTCGGTGGAAAGCAATAATTTTCATTTTACCTAGTTAGTATTTACGACTGAAACATAGCTATATAATCAGTGTGCGTTATAGCTGTTGACAACAGGTGACTGAAGTTGGTGTGTTTGTGGTAGGCCTATTTGGCACATTTTATTGGTAATGTGTGATCGTGGGAATCGTATTGCATTATTTTTTGTCCTCTACCTTTGTATTTCCGTAAATATTACGTGTTAAAGGATAGATAATTCATAATTGATATGAAGCGAGATATATGTGACAAGGTTAGTGGGTTAGATGAGAAGATAGCTAAGCGACGTGAGACAGAGGAATGTGACAAGGCTAGAGTGGGTTAGTTGAGGGGATATACAGGGTGTTTAAAAATACGGGGCATAATTTCAGGTATGTATTTCCCACATGTAGACAATCAAAATAGTTCATTACAACATGTGTCCGGAAATGCTTCATTTCCGAGTTATGGCCTTCACAACATTGAAATTCACCGGAACGTATTTCTTTCCGCAGGTCGTTGTCATTACAGAAGAAGTTCAAAATGTCCACCTCCTGCTTGAATACAGACCTCACATCGATGTCTCATTGACCTGCGAACACGATCCCAAACTCCAGGAGTATTGCGTATGTCCTCAGAACATGCCACAATTCGATTCCGAAGGGATTCCAAATCAGGCACCGGAGACGAATAAACCAATGATTTTAAATGGCCCCACAAGTAGAAATCGAGAGGGTTCAGATCAGGTGAGCGTGGAGGCCAAGCAATTGGGCCACCTCTACCTATCCATTGATCAGGAAACCTTCGATCCAAATACCGGCGAGCCGTACGACTGAAGTGTGCAGGAGAGTTAAATTTTCCATACTCGCACAGACGGTAATGGAGACGTACAAATGTCTTCCGATCTGGACATTGTCGCTGTGGGTACCTCTCCTGGTACAAACGACGAGCCAGTGCAGCATTGCCGTCCGCCTTACCGTACATGAAGAGTATCTCTGCCAGCTCTTGATTTGAATACATGTCGCACAGTCTAACGCCTACACAACACTGATTGTAACCTTCGCCTCGGAATGAACTGTCAGAGTGCCCTCTTAATGTCTCCTTTGAAGGCAACGACCTGCGGAAAGAAAAACGTTCCTGTGAATTTCAATGTTGTGAAGGCCATAACTCGGAAATAAAGCATTTCCGGACACGTGTTGTAATGAACTATTTTGATTGTCTACATGTGGGAAATACATAGCTGAAATTATGCCCCGTATTTTTGAAACACCCTGTATAAATTGTGTGAGGTCGAGGAATGTGACAAGTTTAGGTTAGGTTAGATGAGGGGTAACTAAGTGACTGAGTTCTCTGACAAGGTTAGAGTTATTTATTATTGATTTCGATTACCGGCGTAGCTTAGTCGGTTAAGACGCTTGCCTGCCGATCTGGAGCTGCGCTCGGGCGCAGGTTCGATCCCCATTTGGGCTGATTAACTAGTTGGGTTTTTTCGAGGTTTTCCCCAACCGTAAGGCTAATGTCAGAAAATCCGTGGTGAATCCTCGGCCTCATCTAGCCAAATACCATCTCACTATCAATTCCGTCGACGCTAAATAACCTAGTAGTTGATATAGCGTAGTTAAATAACCAAGTAAAAAAATTGATTTCCGCTCAACTTTAGTAGTCCCGACGTATTCCCCAAATCAAATCAAATCAAGAAGTTCGAAATAAATTTTGTCGATAAAACGCGCCGTCAGCTGAATTAATAATATTTGCCTTTACTTTTTCATAACACGAAATGTAAAGAGAATGTATGGTAATACTGTAAAAAATGTATATAGCCTAATTAGAGATTTTCAGACATATTTTCAGCATCCTGGAGACCGAAAAAGTGGTTTCGTACATGCTTTCTGTATACAGCGATTTGTCCCAAACTATTGGGTGGATTTTGTTTGCATTCAATATCTACGAGTCAGTGTATCCTGAAATGATAAACATGAATAATTGAGAGGGCCCGGTTCAAAATCTGCTTAATGCAGTTTTTAATTAAATAGAGTTATGTAATAGAGTCATGCACAACCGGTTACAAAAAATAGAAATTATTATATAGGCTATATATTGCTATTGAACGCTTGGCACTGTAGTCAGTATGCAAAGCTTTTCCGTCTCACGAAGTGTCTCAAGTTCGGTTTAACGAGTATTCGAGTTGTTTCTCACTCTTTGTGGGTGGATGGCAAAGGCAGATCACATTGAACAATGCAGAAGTTCCAAGAGCCCTTGCAAGGACGCGATTGTTATCGTGTAGGTAGGCCTACTATTTAATTGATAATTTTTCTCTCACTACAATCAATCAATTAATCATCCATCCATGACCCATCGACTCATTCATCTATGACAGGGATGTCGAACAGCGCTCTCGAGCTGTGAACTGCAGAGCCTTCACTCCTCCCTTCCCGTGCAACGGTTGAACACAGGCAGCAGGCAGTCCGGCCGAATGATCGTAAACAAAAGCGAAATTGCGGCGGCTGGTATTTGGATAGCTTTTATACATCTTACCAATTGATTAGGAACTCAGTTTTGATTTGCACTTGATGAACTCTGATAAACAAAGAATGTAGCCTACATGATGATGATGATGATAATAATAATAATAATAATAATAATAATAATAATAATAATAATAATAATAATAATAATAATGGAGTTTTATCTACTTGGTCATTCCATGAATGTTGTTCGTTAGTGACGGAAATAAATCATAATAATAATGTTCTTAATATCATGTTTAAAATATAAACTTTGTGTATATGTGCAGTAGCAGTACAACTTCAAGTTCAGAAACGTAAACTGTTTTGATGTATAAAATTAATTACTTTTAGCGTGACTTGAAATTTGTTCATAGTTTTTGTTACAGATTCTAAAATATCTCCTCCTCGAGTTCGATCCTTTAGTGAAATGACATCTAAAGATCTCCATGAACATTAAAATCTGAGTCGACACTCCTTATGAATACACTGTAGCTAGCTGCGCCGTATCTTTCCGGTCGGTACTTTGATCAAGAGCTATAGTGAGTAATAAGTGAAAGTTTTCATTCTTGCTATCAGTTGCTCCTCCAAGTTATCCCCCATTTAGGATACGCGCTCTGCAACAATATTACGAGACAAATATATAGATTTAAAATCATTAACGTAATCCGGACATATTCCTTTTGCAACAGCTATGAGACAGCTTTTCACAAATTCTCCGTCAGTAAATAGCTTTGAAGCCGTTGCAATAATTTCACAAATTTTGTAGCTAGCACGAACCAAGCTTATTCTACTAACACCCGATGATGATGGAAGGTTTTCTGAATTCAATCTTGATTTTAATTCTTCTACAGCCTTTTTACGAGTGAAACCGGATAACTTTTCTAGTCCATAAGCTTCAGCATGACGTGTAGAATTAAAATGTATTTTAATACTATGATGGCTAACGTATCCAAGTTCTTTTCTACATATTAAGCAATGTGCCTTTCCGTCCTTTAAGATAAATAGATATTTATCTGTCCACTCACTATTGAATCGTCGTTCCATATCCATACCAGCAGCCAGAGTTGATAAACACACTGCGTATACATAGAACACTGCTACAGCCAGCTGACTGACTGTCGTTTCAGCTCAGCTACGGTAGGAAACAGTATTAATCGTTTCACAGTTTGAGAGCGCTGTTCGACATCCCTGCTATAGCATGTTTAAGTACACTATTGAAAAAACTACCTTATTACTCTAACACCGTTGAAGCTACTATATATCTATGTAATGGAATGGAATTTCGGAAGAGGGCATTACGACCCAGCACTGCGACCTTTCAAGATTTATTGCGCTAACCCTCAAGTTAGGCGCATTCCCAAACCCAAACCGTGCGTCGCCAGCCAGCGTTCGGGGAATGCTAAGGAATGAGGACGAAATGGAGAACTGTTGATAGAATGATGTAGATGTCTAATATAGGAACACGGGAAAACCGCGAGAAAAACCCAACTACGACCTTGTCCGCCACAAGTGCTACTATGGATATGAAAAATCCCAGGCCTGACGGGACTCGAATCCGGACAGTCTGCGTGACATGCTGCCCACTCACGAGGGAACCGAATCATGTCATGGTGCTTGAATTTAGTGAAAATGCATGTTTAAGTTCATTTTTGTCCGTTAAACGTGGTGATAGTCGTTCGTTTTGCATTTTCCTGGTTTACGAAATATGACTATAATGACTTGAAAATCGGTGCTACTCATGCCGCTTCTTGCGTGCACTCGGATCCTCATAGTTCGTACCACAGCTCTCGCATTAATGCTTTAGTCTGTTTTCTTTTTCTCGTAACTCACAATAATAGGTCTACCACAGTCTAGTACATACAATCACAAAGCTTGAGTTGTGAGGGTGCTAGGAACAATAGATAGTGCCGGTACTATTTCGCATTGTCTATAATGAGGCGATATTAGCAATCCTAGTGGTTATGGATGCATATTTACTACCTATTGACTGTATATACTAGACTGTGATAATTAGGCCTGTGACACTGGAGCATGTTTACAGTGAAAGAAAGCCAACACAAAGTACGCAAGTGTATGTGTGTAGGGAGAGACACAACGTCCGCGGTACAGTTCATTCAAGTACAGACTGTCGTTAAGTGTAGTGCGCTCCAAAGTATGGCTCAGAAGGAAAGAAACACGTCTGGAAACTAGAATATTTAGTTTCACAGAATGGTTAAGATATATTCTGCATTCTAAATAACAATCTCTATTGTAAACTTTGCAATGTCAGCATTACGTCTGCTAAAAACAAGGAATATAATGTTCAAAAACACGTAAGTACAATGGAACATAAACGGCTGGAACAAGGGAATGTGCAGAAGGACCCTATATCAAATTAAACATTTTATGAAGACATGTATAAGATATTTATATCTGCCGACATACCATTTAACAAACTCGCAAATACGGCGTTCCGCGAGTTTTTACAGAAATACACTGGAAGAGAAATTCCACATCAGACTACGTTACGAAAGTACTATGTTGAGAAAACTTACAACACATGCATTACTGAGATCAGAGGTAAACTAACAAACCAACACATCTGGGTGTCAATTGATGAGACGACGGATGCTGTTGGGCGGCATGTAGTTAATGTGATTGTTGGGATTTTGAATCCGGAAGGCCCTGATGGACCATACCTACTTTCGTGTGATGTGATAAATGTTGTGAACAATTCTACAATATGCGGGGTTTTTCAACATGCAATGCAAGTATTATGACCATCAGGTATAGAGCATGACAAAGTACTTCTAATTGTTGCCGATGCAGCATCCTATATGTTAAAGGCAGTAACTACATTGAAAACAACATACAGAAAGATGGTACACATCACTTGTCTCGCCCATGCTACCACAGAACAGGAGAGGAGGTTAGACGTCAGTTTCCAGAAGTAGATAGATTAGTTTCAAATGTGAAGAAAGTATTTATAAATGCTCCAGCTCGTGTTACTACATTCAGGAATGAGTGTCCTGGAGTGCCTCTTCCGCCCGTTCCTGTTTTAACACGGTGGGGATCCTGGCTGCAAGCATGCAGATACTTGCATGAATATTTTCCCAGCGTAAAGAAGGTGATAGATATGTTCGACAAGAATGTCGCAGCTTCTATAGCTGTGGTTCAATTACTTCTTTGTGACCCAAGTATTGAACAACAGTGTCATTATATTGTGTCAAATTTTGGATTTATTGCTCATCCAATTGAAAGTTTAGAAAAGAGTGGAGTTAAACTGGTGGAACAAGTTTCAGTAATGAATAACATTGTATCTAAACTAAATAGTATACAAGACGATGTAGGCAACAAAGTGTGTGCAGAAATGAAATCTGTATTACAAAAAAACAGTGGATTCAGTTCATTCTGTCAGGCAGCTAATATTCTGTCGGGTGACAAATACACTGTAGATAATTTAGATGTCGAATTCAGTGATGTCAGATATTTCACATATACACCTGCATTCAAGTCCATACTAGACAGTAGTAGACACTCATTCTCTTTCGAGGTAGAATCCCGGCATTTGCCTGGAAATAACTGAGGAAACCATGAAAAACCTCAGTTAGGATTGCGGCCCCTGGGATCGAACCCCGGACCTCCCGAATGCAAGGCCAGCCTTCTACCACGCCGCTAGCCCGCTCGGTGCTGTGTTTATATAAATGATTAAATAATGTTCTATTTTTTTAATACCAAACTTCTTCTGTTTCATGCGGAGGAAAAACATTAATTTTGATTCCACGTCTTCACATATACTACACACAATCCAAAAATATGTTTGTATCAGTAATCATCAGGGTTGCCAGACGTGTTGGATTTCCCAGGATTATTCTAAATTTTAATGGTGTGTCCTGGTCCTGGATTGAGTTATATTTGTCCCAAAGTGTCAAAAGAATTGGAAAAATATAATTTTTTTGCTCATTTATATCAAATTATTTTTAAACTTCCTCATTAATTTTTTCAAGACTCTGCCCAACCTATATGTTCAATGTCGTCGTTAATGCTGCCTGGCACCTCTATCCGGTTGTTCTGAAATAAAAACGATAATACTATGGCCCGTCCCTGGAATCTTAGAGTGACTTGGCGCATATGGGGGCGGAGTCTATCTGTGCCGGAGTGTATTGCGGGCAGCATCAACTCGAGGCTGCTAAAGGCAAGATGCTCGTGGTAGTGAGTTCAGATAGAAATGATCCCCTTCCTGCAAGCGATTGGTAGCTTCGTTCAACCAATGCCTCCCCCCAGAGCGCCATTGACCCTAGCCCTTCCACATACGTACTACTTGCGCAGAGGTTTTATTTCGTCTTCCTACTCTACAGATTCCTGGGACGGACCATAAGTATCCTCTGACTGAAACACTGGCTCATATGTAACTTATATCTATTATTAGGCAGTACATTTCACTTGACGATATGTGTAAGAGAAAGAACAATTTTTATTTGTATGCATCTGAAATCTGACTAGTGTAATATGTAGCTAGTCGGCGATGCATACAATGGAGGGGGAAAGGACCTGGCTACCCTACCCCGTTATCTCCTGGACTAATTGCCTCATAAGTGGTGCCTTCTTGGTATCACTTGTGAGGTCCAGACCTGTCTTCGGACGGTTGACTAAACAACAGTATGTATTAGACATTATATAGCATCTTTATTCTTTTTTCTCTTTAGAAGTTGATTTATTATTGATAGGATTTAAAAATTGTATCAAGCATTTTTTCTGTATAGATCAGGCTCTAATATGACATTTTTCCAGATTTCATAAGTAATTCAAAGGAAATTTCATTATATAGCAAAAAATGCAACGAAATCAAAAGTTTAGACCCTGTATAATTAGTTAAAACACATAAAACGAATAAAATCAGTTGTACAGTAGAATTCCTCTTAACCGGCATCAAAGGGACCAGGCTAGTTCCGGATACGAGATTTTGCCGGATAATTGAGTAAATATCGGTATATACAAACAAAAAAGTTCGTAGGCCTATTTCATGGTGCCAAATGTTGAAACTGGAGCCATGTGAAGCTTATTTCTCTATCACTTGCTCATAACTGAATAAACATAAAAACTGTGTGGATTTTCCTTATTAAAACACATCACACAGCACAAATGCATAATACACTAATTTTAGGTTCGAATATTCACTGAAAATTAAAGTTCGTGCGATCTTCCTAATGTGGCAACACTGACTGCCCAGACTGTGGTAATGTGACAGATTTAAACATTTTTTTTTGACGCAGTCAAAAGTGCCGTTGTTTTGGTATTGCCGGTTATTTGGGTGCCGGTTACGAGGGATTTTATTGCATTGCAAATTGAATAATTCAAATATGTAGTCACGTTAAGGTAGGAACGCAGTATCATCCCCTGTCCTGGATACCTGATGAGAGAATCTGGCAACCCTGATAATCATCAGCTAGTAATTGTACTGGGTAAAGTTAGCAGTAAGTACTTTAACATCTATTTAACTAAATTCGGTGTCATTCTTAACTTCTAGCCCTGACCACATAGAACAGATTGATCAGCCTAATGTACTTTCAAGGCAACCACTTTTATCAATTTCAGTATTCTGCCATCTAGTGACTACGAAAGAAACCACGTTATAACCCTAGAAGCTTAATTGTGTTTCCAGAACAAGACAATCGCACTGAGGCACGGCCCAGTGGACAAAAGTAAGATTTGAGTAAACTTTGGTTTCGAATCACCTTGATTTCAATTATTTAGGAAGTCGTGATAGCTTCTGCTGAGGAATTTTGTTACCTCTTCCATTGTATTATATGGAAGAGAAAAGAAAACGAAGTGAATGGCTAGAAAATGACAGTTGGTTACTACTGGAAGTAATGGAGAAATTAAATGCAGATATGGAAACAGTAATTTGTATTAACAAATGACAGACGAATTATTCGTATATGGAGGGTGACAGAAAGTTGCAGGAAGATGTTTCATTTCAATAAAGCTTGGATTAGGCCCAACTGATTTATTTTGCAGATTTTAAATTTCAGTTTCCATTACGGCGATATTATTGAGGTTAGGGTTCATTTTAAAAATATGTTTCATTACAAAATAATATATATAGTAGGCCTAATGATTTAAATTATATAGATTATAAAATCTCTAAAAAAAATTAAACAAATGAATTCCCATATCAAGCTGCAAGAAACAACAATTAAAAAAAAAAAAAGAAAAAAAAAACAGTTAACAAACATCGAAATAAAGTATGCACTTCAGATGTCCAGGAGGGAAACAAACATAAAAGTATGAATATGGAAAAAGTTGTTCCCTCTATGTTAATTAAGTTATTGACTAAACGGGACCAAGCGTGTCCACACATTTTCGGTAATCGCAATTGGTGATAATCGCGATTAGCGACTGTAGTCTGTCACTAGTATTATGGAATTGCATATTGCATGGAGCAACTGTACTTCCATCTAGCGGTCATTACCAAAAATGTCTTTTCGACTGTGAAGGCTCTGGTGGTTGCAGTGTTGCTAATTCAACAGTTTTCCCGCTAGGTCTATCGTTTTTCTGTGTTACTTTAGGCCAGGGGATAAAATTTATGAAATTTATATTGCTGATATGGAGTTTTAGCGGGTATTTTTAGCATGTACACAATAATTTCTGTTTTACATTGACAGTATAGCCATTTGGCGGTTTCTGCACTCTGTCATAGCGGGTTTTTAAGAATCTAGTTGGTAACACTGGGTGGTTTTTCTCATTTTATGTTGTTATTTCATGACATTGGAATGAGCAATCGTGTGTGTGTGTGTGTGTGTGTGCTTGCTTCTAGTGCCAAAATCCGGACTAACAAGAGTCTGCCTACATTAATTAATGTTTCTAATAATTATCACCTTTACTTTTTAACTTCGCTCTAGAATATGCCATTAGGAAAGTTCAGGGTAACAGAGAGGGTTTGGAATTGAACGGGTTACATCAGCTTCTTGTCTATGCGGATGACGTGAATATGTTAGGAGAAAATCCACAAACGATTAGGGGAAACGCGGAAATTCTAGTTGAAGCAAGTAAAGCGATAGGGTTGGAAGTAAATCCCGAAAAGTCTAAGTATATGATTATGTCTCGTGACCAGAATATAGCACGAAATGGAACTATAAAAATTGGAGATTTATCCTTCGAAGAGGTGGAAAAATTCAAATATCTTGGAGCAACAGTAACAAATATAAATGACACTCGGGAGGAAATTAAACGCAGAATAAATATGGGAAATGCCTGTTATTATTCGGTTGAGAAGCTTTTGTCATCTAATCTTCTGTCAAAAAATCTGAAAGTTAGAATTTATAAAAGTTATATTACCGGTTGTTCTATATGGTTGTGAAACTTGGACTCTCACTTTGAGAGAGGAACGGAGATTAAGGGTGTTTGAGAATAAGGTTCTTAGGAAAATATTTGGGCTAAGAGGGATGAAGTTACAGGAGAATGGAGAAAGTTACACAACACAGAACTGCACGCATTGTATACTTCACATGACATAATTAGGACCATAAAATCCAGACGTTTGACATGGGCAGGACATAGCACGTATGGGCGAATCCAGAAATGCATATAGAGTGTTAGTTGGGAGGCCGGAGGGGAAAAGATCTTTGGGGAGGCCGAGACGTAGATGGGAAGATAATATTAAAATGGATTTGAGGGAGGTAGGATATGATGGTAGAGACTGGATTAATCTTGCTCAGGATAGGGAATGAACCTCTGGGTTCCTTAAAAGCCAGTAAGTAAGTAATATATATAATTTATTTCAAGAAATAGTCTGCCCAGGCATCCTGGGTTGCCAAAAACACAGAATAACACACATATAAGAATAGTAATGATTACAGTAAGATAGATGAGCCAAATTTAAATGTGAACTAGGAGCTTAAGTTTAAGAAATAATAAATTTGTACATATATTTGTAACAATCACACACTAACGAATAGAAAAGGGGGGGGGGGGTATTATGATATTCCGTATAAATGATTTTTCAGAATTGCCACAGACCCTTTAATGGTTGAAGTAATTATTTTTGGAATGATGTCATGGATTCCAAATGTTTTGATAGTAAGTAAGTAAGTAAGTAAGTAATAATTGTGGATTGTTTCCTTACCTTTCTCTGCTCTCTCCGTATCCGTTAGTTCATACCATGTAGGAAACATAACTTCTCCAATGTTGTTCCAGCCTTCTTCTTTCAGATTTCGGCTCATATACTCTGCTGATCCACAATTCCAAATTGCTGGATGCATTTTCACGCTCTCTATAAATTTATCAACATAGAACATGTTGCTGGCTTCGCACAGGACAAAATCAGTTAAAATAAATGTATGTAGGCCTAATATTATAACATGACAAGAGAAACAGAATCACAACAATAGTCCACTGCCTACCGATATACCCAAAGATACTACACAAGCGATAATATGACTTAGATTGTTGAATGTGTATAAACAAACGTAACGAAAGAGAAAACAATCAGAACGGTGCGGCCGCAGTATACGGGTTGCAAGCTCTCACTGAAATGTACGTGCTGGGCTTGCCTTCCGGCTGTCCTGTCGTCCGGTCAGATCGCGCGATGCAGTCACTGCGGCTGAACGGAGCGGATGTCGAAGACCGCACACGGTGCGAGCCCCGTTTCGCAGCGCTCTCGACAGTTAGCCGGGTGGCGCAGCAGATAACAACACGTGTGGCTCGCTCCAGATGAGTGTTGCCAACCGTGCGATCTGGATCGTACGATCCAAACCATGAATAGTACGCAAAATGTACGATACTGTTGGCAAATAGGGGGAAAAAAAGCATGTTAAAAGAAGGAATTAAAAAAATTCTGTTACAATTTATATTTAGAATTTTATACGCGTATACAGGGTGATTCACGAGTATTTGCCGACTCTTACGGAGCTTATTTCCGAAGACATTCTGAGCAAAAAATGTCATATAAACATTTATCCTAATCTCAATATTTTCAGAATTACATTAATCTGAAATTCAAGAGCGCACCGACGGGGGGGGGGGGGAGTCCATCGGGTCCGGGCCCTTCCCCCCCTCCCCTCAAAGTGACAAATTGTAACATTTTTACTGAATTTTTAAGCATTGATAGTATATAATTCCGTTATCTATAATTTCACCGAAATGATTCACTTACATATACATAACACTTTTGATTTGACATCCATCGCGATATCACAGTTTCTCCACAAGATATTAACAAACTAAAAAAAAAAAAAAAAAAACCCGAGAAGGCTGGATTTTGTTTTGTAAAAAAAGAAATAGAAAAAGGTATGCGTGTGTGTGTGTGTGTCTGCATTTATGTAACTTAACATTCTTTTATTGGACCACCCCCAAGAGAAATTCCTGGATGCGTCATTGCTGAAATTGTTTGTAAAATACCATTATTCTTGAGTTTTAAGGGTAAAGGAATATTACAGATAAAGAATGAACTATTCAGGAGTGTCAGTTCTTTAATTAATATTCTGAAGCCAGAAATGTGTTGTGAATTCCATAGTTGCTTCGTACAGTTTTTTTTTTTTTTTTCGATTTTTAACTACAAAATTACATTTTCTTACGCATTGATCGCAACAATTGTTACAAATCACGCCACTCTTGTAAATTATTTAAGACTGTACATTAGAATGCACAATTAAACTGTAAAGAATCAAGTTCCTAAAGTCGTGTGATTTGTAACAATTTTTGTGAAAGTGCGTAAGAATGATGTAATTTTTAGTTAAAAATTGAAAAACGAAATCTGTACAAAGCAATTAACCAGTGGCGACTCGTGATATTTTTTGTATGTAGGATATGACATTGATGACATGACCAAGACAGAAACTAATAATAATAATAATCATAATAATAATAATAATAATAGATCATACGCAATTAATTTCTTGCTACAGTTAAATTCTTCTAAATGATCAAATACAACTTCAGGTATTCTTTCGGCAGATCTGTCATCTGAAAGTCCTGTTATTTCTTGTGTTTTATTATAGTTTATTTTATTTATTTTAATGTAATTTTGGTTTTATTCATTTTATTTTTTATATTATATCATTTTAAATTATTTATTATTTCGGTTATTCTGTTCTTTTAAAATGTCCAATAAACTGCATTTAGGGAGCTGCAAGGGTATACCTTATTTTATTTCAAGGAGTGCAGTTCGGTGGCTCCTTTGAACACCCACTTACAGATTTATGACTTCCTACACAAACAACTCTGACAATTCCATCCTGTCCCCTCGTCCCAACATTGCACAGTTGCCACAATCCTGGTGACCTTCGAAATTATGCAGTGAAACTGACGGGATTCTTGGAATTCGGAAAAGATGCGGCAACTCTGCCTCCACGTGGATTTGACGGGCACCTGTCAATTCTTCTGAACGAGGGTTGTGATTGGTTACTGACAGGAGAAGACAAGATTTCCGTCACAGTAAGGAAGACATTTATTTATGACAACCAATTAGTAGGGGACAGTAGAAGGTCTGTCGGAAAAGTCCTTTCTATGAAACTGCACTCGGTTCGATTCCCGGTCGGGACAAGTTACCTGGTTGAGGTTTTTTCCGGGGTTTTCCCTCAACCCAATATCAGCAAATGCTGGGTAACTTACGGTGTTGGACCCCGGACTCATTTCACCGGCATTATCACCTTCATCTCATTCAGACGCTAAATAACCAAAGCTGTTGATAAAGCGTCGTAAAATAACCGACTAAAAAAATAAAAAAAACTGCACTCCATGAAAAAAATAGAGTATACTTCGTATTGTAGTCTCTGACAAGGTCTCCACAACCCAGAAAAAAGAGTCGTACGATATACGGTCACATTCTCAAACACGGTTAAAGATAAGCCATGCCCTGCCCTCCGCACCTTCCCGCCGTTTGCTGTAAGATATTTGAGTGGTTCCTCGGAAAGTATTTCTAAGGTCTGAGATGTGGAGTGGCGACAGCTCACGACAGAAAGTGAAAGTTTGAAGAAAATTATTACGTGGGGATGCATTAAAAATCAAAATCTGTAATTAAAATGTTTTCTATCCTCAGAGACACGAAATTAAACTGTAGGATCATGCTCATATCCTTCACGGAGGAATCGCCACTGCAACATATTTTTAGCTTCAGAACACACTAGCCAACTAAAGAAATGACACTTCTGAATAGTTCATCCTCTATTTGTAATATTATTTTTACCCTTAAAACTAAAGAAAAGAGGTAGTTTACTAACAACTTCAAATTAGTGTAACTCTGAAAATATTTAGATTAGGACCCATGTTTATATGACATTTTTTGCTCAGTATGTCTTCGGAAATAAGCTCCGTAAAGGACGGTAAATCCTCATGAATCACCCTGTATATTTCTGCAGTACCAGTAACTATTATATTTTATATGATCTGGAATTTCACTTATGCATTTAAAGTAGTTTCTGCGTGTAACACTTCTGGCTACAAGACGTATAGACCGATTATTTAGTCCTGACAGCTCAGCGACACGAAAGAGGGGAAGTAATAGGAGTAGTGAGGAGAGTTCCTGAGTAGAGATAAGGGCGAGCGGTCGGTAAAGGAATGCAGTACAGCTTAAATTGTACTAGAAACATACGGCTCTACCGCACGCATGACATCCGATCGCTCCGAAGGCAAGCGAGTGACAAACCCGAACACCCCTTGGCGTAACTAAATGGACTCGCCTGACCCAGGCGCACATCTCCGGTGACTGTCAGGACTAAATAATCGTACTGTACTGTACAGTTCATTGGCGCAACACAAATTACTATAAACAATTCTCTCTTGTCTCCAGGTCTAGGCGACAACTTGATTTTCGTACATTAAACATTGTTATAGTGACGCGCTAAGAAATCAAATATTACTTGTGGCTATTCAAAAGTGATGCGGACAAAATTCTTCCTTCGTTTATTTCTAAACTTCTCAGAGATATGGACTCAATAGTCTCAGCATAAATACTGTTGTCATGTAAGCGTGTAAGAAGTTGGTAATAATGTTTTGAGAACCCCGAAACAGAAAAAGAAAATAAACATATTCGATATCTACATACAAAGGAACACGGAACAGTCTAACATTACTTCCTTATTCCATTTGTGTTTCGTGGTAGTGCACAGGTTAAGAAATCAGGTGTCATTGCCATAAGTTCCGACGTGAACAGTGGCAATGAAATAAGAAGATGGTGATAGTGGTCCTAGTACAGACTCAGAAACAAAATTTGGGCCACATAATTTTACTAAGGCCCAGATACAACGCATTGCGCATGTGCAGTAAACAATGCTATTTGTGGACAATCTTGCGAAGCTTGTTGCCTACTTAGAGGAAGACTACAATCAAGACTCGGCCAATTTTTTTAATTCCGTATCTGTACGCCCTACTTCCAAAAATCTTCATCTGATGTACTTCAATACAAACGAGAAATATAGGCCTGTATATATATGATAAACTACCCTTAAATTTACGCAAAGATTGGTTGTGAGGTGATGAAACAAACTGTGAAAGGGCTAGATGTAGGTTCTGGTTCTTCTCTTGCTGTTCCTCCTGAGGAGGAAGATTATGCTTCTAATTCTCGCATTGTCATAAGTAGACAGGGGAATTTTAGGTAAAAACCTGTTTTAATCCCTAAAAGATAAGTTCATAAAACTTGCAATAAAATGATGCCTAAAATTTATATTTTAATAGCACCTAAAATTCCTATTTTGACATATTAAGTATGTTTTATCTCTAATAGGTTAAAACACCCATTCTTATTTCGAAAATTTGTATTTTAAATTCCAAATATGTTCCTGGTTCCTGAAATAACGTAGATACGGGATAAACTGGAGCAAGTTCTGCAGAGAAATGTAGGGCTGAAAGACATGCGTACTGCTTCAGTTATCCTAGCAGGGAAGAACACGGATTTACAATGCAACATTCCTGTCCAACTAGTGTCAAAAGTGAAATAGGCTCCTGCTACTTCAGTGGATGTGGAGCGTTCATTTCCAGCATACAAATTTGTGTTGAGTGACAGACGGCATTGCTTTTTAGTTGAAAATTTAGAAAAAGTATTAGGCCTAGTAATTTATTGAGAAGCTAATTATGGACATTAACGGACAAGGCTTGGTAAAAATTGATTATATTTGACTTGTTTGTGTACTGAATTTATGTTTAAAACTTATTTTTCACATTTAATTGTTTAGTTTATGTATAACTAGTTAGATATTTGTTGTTCTTGTACTTTTAGTAGTTGTGGTGGTAACAGTGTATAAGCATTTAAAATTATTAAATTCTAGAAGTGAATTCCTGATAATTTGGAACATGTTTTTAAAGAAAACATATTTTTTGGTAGAGCTTATTTTCAATTCTTTAGAGAATATTTTCTACACTTATAAGCCTATTTTAGGCACCTAAAATTACATTTTAATGACCTAAAAATCCGTACTCTAGTCGTAAGGTAAGCAAAAAACAGGGTGTTTAAAACATTTGTGCGCCCATATTTAATTATTAGAACTTGAAAACTCGTTTAAATAAAACACTGTCAAAGCGGCTTAGGTAAAATAATCCAAACAGGCCCAGTTTTATGTGTAGTGTACGATCATCCAATGAAAAGTATGATAATTTGGAAGCACTTGTGCGATCCAGCCAAGCCTCAGGGTTGGCAACACTGCTCCAA
Organism: Periplaneta americana; assembly: GCF_040183065.1. Classification (NCBI taxonomy): domain Eukaryota; kingdom Metazoa; phylum Arthropoda; class Insecta; order Blattodea; family Blattidae; genus Periplaneta; species Periplaneta americana. The sequence continues at coordinate 69,566,597 of NC_091123.1, read as the reverse complement.
ACGCGGAACGTTTCGTTGATTTCTACAGCGGGAAATTCGCTGCGGACAAACCGCTGTCTCACATCCGTAATGCGGTAGGACCTGGGTTATACGTATTCCAACTCACTTATACGTAATTCTGGTTTGTATGTAATTGTACACAATTCGCTTTTGTAATTAGTGAAACTAGAATTTTTATGTAGTATCATTTAGCAACAATTAAAGTTGAAAATGAAACTATTAGATGCAAAACTCGTCTTATCTTAGAAAAAAAAGTTAGGCACGGTTGATGTTTCTGTCTGTTTTAAGAAAATGAAGCTACTATTTCGGCGAAGAGACTTTTCAATGTAATAAATAATAACGGTATATTTTGTTGCAGTTACCCAGGCACCCTCCTATTGTAAAATTCTTAGCAAACATTCTCGGGTAATCTGTGAACCTAATTAAAATGTGTTGTCGAGATTGTTTTGCTGATAATAGGGTGACAAGAACTCTTAACGATATTCTGAAACATAGTACTGTAAAGATGATGATCAAGAGTTCGTCGAAGAAATTGGATATTCGATAAAATAAAAAAATAAAAACTTATTTTCTTACTGTTTTATTTAAGTAATTTTTAAATTTAACAAACCCTTCATTGACACAAAAAGAATGAACCCAGAATCTTCTTTCTATTGATCCCTTTAAGCCAGGCCTGCATAAGGTTTGCGCTCTCCGAGCCGGCTCACAGCTCATGAGCGGAATACTGATATTAGCTGCGCTCTATACTGGGTGTTCATTTCAAAATGTGTCATGACGTCACTGTTGTTGAGTCACCGATTTGAAGCGAGTTTCAGCTTATATGTCAGACAAGTTGCCTATTATTCAAGGCGTTCTTCAATCTGAACTTGAGAACGTGTACGGTATAACTTGAACGTCGTAGCAACAGATGGCGGTCTGTACTGTCTGTGTGCTACCATAACCTCTTTCGAACTGTGTTTTGCGCCGGCAAGTCGTACGCAGGGTATTTGTTATCATCGGTTGCGTACGGTAACATTCCACAACACAAATCAAATACTCCGTGTCCATGTTGACCGTCGAAGTTAATGTCAACAAATACGTAAGTAATCGTCTTAACCCTCTCCCCATATCCCGACAGTACGTATTTCCAAACAGTTCACATTCCTGCCACTACCGGCGTTATCGTACGCATCGGTACGTACTCTTCAGAATGAACGCCGTACTTGCTAGGCAACTTCTCTGCCTCCTAGGTAATATACCTTTGCGGAAGTGTAGGAATATTGAATTCTCTGGCTCATCGGCCAGCCACATGACGGCATACAGCGAGCCATGACACACTTTGAACTGAACACCCAGTATAAGGGTGGACTGGAAGAAGGGTGATCTCGTACAAAATATATACAAAAGGAAGTACTATTAAGAGTGTTTATGAAATGAATTCCCGTTCAATGTTTGCAAAACTATCTTGGACTATTATTAATTGATAAAGAAATATTTATTTTACAGAAATAATAGAAATTCCATAGCTACTTAAATGTACAATATCATTTTGTTATATTTTTATTTATCATTACATGAGAACGGGTTTTTATGCTGTTGGCAGCTGAAAGAAACAGTAGCCTACTGATCGTAATGAAACATCAGTTACAGGTGTTCGATGTCTGCCTTTATTAAAGTTGATTATAGAAAACAGTTGCTCACAAATATAAATGTTGAGTCAAACATAGCAATCATTTCCACAGCCAGCCTGTGTAGTCGTGGATATTATTGCTAATGTTTAGTCCTGTAAAATCAACCAGAGTAGTAGTATTATTCAAACGATCTTTAGTCCTTAGGTCACATTGAAGATCAATAAGTTCGAGCTGTAAATCGTTAAATGTTATGTTTCGTCTTTTAGATTCCTCCATACTGTACTGTAGCAGTAGGTAAGCAACGTGAAACAGTTACTGAGAACAGGCCTACACACTGCACTCCACTAGATAACTAAGTGGTCGTTTCCCTCTCCTCTACCTTTAGCAAGTCTGTCATTCTGACGTATCTTCCTCTCCGTTTCGGTGAGCGGTAAACACAGCTCTCCCGCTCTGAAGGAGCGCGCGCGCTCGTTGAGCGCTGTTTGTGCAGGCCTGCTTTAAGCAAACTAGCTGCTTCACACACAGAGCTTGCAGTTTTGAATGACTAGCTGTCAGACTACAATAACGGACCTTCGGCTGGGCCTCAAATTTATGATCACCCAAACGAGGGATTGCGTTTTTGTGGGAAATGTGTAGATCGATGAAGGGCATCCCGTCAGGCAGGAGGTAATAAAACGGGTCCTGCAAAATCGCAATGTGTAGACCCAGCCTAAGACAACTCCTCAATGTATATAACGGTATTTTTTGTTGATGTTATGCAGGATCGTCTCCTATTATAAATACGTAGCCTACTTGCAAACCCTGCGTTACCGAAGGTCAACTGACCTGCCACGTATTGTTGTCCATCGAGATCTTATACAGTAATGGCTTCGACCGCTCAAAGCTGTATGGGCATGGCTATTCGTTACGGCAGTGGTTCCCAACCTTTTTTGACTGACGACACACTTTACTGAACGCCCACGATATCGCGACACATTTGTTTTTAATAATAATAATAATAATAATAATAATAATAATAATAATAATAAGTACATTTCTTCTGGAGAAAGAGGTGGTGGAATTCTATGTAGAATTTTTATAGCGGACGGTGAGATGATTACTGTTCACTGTACGGGAATTTTGTCGTACCTCCTTTTCGTCCAACTAATACTTTCAAGGTCTAAGCGGAATTCAAAGAAAAATTGTATTAAAACCATAGTTATTCACACATATTTCGGTTCCTTGATGAAAAATGCAACAAAAATGTGCCGGAACGCCGTTCCAGCGTTCCGCCAGAAAAAAAAAAAACATTGATATAGGTCTCGCAAGTAGGGAATACCGACGGAAGGAATGAGAAATGAAACAATGCGATAAGGAAGAGGGGGCGACAGGAAAGGTCACGAGATAGCTTGAATGATATTCAAGAGTACAGTCGGAAGAGAAATGACATCGATAGAATCAGTCTTGCTTTGTGATAGTTACATTACGACTTTAGTTTGTTCCATTGCATGTGAATACGTGTCTTATATCGCACGGTATTCTTATTTCATTCGTAACATATGTTGCGCGTTTAATTAGCTTAGAATTTTTTCTCTTGCTACGTTCTTTATTTCCACAGCGATGTCCTCATTTGATCCTCTTCTTGGAAGGGACAGTACTTCCATCGACCTGCACCTCTCACCCCCTCGGCATGCCTACATACACACGTCAAAACAGACAGCAACACCACCATTGCTTTTCGGTAATCGTTCCTATGTAGTGTTGTAGATAGGCCTAGGTCGATGTTAACACGCAATCGAAAATTATAAAAGAACAAGCAGCAACTTGAGTGGCATTAGAAAGAAAACAAAGGTATGTGTCAAAAATCCTATTCTATCTATGCTGGATGTCCGATAAAAGATTATCGTTTTTGAAAACTCACCTATTTAAATTAATGTGAAATCTGCGCTTGGTGGGTTGCACAGAGTTTCTTTATACGTGGCCTTATGGTTGAAAAAACTGAACTGAGCATTGTTGCAGGTGTTCACGTTCCATTGGTAAAGTCTGTCTCAAAATAAAATGTACCATTTCAAAGACTTCGTTGCAAAAAAAAAAATACGTTGTAAAGAGACTTTCTGGATGCAATAAAATTTATTTTTCAAATCCAAAATTTCGCGACACACTCCATGGAGCTGCGCGACACACCTGTTCGAAACCCCTGCGTTACGGTATTTTATTACGTTTTTACGAAATATTGAAGATTGTTCCATGTAGTAGACAGAAGGAAACAGACAAAATTGAAATTCTCACAGGATCCAGTTAGGCGAATAGTGATAATTATTTCAATGAAAGACGGGAAGCAAGACGTACACTTAGAAAAAATAAAATGATAGATTACTTGAAGGAAAAACTGAAAAATAGTAAGAATAAAAACATTAGACAAACAAATAGTAAGAATAAAAACATTAGACAAATAAATTGTAAGAACAAAAACATTTGGAAGACAAATAATAAGAATAAAAGCATTAGAGATTTATATAAGGGCATAAAGGAGTTTAAGAATGGCTGTCAGGCAAGAGTGAACGTAATCAAGGATGAAAATGCTTGCAGACTTATCCAATGCTAAAAGATGGAAAAACTATTTTGGGCAACTACTAAATGTACATAGACTAAATGTAATTGATCGCGACGAAATTCAAATACAAATTGCTGAGCCTTTTATACCCGAACCCATACTTTCTGAAGTTGAAATTTCGATAGAAAATCTGAAAAAGTACGTCTCCAGATAACTATCAAATTCCAGCAGAGTTAATACAAGAGAGTGGAAGCACATTATCTAACGAAATTTATAAGCTTGTACATGCTATTTGGGAAAAGGAAATTGTACGAGAACAATGGAGTCCATAATTTATTGCACCCATTTTGAGAAGATTAACTTCATATGTAGGCCTAGATGAAATTATTGGGGTATCATCAGTATGGTTTTAGGCGTAATAGATTGACTATTGATCAGATTTTTTATATTCGACAGATATTGGAGAAAAAATGGGAGTATAAGAGTACAGCACATCCATTAGTCATAGATTTCAAAAATGCACATGACTCGAGTAAGAGAGCAAATCCATTCTTATCCCTAAGTTTATGCATCTTTTGGAAAATCTCAAGCAAAATTTACCTTGTATTGAATTGAAAGGTTTTTTCAAACTTTTGCGTATTTCGTCTGTTTCATTCCAATAAAAATTTGAAATGTTCTTTGTAATGAATTTGTGTAACTATGTTTCATTTTGTAGCTTCAATTATTGTTAAATAATAATAATAATAATAATAATAATAATAATAATAATAATAATAATAATAATAATAATAATTACTATCATATAATTAGTTTATTTTCTTCAAAACTTGCCTCATCCATATCATTAAATAGCATAACTAGTCTTATCCAAATATAAAATCCAGTTTGTGCCCATATTTTTGGTATTTGATTTTCTACAAAATAGGGGTTTGATACCATAATACAATATAGTCATCATATATACATCATATTTTTCCTGTTTAGGAGCTTTTAGCGAATTGTGGAAAATCATTTAATGTGGACAAGGCGAGTTTTGTATCTTATAGCCTCAACTATTAATGAATGGGTATATAGAAAAAAACTGCTTGCTGAGCATGCACAGTTTGTTATAACTGAAACTTGGAAAAATCAAGTGGCCTAAATTTTGTTTCTGTACATAAATATGTAGTAAAACGGTGAAATGTGTAGTAAAATACAGTAAGTATATAAAATCATAAAAATATGTATCACATATTTAATACCAATTTATTTGATTGATTTCAACACTCAAGAAACATTAATTAATTACATTTTGCAGCACAGTGAACAATTTATTGTACGTATTTTTCAAGTTGTCTGGGGTCACTGATTAACATCTGTCACTCAAAATGTGTTTTTTTAATAAATAATTGATTAAATGGCGATCTTACTCGTGTTAATTATGTAAGCATATGCGGCTTACAGCTGTTTCGGTGCTACTTGACAGCAACCTCAGAGCCTTCTGTGTCTCGGCGTCATCTTAACTTCGCTGCCTGTTGTGTGGGTGCGTTCGTGTAATGAAGAGTTGAGTCAAATAGTGTGTGTGTTCTGAAATTGATCTGTGTGTTGACTCAACTCTTCATCACACGAACGCACCCACACAACAGGCAGCGAAGTTGAGATGACGCCGAGACACAGAAGGCTCTGAGGATGGTGTCAAGTAGCACCGAAACAGCTGTAAGCCGCACATGATTACATAATTAACACGAGTAAAATCACCATTTAATCAATTATTTATATTCAAGTAGTGTACGAAAGATTCAACATGTGTTTTTTTATATTCAGAGGACGATCTTTCGACATCATAATATGATGTAGCTTGGGCAAACGGTATTTTTCCAGGGTAAATGTCCTCAGGTGAATCAACTGAGTTTAGATAGAATAACATTTTACTTAAAGCTGTAACTGCACTGAAAGTGTTTTATCCCAACATGCTTCACTTTACGTGCTTGATTTATGGACTGCAACGTGTTGCCAAATATATTAAAGCTAAGTTTTACACAAGCTAAAGCTAAGTTTACACAAAGTGCAATTGAACAGATTCATTTCGGTAACAAAAAAGGTGTTTTTATAAAAGTTCCCCAACGAGTGTTCTCTTACAAACAACTGCCAGATATACCATTGCTTTCGGAACCAGCGTCAACTTTTATAGTGAACAAGTTGCTATAAATAGGGTGGCCAGATTCACATCCATAAAAAAAGGATTCAAAGCTTCAAAAAGGAGGACATCGTTCGAAAAAAAGAGGACAGAAAATGTATATAAAATATATACTTAGATTTAGGCTTAGGCCTATGTTATACTTTAAATTACGTCAATATCTATTTTATTACAAAATATTTACAGTACAGATTTAGGCTTATATCATATTCAAAAGTATGTTAATATCTATTCTTACAAAATAATTATAAAAAAACTGAATACGTAAATATAAAAGTTAAGGGAACTATAATTATTAAAGAGGGAAAAAAATATCTGTTTAGATTTACATTCGCACCTCGATCTCTCGATTTATTAGCTATCTGTGAGCAACGACTATAACAAGAAGGAGCAAAGAGAGTTACGATCGTTGGCAAAGAGTATATTCCGTCGATGCTGCTGCCACCTACAGGCAAATTACTTGAAAAAAAAGGCGTAAAATCAGATAATTTCAAAATACCAGGCATAAAGGTTACGAAAAGGAGGACATTTCTTGATTGTTTTTAAATCCGTCCGGACTCCGGACAAAGGCCTGAAAAGGAGGACATTTTCGGACAAAAGAGGACGTCTGGTCACCCTAGCTATAAAGACTGCTGTAGATTCTTTTGACCTTGAAAGTACTGCATTCGTGAATCTGAGAATGCCTTTAGTGATTCCAAAGTGATCTACTCAATTGCCTACATTAGGGGCAACTTCAGCTGGCTTTCGGAAAGCATCTGGAAACTAAAGGATATCTTCTGCAGGATTCTATCCCAGCTCTAGTAATTAGTAATTTAAAGAAATCAAGTTTCATTATTGTATGTAGTTTATGTCGCTTTGATACGTGCCAAAGTTTCATTTTAACTTCACATATGTCTTATAATTTTGAATACTTTTTTATTAATTTCCCACAATCCTGAAGGCCAGCTAGAGGATACGGAGAACATATTATAAGCTATGGGACAGTGAAGACCTTTCTCCTCTTTACATCAGTGATCTCAAGGTTACGAGACTCGTATCGATAAGACAGCAAACTCACACAGCCTAGGCGAATACAGAGCATGCATGCTCCGTTTTCACATGCTACCTTATTTTATTTCTTACAAGACATGTTCCAAACATTCGGAAACACTTGCAGATGACTCAGTATCTTTCTAGCAATCATATGTGATAGTAAAAGGAAGAGCTACTCCCTAGAAGACAAAGCTATACTTATAATAGAAGATGAGGCAAATCCCATTAAAACAAAAATTGCAAGAAGTTGCTAACCGCTTTGAGCGCTGTATCGCGAGAAATGCAAAAAATCACCTCAGCTTCGTGACTGTATGACTGTATGGCACCAAGAGCGAATTCTACTCTCTCATGGGGGGCCATGTGAGTTCTCATCAATCCCTTTCTTCCCCACCGAACACCGCGCAGCGTTGATGCCGTTACGGATGAATATTAAGCATCCCCATTTAGAGTCTGGATTCGCTCTTGGTGCTCAGTCCTGCTGTATGATATTAGACTGTGGTACGAGGAAGCTTTGCAGTCTCTGAGCGTAACATTACAGTCTAGACTCTAGTATATACAGTCACGAAGCTTGAGTTGTGAGGGTGCTAGGAACAATTGACTGTGCCGGTACTATTTCGCATTGTCTGTAATGAGGCGATATTAGCGATCCCAGTGGTTAGCAACAATCTATGGATGCATATTTACTACGTACTGAGCTTCGTGACTGTATATACTAGACTGTGGTAACATTCTCTTTAGGAAGAGAAAGAGAATGTGGAATGGTGCCGGAAAATGCTAAAAAAATTTGAAAATGGGACATTACGGAACGTAAAGAGCATCAGCACATGTAACGAGATGTGGCTCTAATATTATGACGTCAACCAAGGTCCAAAATCGAGTGTGGGTATTCGAAAATGAGAGTGACCCACGGATAACTGTGAAGAAGTACAGGTCAGTGAAGAAGAGGGTGAATGCGATGTTCTTCAGCTTGCGGCGCACTGTGTAGCGAATTGTACTCGAAACACATTGCCCGGTGACTGCATAGCGCTAAAGCCTTGGTTTTTCTGAACCGAAGCATGCGAGGTGTGAGGCCCACAAATCCGGACTATTTTAACGAGTGGCAGTGTTGCCAACCTCAGAAGACTCGAAAACCGTACGTGAGATAAAAATGAACCGTATTTTCCCCCGCAGGACGGTATAATAGAATTTATTACATAATCGCTTTATTTTTTATACTTATCTAAATTTTTCACCGTCTTCGCAGGTTATTTTGTGTACTTTTAAATTGTAAAATAAGATATACTGTACTTACTTACTTTTAAGGAACCCGGAGGTTCATTGCTGTCCTCACATAAGCCCGCCATTGGTCCCTATCCTGAGCTAGATTAATCCAGTCTCTACCAACATATTCCACTTCCCTCAAATCCATTTTAATATTATCTTCCCATCAATGTCTCGGCCTCCCCAAAGGTCTTTTTCCCTCCGGCCTCCCAACTAACACTCTCTATGCATTTCTGGATTCGCCCATACGTGCTACATGCCCTGCCCATCTCAAACATCTGGATTTAATGTTCCTATTTATGTCAGGTGAAGAATAAAATGCGTGCATTTCTGTGTTTTGTAACTTTCTCCACTCTCCTGTAACTTCATCCCTCTTAGCCCCAATATTTTCCTAAGCACCTTATTCTCAAATACCCTTAACCTATGTTCCTCTCTCAAAGTGAGAGTCTAAGTTTGAGAACCATAAAGAACAACCGGTAATGTAACTGTTTTATAAATTCTAACTTTCAGATTTTTTGATAGCAGATTGGCTGATAAAAGCTTCTCAACCGAATAATAACAGGCATTTCCAATATTTATTCTGTGTTTATTTTCCTCCCGAGTATCATTTATATTTGTTACTGTTGCTCCCAGGTATTTGAATTTGTCCACACCTTCAAAGGATAAATTTCCAATTTTTATATTTCCATTTCGTACAATATTCTCGTCACAAGACATAATCATATACTTTGTCTTTTCCGGATTTACTTCCAAACCTGTCTCTTTACTTGCTTCAAGTAAAATTCCCGTATTTTCCCCAATCGTTTGTGGATTTCTCCTAACACATTCATGTCATCCGCATAGACAAGCAGCTGATGTAACCCGTTCAATTCCAAACCCTCTGTTACCCTGAACTTTCCTAATGGCATACTCTAGACTCTAGAGCAAATTTGAAAAGTAAAGGTGATAGTGCATCTCCTTGCTTTAGCCCACAGTGAATTGGAAACGCATCTGACAGAAACTGACCTATACGGACTCTGCTGTACGTTTCACCGAGACACATTTTAATTAATCGAACTAGTTTCTTGGGAATACCAAATTGTAAAATAAGATATACTGTAAATAATCACTGCCACTTGCACACACCCAGGCTCAACCCAAAAGAGAGAAGAAAAGTGTGTGAATCCCCGATACGTCATAGCACTCAGCCACTCATTCAGGATCAGTAAACTTGCACCTAAGACTCTGAGTTAGAGTCGAAAGATCATAAGTGGGGCGAGAGGTGTAAAATCACAACAACCAATGGTACTAGAAACAAGAGGGCTTATATTTAGTCCTCTTGACTAGAAATGAGGGGAAATGGGTGATAGAAAATATTGTTTCCCCTTTTTGTATTATGTTCCACTAAAGATTTTTTTATAAAGTTTTAGCAAGACCGTACAGAAAGCGTACGGTCCAAGAGTCGGACCGCACATCGTACTGAAAGGGCTAAATACCATATTTGTACGGTTCAAACCGTACGGTTGGCAATACTGATTGAGTGGTTTTCTATAGCTGCGAGGTGTGCGCACTCACTATCTCTCGTGTAGTCCGGATTTGTGCGAGGCGGGCCTCGCACCTCGCATGCGTGGATTCAGAAAAACCAAGACTAAGACTTTACAGTGGAGTGGCTTGCCTTAGGGCAGCGGTGGCGAAAATGTAATCGTGCGCCGAGCCACTGTGTAACCTGCAACGTGCATAGCACCTATGGAGGGAGGCGGGTACCCGAAGGGGAAGTGAAGCAACTGTCTGACTTATTAACGGATTTTCATTTTCCTTACGTCAAGCACTTAAATATAATTTTATACAGTACAAGGCTACAAACTAATGTTTAGTGTGTAACGAAGAAAGAAATGAACAATAGATGAACAATATCACAACCTAAAATTAACTGTCTTCAGAATGTGTCTGCGACAAAGTTTCAAAATCAAGAATTATGTCACTTACTGCCAGTCGTAGTTGATCACGAAGGTATTTGTCTGTCAGTCATGATCTAAGTTTGGTTTTTACTATTTTATTGTTGAAAATAATTATTCACAAACATAAGTTGTAGCGAACATGGCTTCAACAGAGCAAGCGAAAGAGCGAAGCTTCCGATATTTATATTTTGGCAAAGATTTGAAAGTTCAACATTTGTCAAGTCACATCTAGCCTTCATTTGACATCATATAGTAAATTAGTGAGTTAAAATTGAAGAGCTAACCGCATTATTCGTACATCTGCTGAAAAAGGGTCGACGTAGAGAGATGATGATGATGATGATGATGATGATGATGATGATGAATATAACAACAACAATAACACGTAACCTTTTAATGTTTCATCAGTAACATGTAGCATAATGCCGTTTTATGTTATACAACCGTTTTCCTCGTAATACTTGTGAACAAATCATACATTTAATATTCTCATCATATTGACAGCAAAAAAAAAAAAAAAAATGCGTCCTCCCATCCTACTTGGAACTTTCGTACATGGTTTCGAGAGAGACATATACCACTCGCAGGTCAGAGACAAATACAAATGGAACGGAGTTTGATTCCAGTGAGTGATAAATAGAATGGAAAGCGAAGATCTATGCAATCAATGGTAAGGTAAGAAATGACGTATGATATTCAAAATTATCAATTGAAATGGAACCAACATGTTCCAATGATGCCAGAGAAACTTTAAAAGCACTACATTACGAACCATAAGGAAGGAGAGATTTAGGAAGACCCTACTGCAGATGGAAGGACCAATTTGTTTAGTTGTAGAATGGGCAAGTCACGAAAAACTACAAAAGGGAAGAAGATACAAAATTTAAATTGTTAATTCAAAACAGTGCGAGTAAAAATCGTGATAAGTTCATTATTGTAAAGCTTACTTCTCTTTCTGATTAACTGCGATGTGATTGATAGAGGTAAATGAAGCTGCAGAAAAAGAGCTAAGTAGGTAAAACAAAGTTATGGAAGCTTTCTCTTTCTCTTAACTCGCAATCGAAAATAAGAAAACCATAGTGTGTTTGAGAGACAGACGTTATAGGTACTGAAAATATCGATAAAATCTGGTACTTATTCGGTATTTTCAAATATCATAAAAGAAAACTCCATATCCTTAGTAGCGGTATGTAGTCACTATACGTTTGTACAGGTATAAACATGCATCAGTGAAATACCACTTTAATAAGAGCTGTACCTGGAAGACCTGGGACTTGTCCGTACACTTAGGCACGCTTTGGCTTATCGTGCGATCCATACAGAGTGTCTATGAACCACCTCCCCAAATTTGTATAATTGTAGAGGACTCAAAACTAAACAAATTTTGCAAATACTGTAAGCTACAAGTCGAAAGTATATTCTTACGAAGTTACAGAATAAATAATAAAACACGTGTCAGAAAGAATATTTATTACTAGGGCTCGAAAATTGAAGACCTATAAATTGCCTAAAAAGACCTAAAGATATCTTAAATAGGACCTAAAGACTAGAGAAAAGGACGTAAAAAGGTGAAGCAAATTCATTAATAATTTCAGTTTCAATTACATATTTAATGAATGTAATGTTTAAAAAATACAGAATTCTGGTGATATGCTACATACAGTGGGAAGTAAATTATATGAATGAAATGCTTCTTCTTTCAGATATTATATATATATTTTTTTAGATTAACATACTCGTAATTTGAAAAAGGAAATCCGTGTTTGTTAAAAAAAAGTACTTGGAGAATTTAGAATGAACAATTTTTGCCATCTACCATGAATTCAGCATACCCACAATGGACATCCAGGTGAAAGAAATTGAAATTAGTATAACTATAATCATATTTGGCTTAACCACACTAGGGTTACAAAAATTGGACTTCGGAAACTTTACCTCAGTTAGCATTGCATTACATCACAATAGTCATCTCCAGGTTCTTAGCTATAAAGGATCGTCGGTTTTCTGACCACGTTGCGAAACATCGAGGAACCTCTCTTCACATCAACGGATGTCATTGGTGTATACTTGAAGCAAGTGAGATCTCGTGATGGATTCTTGACTTGCAAAAATGGCAGTAAATATGTAGTCAAAAGAAGCAAAAGTTGCAAAAAAAAAGCCATTAAGATCTGAAAAAGACTAAAAAGGACCAATAAACCAAAAAACGCCGAAAAAGGCAAAAAAGGACATAAAACCCACTATTTTCTAGCCTACAATGACCCAAAATAAACATATTATGTTGGTCCTCATCTTCGGACACTCGAAAAGAAAAGTATTTTTCCTCAACTTCCGAGCTCATGTGTTTCAGTTTACACAGTTACATTAAATGATAAACATTACGATCACCGATCTGGACGCAAATATGAAGGCGTCGCAAGAGACTTTATTGTGTGTGTTCGAAGACGCCAACATTGCACCTAATGTTTACATAAACGAGGGTTTTCATGTAGCCCCATGAGAAGACTACCGGCATGAAATCGGCTACCTAAAAGGCCATGGTACAGGTCCACCATGTCCAATCCAACGAATCGCAGGCAATGCTCAGATGATTTCGTACCTGCTGAGCAAAATGAGGAGTTCCATTATGAAGAAACTAGATATCATTTATGACTGCAAAGGACACATCTTCCAATAGTTCTGGCAACATGTCCCTTATAAATGGATTCGTGCGCTGAATCATATTTTATGATCCGGATACGCACTTTTGAGATAAAGTTCATGATAAATCCTTCGAACTTCCATACTGTTCCTCCAAGCAGTTCCATAGGCGAAGTGAATGTCTATGCTTTCAGTTGAGATGTACCGCTCCATTGTACCGTACGAACACAAAAATGACTCCCAAAGTCTGGTATGCGATCGTGAACATTGTGACATAGGAATCAGAAACGATTGCAACTATTTTCTAGTGCAGTACAAGAAACCACATAACAGTTAAATGGGCTGATTATTATACTTTGAACTTAATTCTGTAACTCTGTAAGAACGCTCTTCCGACTTATAAAGTAAAATAGCTACACAAAACCGTTTACTTTGAAGTCCTTTACAACTCTACAAAGTTTTGGGAGGTAGATCTTCTTTTCCATTCATTTTATGATCTGCTATCGAACTTTCACCTATGTACAAATTAAATAGTATCACCATGGCTCTTCTTAACACTTCCCTGACTTCTGTAAAACCAGAAGATAGGAGGTACAACCACAGTCTAGTATACAGACAGGGGCGGACGCAGGATTTTTTTTCGGGGAGGGATTTGAGGAGATAGTAAAAATGGAATAATGAGAAATAAGTTTATATATTCACACTTTGTTTCCGAGTCACAAACATTTACAAGTTGGCCTGAGTAGCGTAGTCGGTACAGCCTTCTGTGCTCGAAGTTGCGGGTTCTATCCCAGCACAGTTCGATGGCATTTAAGTGTGCTTAAATGTGACAGGCCTCATATCGGTAAATTTATTGGCATGTAAAAGAAGTCCTGCGGGAAAAAATTCTGGCGCACCAGTGACACTGATATAACCTCGGCAATTGCGAGCGTTGTTAAATAAACCACAATTTTTAAATTTTAATATTTACAATGACTGCAATACAAAAACAATGACAGAGTGATATTTACAGAAGAAGGTGACGAGGCTTCTTAGACATTTCATCCAGTACTTCATAAGTATTTATTTCTACATTTTTATGTATCATCATCAAGACCAGTCCATTTAATCTGTCTGCTCCTCAAGTAAGTCTTCAAAACTGCAATGTTGAGAACGACCGTTCTGGTGTTGCTGTAGTTACAGGCAATGCGCAGAAAAGTTTTAGCACTTTGTGAGTGCAGGGAAAAATAATTTCATTGCACCTGTTCAAAGATGATATAAAATCAGTAGGCATTAGGTGAAGATTTTTCTGATCAAGGAAATTTCTTCTCCACATCTTCAATTCATTGAAGAAAGACTCTGGTGATGATCAACATCATTGGGCCACTGATTTACTATAGCCTCAACACTAGTTTGTAAATCTTCATCTGATGCTCGCACTATGTTTTTAGGCAGCAAAGTTTGTATGGACTTTAGGATTCCCTTATGATTTAAAAACCTGTCCTTGAGCTGGCTAATGAAATAGTCCGAGAAGGGAAGGAGAATTGAAAGCCTAAAATAGTCTTCAGGACTCTCTGTCTTGAGGTTAGAATGCTGTGTTTGTCTCCCTGCAGTTCTTGGAATTTCCAGCGTAATTCCAGTAAGTTCAGCAACACTTTTTGCCTCTAGGTTCACTGGCTGAAAATTTAAACGAAAATCTTCCAGTTCTCTTTCTAGATTCTCACATAGTTCAATGCATGTCTTAAGGTCCATCTGTTCTGACTGTAGTAGACTGGCTAAACCATGTGACAGGCTAAAAACATGGTTAGCTACAATCATTGACACTAAAAATGTTGGTTTCTGTATGGCTTATATTACGATGTACTGAAGTACATATGATAATATTTCAGTGCAGAAATTCTGCGTCATCATATGATGATGGAAGAGTGGAACAGAGAAAAATTCTCTCCGGCACCGGGATTTGAACCCGGGTTTTCAGCTCTACGTGCTGATGCTTTATCCACTAAGCCACACCGGGTTCCCATCCCGATGTCGTATCGAATCCTTTCAGTTTAAGTTCCACTTCTTGGGTTCCCTCTAGTGGCCTACCCTCATGCACTGCGTCTTAGAGATGTATGACAATGGCACAATGTCCAAACATGTGCATATCATGATATGCGAAAAATAATCACTTTGTGATTTAAGATGGTGCTTATTCCGTCGGATCCTGGCCACATTGTCACTCATAACGAGTTATATTATTAGTCCTCTTGCGTTGGATCTCTTGTAGTAAGTGTCAGAGAACAGTGCTACTCTCCAGTGGGCAGTGGATCAGAGTTGCGAAGCAGAGGCAAGAAAAATCCCAGATATAGGAATTTCTTTCAATGCAAAGATACGTTTATTTAACATTTTAGCAAAGAGAATTTACGTGGAAAACCTCTAATTCCTACGTACATTCACGAATTAAAATCAATATTATTTTTGTTTCTTGTTTCGTATTTTTCTCAAAATTTCGGGAGGGGATATATCCCCTTAATCCCCTCCCCTTGCGTCCGCCCCTGTATACAGGGTGATTCACAAGGATTTACCGTCCTTTACGGAGCTTATTTCCGAAGACATTCTCAGCAAAAAAAATGTCGTATAAACATTGGTCCTATTCTCAATATTTACAGAGTTACGTTTCGTTGTTGGAACGCATTGTTGTGAACGCGTGATCTTGATCAGCGTGCAGTCAGCAGCCAGCGTGAGCGCTACGGAAATCAAAGATAGCCGTATGCAGTTACGTAGAGCGACGAGTGCCGTTCACAAGCGTGCGGCCAAATGTACTCAAGCAGACGGCGACATTTTTAAAAATGTGTTGTAAACCCTCCAAGAATGTAAATTAGGATGCAAAATTGAACTGAAAATAATTAAGTCGGTGGAAGTGGTGTGATTTGTAATAATTGTTGTGATAAGTGCGTAAGAATAATGTAATTTTCTAGTTAAAAATAGAAGCAATTAAGGAGTTCACAGCACATTTTTAGCTTCATATTACTTGCCAATTAAGGAAATAATACTTCTGAATGGTTCATTCTCTATTTGTATTATTCTTTTACCTTCAAACCAAAGAAAAAAACGTATTTTACAAACAACTTTAAATTAGTGTAACTCTGAAAATAATGAGAATAGGAACTATGTTTATATGATATTTTTTGCTCAGAATGTATTCAGAAATAAGCTCCGTAAAGGACTGTAAATCCTCGTGAATCACTCTGTATACAGTCACGAAGCTCAATACGTAGGGAATATGCACTAATAGATAGTTCCTAACCACTAGCATCGCTTCTATCATCTCATCACAGATAATGCGAAATAGTGCCGACACAGTCTCTTGTTCCTAGTACTCTTATCACCTCAAGCTTCGTAACTGTATAAACTAAACTGTGGTACAACATTGAAAAATTCTAAGTATGAAGCACGGTGTAATATTAGGTCACAGGTCTCCTCAGGATGGAGATCCTCCTCATGAGTGGTGGAAGAACACTGTCTCGTATAAGTGCATTTTCACTTAATAGCGCACTAATGTAGTTGCTCTAGTCAATTTTTGGTCTACATCACTACAGGCTTACTGCAGTGGCAGCTACTGGGGTGGGGGGAGCTGCGGTGCGTCGCCCTCCTGCATAAATTCCTTTCTTCCTTGCGTATTTAGATTTTATTTACATTTAATTTTGATTATTTATTCGTGATCACATTGTTAAAATCGTGGTTTATTTTGTTACTATTAAATTGGCTTTGTGGTATTGTATTTTTGTGCAGTGCGATGGATGCATTTTCTCACTTGTAGACCCACTGCTTACTCTGAAGGCGCGTGCCGTTGTCATGGCAACGAAGCTCACTCCACAGTTTCTAACCTGAGATCTGGGTTGGTCTTCTGCGTGCCTTCAGACCCTGTCATGAAGGATACAAAAGAATGCGACGTGGGCATTTTCTGTCTAGTTTGAAGACAGTGGTTGATGAATGAAAAGTAACTAAATTTAACATAGTTTTCGTAGTTCAAGCTATTTCACTAAATAAGGAGATCATTAATAATATCATCATTAAAAAAAATTATGGTTTATTTAACAACGCTCGCAACTGCAGAGGTTATATCAGCGTCGCCGGTGTGACGGAATTTTATCCCGAGTAAAGTCGCCGCTGAATACCGAAGCAATATGCGAACATCAAGGCTCTATTTTCAGAAGGCTTTAATTGGAAAAAATGCCGAAATTTATGTGGGGGGAAATGTAGATCCATGTCTATTTATCTTAGGGCACATCCCGATATGTCTCTCAATTTAGGAGACTAGCCAATATTGTCTGTGAGAGAACAGATGACTTTAATAAAATATGGCCAGGTCGGCATAATGTGGGGAAGGATGTGTATTCTTCCTTTTTTAAATTGGTTATTTTACGACGCTTTATCAAATGCTATGGTTATCTAGCGTCTAAGTCTATTTTCTGCCTCCTCTTACAAGCAAACATTCTGATGGACAGATAAACAAGTTAATTTTTTCCTTCCACCATGTTAATAATGTCAAAAGAAGTACTTACGCAAATTTTGGCCACTCAACAGCAATTACGAAGCCGTCCAGAAAGTGATTTTCCCTGGGGCCGTTTAAAGAAAAAAAAAAAAGCACAATTGCATAGAAAGATTTATTGAAACAGATGCAGCAATTGTGCTATTTGTCAACTGCAATTGAGACATTTGTCATACCATGAGGTCAATTTTTGTATCCTTGTGTCGTAGAATTCAGCCGCCTGGGATCGGAACCAGCGTTTGACAGCCGTCTGCACCTCTCTGTCGATCCCATGATATGACAGATGTCTCAATTCCGGTGAAGAATATGTTGAAAAATAGCTCAACAATTGCAGTGTCTGTTCCAATAAGTTTTTTTCCCAATGAAATTGTGTTTTTTCTCTGTTATCTGCCCCTGACGAACTTATTTTTTACGGCCCTCGTAATTGTGGTCGAGTGGCCAAAATTTCTATAAACACTTCTTTTGACATTATTATGTATGTATTTATTCACACTGCAAATGGGTAAATACCCGGTGGCAGAGGTAACTAATTACACTCAATAATGACAATTAATAATAATAATAATAATAATAATAATAATAATAATAATAGTGTAATAATATTAACAAGGAGCATCTTAAATTAAATGAAACACGATCACTTAAAATACCAGTTAAAGTAATTCAAATTTGTATCTTTACCCTAAGTTCTAACTAAAACCCACGAGTATGATATGTTCATACATGCATAAGTACCCGCTGTCAATTCACTCACTGCACTGAAACTACTACACACTTCACTGACACTATCCTGATTTCACTAACACTTCAAAAATATTTCACTTTTCAAATACTATTTTATTATTATTATGACTTGATATTTATTATATTATTATAGTTCACAGACAAAGTACATACAAGTAATCAATTAAATCCTTACATTACACATTTTATAATTTTTACACAAAGATATACTATTATTTAAATACAATTTCTACAATTTACATATTTAATATACAAAAAAATGCACTTTTCAATACTATACAACTTCACTGACACAAACACACTTCACTGACACAACACACTTCACTGACAACACACTTCTTCACTGATAGAACACTTCAAATAACAAAACATCAATTTCACTCTTTAAATAGTGTGCATAATATACTACCGTCCATTAGTAAAGACCTTGAGCCTATTTTAAATACATTTTTGATTATTGGTAAAGCGTTTAGTAAGTCTGCAGGTAAAGCATTCCAGTCCCTGATAGTACGATTGAGAAAAGAAAACTTTCCAATGTCCGTCCTCTGCCTTCTTTCCCTCAGTTTATGTGAGTGGTCGTTCCTTGAAGAGTAATTTGGTGGCTGCAACTTATTTTTTATTTCTCTCCAGGCAGGCTCACCTCTGTATGTTTTGAACATTGCACATAATCGAATTCGCGTTTTCCTGTCCGTGAGTGTGTCCCATTTTAATATTCAATTATTACGACAACGCTTGAGAGCCTGTTTTTGAATATTTTACAATGTCTTAATATGTTCTAATCTGTAAGGATCCCAATATACAGCGCCATATTCCATTACTGGACGAACTAGTGACTTATATGCAATCTCTTTGGATTTATCAGACCTTTTCTTAGTATCCTCATCACAAAGTTTAACGCTCTCCATGCTTTTCCCGCTACGTCATGGTGAAAGAAAAAAAAAACTTTTTATCTGCCCTCATATTATGTTTGCTTGTTAGTCTCTGCATATGATCCATATACAGAACCTTAATGTCGTCTATCATATGATATCTTCTTCTGCCCCGAACTCTCCTCCCGTTCACCGTTACTTCCAGAGTATCCTTCAGTAGGCATTTTCTTCTCAGTCAGTGACTCAATCATTTTCTTTTTCCCTTTCTGATCAGTTTCAGCATCATTCTTTCTTCACCCACTCTTTCCAACACAGCTTCATTTCTTACTCTGTCCACTTCACACGCTCCATCTTTCTTCATATCCACATTTCAAATGTTTCTAATCCCTTCTCTTCACTTCGTCGTAATGTCCATGTTTCTGCTCCATAAAATACCACACGAAGAACTTCACTAGTCTCTTCCTTAGTTCTTTTCCCAGGGGTCCGCAGAAGATGCCCCTTTTTCTGTTAAAAGTTTTAGCTTTCTTTGCCATTGCTGTCCTCTTTTTGTCTTCCTGGCAGATGAAGGTGATAATGCCGGCGAAATGAGTTCAGGATCCAGCGCCGAAAGTTAGTCAGCATTTGCTCTTCATGTGTTGAAGGAAAACCCCGAAAAAACCTCAACCAGGACTTGAATCCGGGCCCGGTCGTTTCACGGTCAGGCATGCTATTCGTTACTCCCAAGGGGAGTAAGAAATAGGACTAGTATATTACGATACAAGGTTGAGAAGTGCTTTTTACAAAATCGAGGAAAAGTTTGATACTCCCAAGGGGAGTAAGGAATAGGATTAGTATATTACGATACAAGGTTGAGAAGTGCTTTTTACAAAATCGAGGAAAAGTTTGATACTCCCAAGGGGAGTAAGGAATAGGACTAGTATATTACGATACAAGGTTGAGAAGTGCTTTACAAAATCGAGGAAAAGTTTGATACTCCCAAGGGGAGTAAGGAATAGGACTAGTATATTACGATACAAGGTTGAGAAGTGCTTTTTTTACAAAATCGAGGAAAAGTTTGATACTCCCAAGGGGAGTAAGGAATAGGACTAGTATATTACGATACAAGGTTGAGAAGTGCTTTTTACAAAATCGAGGAAAAGTTTGATACTCCCAAGGGGAGTAAGGAATAGGATTAGTATATTACGATACAAGGTTGAGAAGTGCTTTTTACAAAATCGAGGAAAAGTTTGATACTCCCAAGGGGAGTAAGGAATAGGACTAGTATATTACGATACAAGGTTGAGAAGTGCTTTTTACAAAATCGAGGAAAAGTTTGATACTCCCAAGGGGAGTAAGGAATAGGACTAGTATATTACGATACAAGGTTGAGAAGTGCTTTTTACAAAATCGAGGAAAAGTTTGATACTCCCAAGGGGAGTAAGGAATAGGATTAGTATATTACGATACAAGGTTGAGAAGTGCTTTTTACAAAATCGAGGAAAAGTTTGATATTCCCAAGGGGAGTAAGGAATAGGACTAGTATATTACGATACAAGGTTGAGAAGTGCTTTTTACAAAATCGAGGAAAAGTTTGATACTCCCAAGGGGAGTAAGGAATAGGACTAGTATATTACGATACAAGGTTGAGAAGTCTTTTTACAAAATCGAGGAAAAGTTTGAAAAACGAGCTATGAACCTCACAAACGTGTATTGTACAATATTTTTTGCAACATCATATTTTTAAAATTGAAAGTACAATATATTTTGAATTGAAAATTATTTAGAGCAATATTATTCCAAGCCTTCGCAGAAGTGCAATGTATTGGTAACTAAGTAACAATAAGTGTACTGTAATGGGACTATTTCAGTATAGTTTTATGTTAAGAATGGTTTCCCTAGCAACAAGTTTCGTGTAAGAATTCTAACTTTCAAGGCCTAATAATAATAGCTATAAATACAACAAAGAAACACGATTGTGCAAAAAATATGTTCCTGATTTAAGAGATTAGTTGGGGATGGGGGATGTTTGCCATCCTCATGCTGAATATAAGTGTTTCATTTGTTGATGGCAACATCCGTTGCGTTGGATGCCGGGTTAGCCATGAAAAGTGTAACCTGAGGCACATTAAATGGAGAGTGGAGCGACGCGAATAGCGTGGAAAATGAGGCACTGAGTTCATCTTACATCAGGCCCCTACACTTCTATTTTCATCTACACTGCTCCGTTCATCTTATAGAATGCTTTCAAGTTTGTAACGTGGTCTGTTGTGACGACAATCTAAGCCCCCGCATAATCATAATAATAATAATAATAATAATAATAATAATAATAATAATATAATAATAATAATATAATATTTATTTATTCTGGCGAAGTTAAGGCCATCAGGCCTTCTCTTCCATATAGTCAGAAACAAAAGAAGCTGATACAGTTTGCGATAATACAAGTAAGGTATCATGTCACAAAACGTTCACGCATAAATACTGTATTTGTGATAACGTAAATATTATCCAACGCCTAGAAAACGGCGCAAATATTAAGGATATTGCTGAAGAGTTTAAGGTAATATGTATTTATTAATTTATTTACATATTTGTATTTAATTATTTCTTTATTAACTTATTTATTTAATTATTTCTTTATTTATTTATCAATTTATCTATTTTTGTATCTTATAGGTATATTATAGAAAAAAAAATTAATTTGTATTAACATTGTATCATAGAATGTAGGCTTTCACGGCCGGCTTCATAGGGATCGATGTTATCCGGGCTAAAGGGCCGTGGTCTGTTGGCGCTGTTGCTACCATACGTTTCGTCTGCCGGAGCAGCAGACGAAACGTATGGTAGCAACAGCGTCAATAGACCACGGCCCTTTAGCCCGGAAAACATCGATTCCTAACATTGTATCATATTCACTTTTTATAATGAACTAACAACACATAAATACCCTTCCCGTATGATCGATGTTTTCCTATACATAATATTTCTCGACTATCATTCTCTATCGCTTGCCGATTGCAGAGGACTTACTCCGCGTGTTATATCTTAGTACTGTAGTTGAACATTGACTTTCTCCTACATCGACGGAGCAGTGTACTGGGCTGGGTATGCTGTGGGATGCTACATAGTTGTAGCTGTTAGTGCTGTTGCGGGTAATAGTTCTTGGCTGGGTTAAGTGTTGAGCCAACTAACGTCCTACTAAATTTAAAAGTCATGTAGAAGTTCAAATAAGTTGAATAATATATGATAAAAAAATATATTACAATTTCAGTCAACAACTTACCAGATTGGTACAAAAACAAGTTTTATTACAATAATCACATTATAATTCTTGGTTGCATCCACGAATATTTTCGATTTTAGAAGAAATCATCATCAGGTGGAAGCAAGAATTATAATGTGATTATTGTAACAAAATTTGTTTTTGTATCAATCTGATAAGTTGTTGACTGAAATTGTAATATAATTTTGTGCGAGATCGTGCGTATTTGCTTGGTTTCCGCACAAAACCAATCCGCGGAAAGTCTAAAATTCCACATTCAGTATTCCTAACCTAACACACATAACAATTTCCCTCTTCTTACCGCTTGCTTTAGGCTTTTAACATATTATTTTTAGAGACGTTCAATATAGTAATTATTATAAATTGGAAACTTACCACTGCAATTTCACCTAAATTGCACTGCTAATTATTGTTTTTAAATATTTGCAAAAATTAAGTAAACTCTACAACTCCACTAAAGTTACTGCATTCGTGATGCAAGTAACATTAAGGAAGCCGTGAAAAAATCAACAAGATTCCATAGACTGGGGGAAAAAAAGACAGACGTATATCACGGCCTGCTGGAGTATAGTAAACACAGAAAACATTTTAAAGCAACAATGTTGAAGATAGATATTTTTGTTCTGCAAATTTGCCGTCATTGACCAGAAACCAAGATGGAGATTTCATTGCAACTAATTAGAAATTCCTCTTTCAGATGTAATAAACGATCTTCGCACAAAGTAATGTACGATACACGAGCGGTATGTTTTCTTTCAATTCTCGGAAATTAAAAAAGCTCAACTACGTTTCGCTTTTTCAAACTTTTCTCGAACATGAAAACTTCAACATACCGCTCTTGTAACGCATATTACTATTTCTTATCATATAACGTTCTACTAGTTGACTATCTTTTCGGCTTTCCCCCATGCAAAATAACTCAAGTTCTTTCAGGGGACAGCGTGAACGAAGCGATACAAATGGTCTTTAGGCTAGGAGCACACATAAAGGTTAAGATGATTCGCAAAAGCCCTTACAAAGACGCGATTCTTATTGTATACCTTTTACATGCTTCTTCATTCATTCATTGGTTTCATGATAACACGAGTGACGTAAGAGTAAACCTTTCTTGTCAAAACATTACAATTTTACCGTCTAGTAGCTCGAACATACAATTTTCATGTCAAAATATGCATTTGCATATAAATGCTGCCCTGGTGATAGGAATAGAGTGTTCACCCGTTAATGGGAGGCGGGGAGGTGACATGTCGTTCTTGGCCTACCCCAGCAGTGCATGTATGTTGCTGCCTCACCCACGCACGGCGTCGGATCGATACTCGACGCTTCCCCCGAGCTGTCTGCGGCTTCTATGGATCGACAGAAACTTCTAGTCGTGCTGGGGTGTTGGCTGCAACTAAGCAGCGTGTATTACATGTTATGGACACGGAACAGCCAGTGTTGAATTCGGACGTTTTCCTCCCGTGAATAAACCTATATAAATTCTTGGGTGGAATTATTAGCAGTGGGCTGTAAACGGAGCTTTGCTTTTGTTAATAAAGATAAAGGTGAAATGTTTACGGTTAAAGCAAGAAATATGTGCACATAGGTACCCATGTGAGCTATAAGCATTCTGTCATTCCATTTTAATGTCAAATCTAGCGATAAACGTGAAAAGAGAGTGTTTTCGCAATTCATATTTGTAAATAGAAATTCTGTATGTTCATTGTATCTGTTTGCGTTCTAAACGAAGCAAAAATTAATGGTGGATTAATAGAATAGTAGTACTGATCGTGACGAGATGCCGCGCCGTTTAGACTGCGCAGTTAACAGTAGCGAGTAGGCCGCATACATGGGCACAATTTTCGGTTGCGTGAGGCACTCGATTTGAAATAGTTTGTTTGCTAGGGGAGGAGACTGCAGAGTAGGGTGGAAAATATCAGTGGCGTATACTGGTTTAAGGGTCTGGGCTACCACTGACCCTATTATTACACAAAATATATTTTAAAAACCCTATAATAAAATTCCTTACCTATTTATATGTGAATTCCAGACGTCTTGATTGGGAAGAAAATACTTTGATGACTTCGTCATTGAAATTACAGTTGGGCCGCTTGCGAAGTTTCTGTAGAAATGACTTTTCAATGGACGTCAGTGCCAAGCCGGATAAACGTTCTTGTGAATGAGTTGATCTACAGTAGGATTTTATTCTCTTCAACGCAGAAAATGTTCTTTCTACCGATGCTGACGTAGCTGGTATTGTCACAATTAATGTTGCCAATTTAAGGACTTCAGGAATAGCTTGGTTCAGCTGGTTTTCATATATGGCAGATAATATTTCATGGATAGGTTTGTTCGAAAAATCAAAGACTTCTCCTGAATATATTACACTTAATTCATTTTTCAAACGTACTTGATCAAAGTGACTGTTATAGGACTGAAATAATTTGTTTAGTGCCTCATTCGGGAAGTTTTCTCTATAAGCAGAACATTTTTGAGAATCTAGAAGATGTGTGAACTGAAGCTTTCCATAATCAGAAAATCTGTCAGTAATTTCCATGTGCATACGATCTAGTATGCTGTAGTACAGCTGCCTGTATTTCAATTCATCATCACCTTTTCTTCGCTTTAATGGTGTTCCATTGTATTGTCTGAAGAATTTTCATTTTCCATATTACTCCATATGGACGGAAACCCACTATGTCTGAACTCGGATATAGTATTTTTTAACTTTGATACCTCTTGCAAGCAGTATGCTATGTCTAGACTTTTTGTCTGAAGAATATTGTAGAGCACATCTGTATGTGCGAACACACTAGCATAGACTTCAAGAAGAAATATATTCTGAAACTGTGTGAAAAAATACAAATATCCTTGAGCCTGCACAATTACATCATCATCCCAGTTTTCTTCAGAGTCATTACAAATTATATTTTCAAAGAAAGCAGTCAATTGTTCTCTGTATTCCTTTACTGTATTTACAAGCCGAAATGTAAAATTCCATCTAGTTGGTGCTACTTTTGGGAGTTTCTTTTTCATAAATTCCTTGAGTTTTTCTGATCTTTTAGGAGATGATGAGAAAAATGCAGCTAAACCCGACAGTGTTTTGAAAAAATGCGGCATTCTGGAATGGATAAAGTAATTTGTTGCAAAACTAAATTGAGAATATGGCTGTAACAATGGACAAATAGTGTTTGAGGATTTTTTTCTTGAACTTTTGTTTTTAAGCCATTAATATTTCCCGCCATAACTGAAGCACCATCGTATGTCTGTGCAATTAACTTATTGCCGACATTGTATTCTGCTATAACACCTTCCACATGCTGAAACAAAGCAGCAGTTTTGTCCGAACTGACATTTGTGAATCCTATAAACCGTTCTTGAACATTGGCAGTACTGTCGACGTATCTTAAAACAGTGGACAATTGACTCTGATTAGAGCAGTCACTTGTTTCATCAACAACAATGGCCACAAAAGGTGCTTCTTCTATTTCAGATTTTATGTTCTTTATCATAACCCCACTTATAGCAAATATTAAGTCATTCTGAATTGCGGGAGAAGTACCACGGAATACTGTTGAACTCTCAAGATGATTGGCCAGTAAATGGCCAAATTCACTTAAGAAACTTAAATAATCAATATAATTTCCTCTATTATCTGATTCCACACTCTCATTATGACCCCGAAAAGCCAATTCTTGTTTTCCTAGAAAGCAGACTGCGTTAATAAGACGCAGTAAAATCTCCCGATTTTTATTTTTCACAAGAGCATTGTGTTGGTTGATGTGTAGAGCTTTTTGCTTATCTAGCTGTAAATCAATTCTTGTCTTCCCAAAGTTTGCAAAGTTCATGCTACTATAAATATGAGCTTTTGATTTGTCGTGTTTTAGGACTGCCGTTCGAAGGGAGTTCATATTAGAAAACCCCTCTTTTGACCACACATTAGTTTCGCGGCTAAATAACAAACATGGCCAGCAAAATAGTTTAGACAGTTTAGAACTACCAAACAACCAATTCCACTTACCATATGATGTTGAAGTGAAATGGCGTGTGTACTCACGCTGTTTTTCTTTTACGTCCATGGACAAATTTAACTCAGGAGTTGGTCTTTCCATTTTCACAATTTCAACTTTCTCGTTGTATGTACGACGGTTAAAAGGCACTTTTAATAAACCTTCTATTACACAGTCATTTTCAACACAAACCTCTCCAGAAACTTGTTCTGGCATATTTTTCACAATATCACTTAATTGGGAAATTAAAAACTTAATAATTCACAATTAATATAACTCTTAGACACTCGAACAAATCACAAATTTAAAATACTGCACTGCAAGAACACAATCACATTAATGAGCTAGCGTACTAAGATTTTGTTGCTTCGCGCCTTCCAAGAAACCGATCACGAGAGCGGTAACTCGCCCGCCTACATTGCACAATAGAAACTGAAGGGAGTGGGGGACGGGCAGTTGTGCGACGTGAGCGGAACGGTCACAGGCTACCCTTCGCAGCAGCGGTTTCTCCAGTGATGCCGCCTTGATAACTTGTTTCTTTTCGAGAGCAGAGAGCGCATATAAATCGAACAATTACTTTAATTTTAATTACTGTGGTAAAACTAATACGATAATACAAAATTATTACATTATGTTATATTATAAACTTTTTCTTTTGTAATTTCCTTGGGCTACCGCCGGTAGCCCTGGTAGTCCGCAAAATACGCCCCTGGAAAATATAAAGGCCCATTCACAATGAAAATTAAACATAACCTTAACATAAACACAGAAGTTTGCGCCCAGGCTACCAAAAGGGATCATTCACAAAGATTCGCATAAGCATTGACATAAACATTACCGTAAGACGTGATTTGCAAACAGAACAAAATCGTGGAGCGCTGAAGTATACGACAGAATATGAGGAAATGGCGTCGTTGTTATGTTTCCATGGTTACCAAGTATGTCTGCTGTTATGTTTATGTTCCCATTGTGAATGATGGTATGACTTCTTGATTTTACCGCAACGCTTACGTTATGTTTAATTTTCATTGTGAATGAGCCCTAAATTGCTGCGACCTGCGTCAGCTTATCGTAATCGCTAAGGCGGTCAGTGGCGAATTATTAGGAAAGCGCTTGGTTAACGTGAGAGACTCGAAAACTTTTATTCAATTTGGCAAATTAATTCGCCAGCTTTAATCATAAACCTCTTTACTATTTCTCCATCATTAAATTGATTTAAATCACAGGCGAGAAATTGCGTAACTAGCCAATAATATTCCATCACGTTGTCTACGTTTATTTTCTTGAATATTCTGGCGTTTATCAAGATTACTTAATAGATTTGCACGTTCTCGACCTAAAATAATTTCAGAAAATCATATTTCGTTTTCTACGCACATTTGATATTTTTTTTTTTTTATAAATTTCTTTTGGAAATAATACGTACAAACAACATTTAATTCCTCGTACCTTTTAATGCAGCGTATTTAAGGTATAATGTCATGTTCAGTATACTATGCAAATGTTAAGATCATAAATTTTCTTCGGAATAGTACGAAAAATAACATTTAATTTGTCTTACCTTCTAATTCAGCATGTTCTTTATGACATAAGGAGTAATGTCGTTATATATTAAATTTATTAATACCTAATAGGATTTTCGAGCATAACATACATCGTATGTTCTCCCCTTCTAAACAGCAAAAAAACTCTTCCTCCCATTTCTCATGAAATAATCGTTTTCTAACGCGTACACTCTGCTTTGATAATGCCATTATGCCACCACTGATTGCTTATGAAAATGATATAAAACCTGTCCACGCCTAGGAGCTGCGTGAAGGAGGAACGGGGACTGTGAACATGATGTCACTCAGAGCGATAAGCTCTGTGAAGGTCAGTGAGGCACGATGCCCATATCTGGAGTAGGGTAATGAAATCCGAGCTCTAAACATGATATCCAATCCAATCCAATCCAATCCCTTCTTTGTAAGGCCAACGGACTGAAAGTTCGGTTCTATCCGATGATTTTCAAAGTGTCAATGTTTACAATTCATATAATATACATAATCTTGTAAGAAAAATTGAGAGAAACTGAATTATGCACTATAAAAAACTCGTTATACAAATTTCAATTCATAGCTGAGCGATTCAATGATGATAATATCTACTGAAAATCAAAAGCACAAACCATCTCTAGGCTACCATTAAGATGTAAATTAAGATATATACATGGTGGACACTAAGTCCCGGTACCCCCTATAAATACCTCAAATATACACACTTTTATGCAATTCCGTTCATAATGCAGACATTCCAGGATCACTCCAAAAGTAATGCACAATATTTATTTAAAAATTACATTTTTATCCTACAGCTTTGCTATTTTCAAAGAATTTAGGTACATCCTTTAGGAACAACATGTCACTTTTCCACATAATCCTCGTCCCTTTCAACCGCCTTACGCCACCTTGAAACGAGGGCCTGTATACCTGCACTGTAAAAGTCTGGATAAACACGTCTTAGCCACTCTTTAGCAGCGTGCACGAGGGAGTCGTCATCTTCAAACCTCGTTCCGCGAAGGGATTCCTTCAGTGTACCAAGAGATGGTAATCGCATGGTTCCATATCAGGACTGTAGGGCGGATGTTTCAGTGTTGTCCATCCAAGTTTTCTCATCTGGTCTGTGGTCTTGTGGCTGACATGTGGCCGTGCGTTGTCGTGAATAGGCCATGAAAGAAACAAAACAATAACATAACTGTTTCAGAAAATGTTTAAAATGATAATAAATGTTCAAAATGAGAACCATTTACGGCCAAACAATACCCCAGTCTATCACGAAAGCAGTCCATTGACTTTCTCACAGTTTCAGGAGTGATCAGTTCCATCTCATTACTAATCCTTAATTTCAGGTCTTCAATAATGTTCGGTCTATCACTTTAAGTAATCCCACAGGAAGAATTCCAATAGGTTGAGGTCAGGTGATCTAGCTGGCCATTCAATGTGTCCTCTTCTTCCAATTCATCTACAAGGTAACATTTGGTTGAAGAAATCCATTACTCTTCTACCATAATATGGAGGTGTACATTGTTTTGTTTGTTTCATGGCCTATTCTATATGAATACACATTTATTTTGTGTTACATTATCAAAGCATTTGGAAGAACCATAACATTTACAAGAGTGTGTTCATCATTTATACAGAGTCAAACTTCTATTTGTATGTAAAATTGAATGGAGATTTCAAATATGTAAAATTAAAAAAAAAAAGTGTTATTTTTTGCCACACCCTGTACATGAATTAATACTTTGTGAGACCACACCCATAAGTTTTAGTTAGATACCTCCAACAACTTTGTTGTTGGTATTTTTGCATAAAATGAATACATAAAGAGCTATTAGCAATATTCCATACTTACCGGTAATTAACACACTGCCTGTGTTGATACCAGTTAACTTCCTGTTCCGTAATTTTAGTGTTCATATTGTACATATACACATCATCATCATCGTACATATATATTTTTTTTTTTTCATTTTTTAACTAAAAATTACATTATTCTTACGCACTTATCACAAAAATTGTTACAAACCATACGACTTTAGGAACTTGATTCTTTACAGTTTAATTATGCACACGAATGTACAGTCTTAAAGAATTTACAAGAGTGGCGTGATTTGTAATAATTGTGTGATAAATTCTTAAGAAAAATGTAATTTTGCAGCTAAAAATCGAAAAAAAAAAATTCTGTACGAAGCAACTATGGAATTCACAACAGATTTTTAGTTTCAGAATACTAGCTAATTAAAAAATAATACTCCTGAATAGTTCATTCCCTATTTGTGATATTCTTTTACCCTTAAAACTAAAGAATAATGTTATTTTACAAACAACTTCAAATTAATGTAACTCTGGAAATATTGAGATTAGGACACTAGTCTATATGACATGTTTTGCTCAGAATGTCTTCGGAAATAAGCTCCGTAAGTGACGGTAAATCCTCGTGAATCACCCTGTAGAGTATTTTATATATATATATATATATATATATATATATATATATATATATATATATATATATATATAAGTTGTCATGTATACAGTATAATTAAACTAATGTACGTATGATTTTACTCATATTTCACAGGGGTGTGTGTTCAAGACATTTTTGTGAAAATAAAGTAGAAAAGAATAGCTCAATTTTGTACCTATTTCATTTGGTCCTTACAAAAGAATAAAACTACGTTTAAAATATATTCGTTGATAGATGACGTAGTCTCCATAGTACGAAAAAGCCAAGTAGACTATAGGTAGAAAACGCGCGCAGTCATAAAATTATAGTATACGGCGCATCACTGCCTGTAACAGCAATTTCTTTACCACAAATGGGATCTTAACTTTTTACAAAATGTGAATGGACGGAAAATGACGTACTGCCATTTCCTTTGAACGTCAAGCTTGTAAATCGTGCCCCCGTGTTTGCACGTTTTTTGCTTAAACAACGTTAATGTAATAGGCACGTTTGAAATAAAAGTGAAGTCCAGTTGCGTCAAGTTGCGGTTCCGACGTAAACATGCACAAAATCATAATTATTACGATTGTATTGCAAGTGACGTCATACTACGGTGAACTCATATCACAAATTCCAGCCTTCTATCCTTGAAATAAGTTTTTATAGAGATATTTTGATTAGTGTATGATTAGTGGTTGAATCACCTTCAAGGTTAGCCATTAGTCCCAACTCGATGGAATGAATCTTGACGTAAGCGGATAAGCTATAAGTTTGTTCCAACAAGCAGTTCAAAACACGTTACGAACTATAATATCGAACTTCTTTCGACGCGTGCGCCAGTTGTGTACGGTCTCAGAACTAGTTCGGGAGTTTACATTGTTGGAACGTTTCTTGAATTGTTCTTTCACGGCCTTCGGAGTTTCTTCTCATATTAAAATTATATTAATCTTCCGAACTTAATTCGTCATAAAATATATCACTATCACCTTCCAAATCACCCATAATGTACTATTTATTTATTTATTTATTTATTTATTTATTTATTTTAACCTGCCTAGCCTCGAAAGATTTTAACCATAACTTAAGAAAAGATTAAACCGTCTGCGCATGCATCCAACACTTCAGAATTCCTAGTTCCTGCTCTTAATCGAGAACCAATTTCACTCGTTCCAAACGAGTTCGAAAACACTTTGGAACAGGTAATTGGGAGTTCAGTATCGGTTCGGAATCAGTTCTAGTCTTCAAATCTGGCTTTCAGGTATAGCTCCCTGTGAAGCTGACTTGAATAAGGGAAAAATTGAGCCGGTTCCTGGGTAGCTCAGTCGGTAGAGCATTGGCGCGCTCAGCCCAAGGTCTCGGGTTCGATGCCCGGGCCCGGAACAATTTTTCCTTTGAAATTATTCAGTTCTAGTCTTGTTGGAACGCACACTGAGCTACTGCGCATGCGCAGGCAGTTCTGAATCGATTCTGAACCGTGCTGGAACAAACCTTATAGGCCTATATCAAAGTTACCGCATCATAATCATTATCGCAATCATCTAAGATTTCAACTTCCTGCAGTCCGTTCCCTACTCATTAGACAAAATAATCAGTCTGACATCTTCTGGACTAAATCTGGACCTTCCAACTTTTCTGCTTTCAGTTGTATGGTAATTAAACATATTTCTCCGAATCCGTGCACTATCCATTCTTCCTAATAATATTTTTAATTAAACTATAATATTTCCTTGGATTTTTTCCATCAATTGAATGCGTAGTCCATATTGAAAATTTCTGAAAACTGACATAATAACAATAATAATAATAATAATAATAATAATAATAATAATAATAATAATAATAATAATAATAATGTCCATAACTGTGGAGTAACGTTAGCGCGTCTGACCACGAAACCAGGTGGCCCGAGTTCGATTCCTAGTTGGTCTTGGAAATAATTATGAGTGCAATACAAAAGATCCTTCATACGAGTAATAATGTTGCTGTGAGAAAGAGGTGTGCTCGTTGGATTTCATATGTAGTTCGAGACGAGCCTTGATGGCCTTATTTCCTAGAAATGGGAAAGAAGCCTTCCCCTTCCAGCCATTTATTTAAAGGGACTGACCCTCACACGACAAAGAAACGGTAGCGACCAGACCCTCACTGAGGAAAATTGCGGTGTTGACAAATAGTCAGTCAGGAGGAAAGGTACATGGTTTGAGGGGCGGTAATATTGGTGATTCTGAACAAAAACGTTTATATGAACATTCTGTATCATTTTGTATCTAACATTCTAACAAAAAGACAAATTTCTGTTTCTGTCGGTCTGGTCAGTGTACGTATGTGCAGTGCAGTGATCGACTGAAACAATGTCTTCCGTTTTTCGGTCGTGGTTAAGTGGTACGGAAGTTTGCGAGGCAAGAAATTAGGAGCAAAATTCAAACCCTAGTCATTCGTCCCAAAGAATTTCTACAAAAGATGGTTTAAACTCTGGTCCTTCGTCTCGGAAGATCCCCATAAAGAAAAAGGTCCTTGTTATTGGAAAAGAAGAGAAATTGCGGACACAGGCTGTGAAGATGATAAAAAAAAAACTAAAAATTTTCTGTATTCCGTAGTTTATAAAGGGGACTCTTAATAAATGAGAATTTAAAATCATTTAATTGTGGATGCGACAGGTGTCGGAATTACCACGGTAAACAAAATTTCATCCATCAATCTCGACAACTATCAGACTCTAACTATACCTGTTTTTTTTTAGATGGGACATGACAAGAGCGTTGCGATCGGAAAAAAAACAATGAACGTCACATAGCGTGGTAGGCCTGTTGCTATGGTAACAACGGTTGAGTTGCCAAACTTACCGTTCCCACGTGGCGAGTGCTTAATAGCTCTCTTGGCGACATTTATTGTGCACACGATTTTAGCCTTGGTACGTTTTGTCTTTGATTCTCTGTTGATTTTTGTATTGTTTTCTTACCTTCGCGTCAATTGTCAATGAATGTTTTAACGTCAGCCATCTTAACGACAATTGCTAGCTTCCATCAGCTGGCAGCGTGGTAGTCCATATTGGCACCATATCACTGTAGTTCCAAGTTCGGCCACTTAACTGTCATGTCCCAGCTTTCAAAAAAAGAGGTATAAATAACACAAGAAGACTAAACAGTGTTGCCACTGGCCAAAAATAAAATGTACCAGATCTCACAGAAAATTGTTCCAAACTGTACTTTGGTTTACTTACCAATCTCTTGCACCCGCCCAACAAATTACAGATTCTTGGAAAAGGCATTAATACAGAACAGAAAACTAACACGGAATTAGTTGTTGTCCCCCTTTACTATATTTACAACAATGCGAGCTTTATATTTTAACAAACAGCTACAGTAGAACCACAGTCTAGTATATACAGTCACGAAGCTTGAGTTGTGAGGGTACTAGGAACAATAGACTGTGCCGGTACTATTTCGCATTGTCTGTAATGAGGCGATAGTAGCGATCCTAGTGCTTAGCAACTATCTGTGGTTGCATATTTCCTACGTATTGCGCTTCGTGACTGTATATACTAGACTGTGGTAGAACCTCTTTAATCCGGACTAATTTGGGGATAAGTTGTCCGAATTGAAGAAAGTCCGGATCAACTGAAATGCCTTAAAAGAAAAGTGAATTAAAACTCCATTTACAGGAATAAAACACGTATATTATACATTTAAAGGGCATATATATATATATATATATATATATATATATATATATATATATATATAATGTAAAGCAATACAATACATTAGGCCTACAGACGTGATAATTATAATGATGTACTCTACGAACCTGGCTCTGCATCAGACGAAACGCTTGCTGCAGAAATTGGTTTAAAGTAAGGAGCTCTGTCACCGATTCGATTGTTGACTTCCAGCCACTTTTAAGACAGTGCATTCCCAATTTTGTTGGCCAACAAAATAATTTCTTTAATCGTCATGTTCTTATTCATGACTTTTCAAATCTTTAATTGATCACGCACGGTTATATTGTTGATAAATACTTGAAAATAAATTGTCGAACATTTTGACTATTTATTTTAGCTTATCGTCGTTGATTTTACGAAGCCTGCTATGTGACAGTACAGATGATAATTTTTCAGGAGGAAGAAAAATTAATTAAATATATGAATAGGCCAATGGCGGGCATTATTCCTGCGGCATTGCCGCAATGATATCAGACCTCAGCGAAGCATCTAACGTACCCCTTACCTTCCCCTTCTCCCACTCCATGAAAATACTCCGCGTGTACGTGGCGGATTATACTGGATTGCTGTACTTCGGAGCTTCATTAGTGATATAGGTGCTATTCATAGATATTTCGCAGCACGCACTACGAGCGTACTATGCTAGCCCCGGCTATCCATTGCTTACTAGTACAGAATTCAAATCATATCCTATCGCTAACACTGGTTTATGAATACGAAAAAAGCTGATCATCCACCGGAAGCCCGCGCTAAAAATGTCTATGAATACGGCCCACAATGTCTTTCGCAGAATCATATGAATCGAGAGGATATCACAAGAAAGGCGGTTCTTTCAGTTCTCATGTTTAGGATCAGTTACAATTCAGGACGCGAACTTAAATATGTACATTCTTAAAATAAATCACCTGTTATACGAGTTCAAAGAACACAGATTCAGTGATTTTCGAAGGATGGAGAAAGATTTCTTTATTTTTGCCACTCCTTTTCATATTTAAATTGAAAATGTTATCCCAGAATTGCAGTTAGAGGTACTGGATTTGCAGAATGATGGCTTCTTGAAAGCAGAATGTGAAGGCCTACTGGGGGCTAAATTTTTTTAAAAGATATCCAGTACTACATATCCACTACTTAGACAGATTGCTTCAAAAATAATTAGTACCGTCATTTCCCATAACTATGGTCCTGGAACATAAATATTGTCCATGATACAACTATTCAAATTTTGTATTCCATAACGTAGTACCTCATTTATCTACATTTTTGCTGTACTGTAGTTTGAATTCAAGTCACTGCAGCTATCTACGAACGGTCTATGTTACTTCTACAATGATCTTTGAATGGTTGTATCGTGGACCATAGTTATGGAAAATGACGGTATGTATTCATCAACCTACCAGTGCGAACAGCTGTTTTCTAAAATGAAATTTATAAAATCCAGCCACAGATCCCGCTTAAGTAATGCTCATCTCCTTGCGCAACTGAAAATAGCATGCACAGATATAAATCCCTATTTCGAAGAAATTGCTTCGAAAAATGATTAATTAAATTTCACGTGAATGAACTATACTAATTACATATGGTAGGTAGGAGTGTAGTGGCGCAACTGTCTGTAAATCCGTCACTGCACTGTAGAGTGCAATCCCTCCCACAGTATGTAGTTGCCATTTAAATCCTGTCTTGTGGGTTGCGTTCATTTTGCCCACCACTGGAATAGGCCTACACTGATGTCATTGATGTGCATCGTATTCACCAATTTTTCCTCAGAATTTAATTACTTTTTTCTTTCACCTGAAAAAATTATGCTCTGTACCGCAGTCTAGTATATAGTCACGAAGCTCAATACGTAGGGAATATGCATCCATAGATAGTTGCTAACCACTAGGATCGCTAGTATCGCCTCATCACAGACAATGCGAAATAGTACCGACACAATCTGTTGTTTCTAGTACCCTTAACAACTCAAGCTTCGTGACTGTATATACTAGACTGTTTCTGTACTGTCACATAAAAAGTTTCATAAAATCAACGACGATATGCGTTATTAATAACATAAAAACGAACACCAAACACTCGGAACCCACTAGTGGATCGCACCCCTTAGTTTGAGAACTGCTGTCCTAAGTGAACTACAAAGCAGGTTCTAACCATGGAAGCGGCTTTGTGTTCTGATTACCGTAAATTGTGTCAACACAGGAGGACTGTACAACATTGTTCCGCCGTCCATCGGTTTACATACCTATTGCGCAACATTCACTTAGAAATTCGGACATCTAATAGAAGACTTCCATTCTCATTGTATAATTTAACGAGCGACGAACTTCTGCCTAGGCAAACTAAGCATGTGCCTAAGGCTCCAACTTCGGAGGGGGCCCCGGTCAGGGATAATAATAATAATAATAATAATAATAATAATAATAATAATAATAATAATTAATAGTGGTCTTTGCTGGTACATTAAAACTTTGATATAGTTATGTATAATAAAAATAAAGTTTGTTTTTTTTTTTTTTTGCTAAATTACCTGCCTAGAGACCCTTGGTCTCTATGTCCGGACCTGAAATTATTGTATACTGATGTATTTAAGTATTGCAATTCGGAGTCAGTCTGAGTGGATAAAAATGGTTCTCCTTCAACTCGATAGCACGGAAATGGAATGATAGTTTGAGTACGGAGAACGCTATGTATAACATGTATAGTGAGGGTCACGTAAGATCAGTTCCTAAACAGCAAATATTGCCGTCTTGTCAGTGTTGCCAACAGTTACCAGATATCACCATATGATAAAAGTAAAATCACGATCCTACGTACTGAGTGACTTATTTACTTACCTTACTTATCTTATGTTGGAAGGTTATTCTAAATATTTCAATAATTTGTAACATATTTTCGTAGGCAAACTATACGAGAAAGGGACCAACATGTTAAATATTTTGTCTGGCAATATGAAATTCATTGATTTGACTAAACAATTGATTCACGAGATCTAGCCTAAAAATGTAATTTGTTTCACCACATGAAATTATTAGTATTAACTCCGAAAACCGAATACCACCATGAAATGTAAATAAAATTATGGTTTATTCAACGACGCTCGCAACTGTAGAGGTTATATCAGCGTCGCCGGTGTGCCGGAATTTTGTCCCCTAGGAGTTCTTTTACATGCCAGTAAATCTACTGACATGAGCCTGTCACATTTAAACACACTTAAATGCCATCGACCTCGGCCGGGATCGAACCCGCAACCTCGAGCATAGAAGGCCAGCGCTATACCAACTATGCTAAAGAGGGCGACTCCATGAAATGTATGCTTAAGGATACTTACTCCTAATAATTTTGCTATTCTAGTTATAATTGCTGTCTCCATGAGCATAATTCCTTCTTCATTATCTTCTTTCGGTTAAATCTGAAACTTGACTACAGTCTTGAATTGTAACCACAACGCAACACATAAAATAACTATTATGTATTAATATTAATACTGATATTAATTACCGGCTCAGAAATCTAGTACAATTTTAATTTCATGGTAGTCCAGTACCGACAACATGTCTCAGCTGCCAACATAACAGTTACAAAATCACTACCATTTGTAGTATTTGTCAGTATCGAAATTTGAAACGAAGTTGGCAAAAGAAAATTCAACCTGCAAACTAGAAAATCACCACAATCCACTAGCATATGTAATAATGGGGGTGGGGGGAAAATAGGTTCACCCTTAGGATATGAAGTAAGCTGACCCGGACTATACGTAGTGCCCTGGTCTGTGGTGTCAAACTTGAGCATGTCCGGAACACATCTTGAACATTGAAACCCCAAACAATCAGATTTCTATCAAATGAATACAAGGTCAATTCTGTCAGAAAGTTATAAATACCATAAAGTTGTTTTTCTCCAACTTACTAACGTATGAAAAGAATGAAAAATAAGATTTACGTAGGCTGCTTGTATAGACATGTTGCAAACCAAAAGAGTGACGTCATGGACTTTCGTAATGATGATTCCACAGAACGTATCATTCCACAGAAAGTATCATTCCACAGAAAGGTATTTCAGGGTACGATAAACTCACTTGTCAGTACAATGGAAGTTTCAAGCTCACAACATGGCAAGAATAAAATATTAGATTCAGAAAATAGCTTTCAAACCACTATATGCATGTAGTTATTTCAAGATGTCACTAACTAGAGTGTTTATTATTACTTTGTTCACTCAGGTGGCCTGGCTTGGCTTTTCGAGAGCTGGATCCGGGACGGATCCTTGTACTTGGGGTCTGCATATTTTTAATCGGGGTCATTGAATCAAAGTGAAATTTTAATGGCAAGCAGAGTAATTATCTCATGCCTCCATGTTAATTATTATACCAGTGCACTCCATTTAAACCAGGTACCCAGTTTTGAAGCCATTAACTCTGTGAATTTACAGTAAATTTATTTCCACTGTATACAATTTTTTTGTTTTATTGAACTATTGACAGTAATTTATTAATGGAGTAGAAAGAGCCTGGCATAATTGCCAAGCAAGTGAGAATAGTAGAACAGAAGAGTGGAGAGGAGGGAGGATGAGATCCGTGGGCCATTTCTTTTAGGTCTCATCCCGACATTTGTCTTATTACCAGGCTTCGAGACTTCGGACCCAATAGAGCAGTTCAATGGGAAATCCGCATAACGGCGTACTGAGTATAGTGGTAAAGCGTAGAGTGGGTGGGGTACTGTAGAATGAATGCCAACAAATACGCAAAGGAAAACGCTCTGGATTTGAAGGTTCTGACGAATAATTTGGTTTTCATACAAACTGTGTCTGAAACTATTACACGGTTAGAAAAGTCAGAGCAAGAGATGCCGGAATCCCTCAAATTAATTTAGAAAATGATGCAGAGAATTAATGAGACATCAAGTACACCGGTTACTGAACGTGTAAAACAGAAGTGGAAATCAATTTTATGTAAAAATAACGGATATGGAACATTGTGTAACATAAACAGCAAATTAGTGGACATAGAGTCTCCCGAGAATAAAGGACTGTCTCTTAGAGACTGCAATGATGTTAGGTTTTCTCGTTTTGCTCATATCACGTCATGCGACGTAGAGCGCAGCTTTCTACAGTACAAACTTTGGCAGATAACCGAAAAAGATTTACGTTTCAGACACTGAGAATGTATCTTGTGGTACATTGCAATTCGGTACTGTAACTGCACTTCCTAAAGACGACCAATGAAAAAATTAAAATTGCTACATGCTTATTTCCACCATTAACACTGTGTATAATTAAACACAAATGCTTATAAAAGAGAGGAGAATAAATTCTTTTCACATTCTTTTGACATTATCATTGTGTAATGTATATTTACTTTCAGAATGTACATATGTGTTTCCCCATACTAACGTACTCTACTCTAAATAGCAACGTTGTTACCTCAACACATCTCTATCTACCTGGAGCG
This sequence comes from Periplaneta americana, assembly GCF_040183065.1. Classification (NCBI taxonomy): domain Eukaryota; kingdom Metazoa; phylum Arthropoda; class Insecta; order Blattodea; family Blattidae; genus Periplaneta; species Periplaneta americana. Next base: position 69,526,887 of record NC_091123.1, on the reverse strand, counting down.
AGTCAACAACCTATAGTGCATGCATAGTAAACTTATTGTATCGGGTCCAAAGTCTCGAAGCCAGCTTATTACCCAAGGGAAACCACGGAAAACCTTGAGCAGGATGAGTTGTTGGGTCTGCATTAGCCCATTGTGCTTCCTATATATGCGATGATTGTACAAGTCAGAGAGGTGATCTTGGTGGAATCCGATGCTGACAGGTGGGGTATCCTGCCTCAGCCCCTGATAGCCATGTCCCCATGTTCCAACCTCAGACGAGTATCTGATGAGTAGGGGGCGGATGTTGATGACCTAAAAATCTACTTAAAATGATCATTAAAATGCCCTTAAACTAATGGAAAAATGACGTAGAATTAAAAGAAAATTACATTTAAATATTATTCAAAGTACTCGCACCACAACTTCTTAAAAATTAGTCCCTTGTTTCAATGGCTGTCCTCCAAATCTCGGAGAGAGGAGGCAACTTCCTGGAATTTTGCTGAGATAAAGTAAAAGGGCATGCAAAAAAATGAAAGTTTTAAGAGAATACTATAGATTTTAATGAGAGTTTTACAATGTGTTTCAATCGGTGGTGGTCCATTTAAGAGCCTTCTTCTTCCGTTCTTCACTTTTGTTACCAGATCTTCCAGATGGAGGAGTGTGAATGACACAACAGATTGTGAGTGCAGGTTGCATTCTTGCAATCTCTGTGCTAAAAATACTGTTCCATTCCTTCCATGAGGACACAACGTCCTGTCCAGGACACGGTGAAAGTTTCTCCCCTTCCAAACATAAATTCTAAAGACACCCTCATACTGACAAAAAACAGTAGAGGTCAAAGTCCTCACTTAAACTAAGCTGTTGCGAAGCATTTTATATTACTTCCGTTGTGTGAGGTGAAGCCTTCAGTGGAATGAGGGATGGTCTTTACAGTTTGTTTCAAACTATAAAACTCAAACTTCACTGTTATTCACTTATTCAGTGGGTAATTACTACTGACCTTTTTGCTTAGAAAAAGATTTAACAGAACTATCGATAAAGGAGAAAGTAAAATGCATTCCAAATGATCTAAAAATTCTTCAAAGTAATAAAAATGACCAAAAAATGCCGAAAAAAATGGCCTATTAGTTAAAAAAGAGTCGAAAAATGCAAAAAAAATGCAATATAAGAAAATAATTGTTTACGTTGATATTAACATAAAAAGGATTTCTATATTAATAGGCATCGTCCTAATGTGAAAAGTAAGAAGATGACTTTTCATCAACATCCGCCCCCTACTGATGAGCCACAGAACCCGAAGTCCTAGCCATTCCTTTAGCCCTGTCAGCATCAAACACCCGTATTACCCAAAGACTTCACTCCAGCCTGTTTTTAACTATTGCAGGGCCATCCAGAAAGTAACTTTCCCTGGGGCCGTTTACGGAAAGAAAATAAAATTTCATGAAAATATTTATTGGAACAGATACAGCAGTTGTTGAGCTATTTTACAACATATTCTTCAACGGAATTGAAACATTTGTCACACCATGGGATCAAATTTTGTATTCCTGTGCCGTAGAAGTCTGCCGCCCGGGATCGGAACCAGTGTGCGACAGCTGTCTGCACCCCTCTGTTGACCCCATGGTATGACCAATGTGTCAATTCCAGTGGAGAATATGTTTAAAATTAGCTCAACAATTGATGTATCTGTTTCCATGAAATTGTGTTTTCTTTCTGTAAACGGGCCCAGGGAAACTTACTTTCTGGACGCGCCTCTTAAATTAAATGAGAACTAAATTAAATTAAATTGAGTTTGGAAGGGAGCACTAAGACCTAGCACAGCGACCTTATTGTAATCTATTGCTCTGATCCTCAAGCTAGGTGCATTTCCAAACTCTCATCGGTTGATTACATTAAGGTTCGCTGCGTACCCAGGTTCCTAGCTGCCAATCCCACTCATCCCTCATGCATCGCCAGCCGGTGTTCGAGGAATGCTATGGAACGACTGGATTTTTCAATTAAAAATCTCAGGTGACCTGGAATCGAACCCGGACCACCTGCGTGACAGGCAGAAGGTCTGAACACTCAGCCATATTAGGAGGAAATGGGGGGGGGGAGGTGGAGAGTGTTAGTGGTAATGATAGAGTAACCCGAGAAAAACTCTCTCTGTAGAGTCTGCTTTGTCTACTACAAATTCCATAACGACTTGGACGGGTTAGAACCCGGGCCGCTTGGATGGGAGGCGGCCGCGCTGTCGCTTGGTCTACAGACGCAGCTCACTGAGGTAGAAAGGAAATCCTTGTAGACCTTCTTGTTTATGCGCTGTTTACAGCAAAATGATGTCGCCTTTAAACGCATCGTGCGTCACAACGACATTTCTCTTCTGTCTCATGTTTTTAAATTACAGAGAATCCGTTAACCTTGCAGCAAGACTGCCTGATGTAGTGCGAAATTAACAACAAAATTTTCCATTATGTAGGCTATATATAAATAGATGTCGGAACTTCTTTCAGGATCTCCTTGTTTGTATGCTATTCTTCTTCAACTTCTTGTTTGTATACTGTTTATGCATCTCGCACAGCAGTGTGACAGCCACTTCTCAAACCATACTGCGTATGTCATTTGCTTCTGGTGCCTCGAAACCTTGCAAAGATTCATCTCTGCTACGTGAACCCACACACAGAATGAAGGCAGAATTTTCCACAACGATCGCAATAAATATTCCCAGATTGAACTCGTTGCTTACCCTACAGAGCCAACTTCAACCAGTAGATTTCCATTACGTTATTATTATTATTATAATTATAATTATTATTATTATTATTATTATTATTATTATTATTATTCCCAGATTGAACTAGTTGCTTACCCTACAGAGCCAACTTCAACCAGTAGATTTCCATTACGTTATTATTATTATTATTATTATTATTATTATTATTATTATTATTATTATTATTATTAAGGGATAGTTTAGATCAGCGACATTCAATTTTATTTTCTGCGACCTTCAAAGACAATTAATTATCCTAGTTCCTCAAAGTTGTTGATGCATAGTTAAAGTTACACAACTTCACATCTCCAATAAATTTAAATAAAATACATCTAAATTACGTATGTAGCCTATGTATGTTTAGTCAACAGTCCAAAGACTGCTTTGGAACCTCATAAGTGACACCAATAAGGCATCACTGTAAGTAGAGTCCTGCGTTTGGTTACCTAACGTCTTCAAGAAACCCGCAACTGTGTAGGTATGTATGGAGTAGGGTAAATTTGCCTAATTCCGTGATACGTTTTTTTTTCACTGAATGTCACGGGTTGGGTATCTTCCTAGCCCTTTCTTACCTATAGATACCATATGGCAATAATTAACTTTATAGCATTTATATACTTGTGTGTTACATATGAAGGTACATTTTGCTGGATAACTTCTATTTCAATACATTTTCATCAATATAGTTTTGTTTCAAATGTTGCCACTCCCGTAACTTGGGTTAGAAAGGGCTAGGAGTTCACCGATATCTCAACAGTAGGCGAAAGATGCAATCTTTCGAGAAAGATATCTGGTGCTATGGTCGTACGGCAAAGCTCTGACTGACATTCGATTTAAAAAAAGTATCACGGGATTAGGAGTATCATGGAAATAGGCAACTTTACCCTATAGATAGCTCGGCGGCATCTACAAAGTTCAGGTCTGCTGTTCAGTGAACGTACGAAAACAAAACAAAGCTCGGTGCTTGGAGGTTACTGCTCTAATAGAAGAATTGGTAGCGAGCACTTCATTAGAAAACAATGAAATATATTTTGTCAGAAATGAGGATACATTTTTCATTAGGAACACTTAAAATGTTTATAGTCATTGATTGTAATGTGTAGAGACTCGTAAAGTGCGCACAGATAAATTATTTATTTTAAGTTCGTGCTGACATTTATGTTTTTTCGTTTGTTAATTCCAACCTATAATTAAATCTAAAGTACGAGTATCTAGATGCGTTTTACTTATTCTAAAAATTAGGGGTAGACACATTTCGGAAGTCAGGTGGCCATGGCGACTAAATATTTTTATGTGGCGCTTGAGTTTTTTTAATAAGTTCCAAATTTTTTTAAAACTTCGATTTATCTTATGTCACTGCGACTAATATATATAACATGTAGATTGCTACAGACGGTGATGTTTAATGCATGAAGAATGACCATGCTGAATATTTGTTGGTATTTAATTACTTTTGTTTGAAAATCATTTTCGACGTCATGGATATAATAATAATAATAATAATAATAATAATAATAATAATAATAATAATAATAATAATAATAATGAATCAAGACATAAGGTATAAACTGTATTTCTGAAGTTTTTTACTTGGTTATTTTATGACGCTGTATCAACTACTGGGTTATTTAGTGTCGATGGACTTGGTGATAATGAGATAGTATTCGGGGAGATAAGGCAGAGGATTCGCCATAAATTACCCTTACGGTTGGGAAAAACCTGGGAAAAAACCAGGTAATCAGCCCAAGCGGGAATCGAACCCATGCTCGAGCGCAACTTCGGATCGGTGGGCAAACGCCTCAGCCGACTGAGCTTCGCCGGTGACTTTCTGGAGTTTCAAGAAAATATTGACTAATGCAGAAATAGATGTTGGGACCATATCGCACACCTAGAATAATAGTGTCCTAAATCCCAAAAATTGAATACTGGTACAGATAGTATTGTAATTTTCATTTGATTCTCTAACAAACAGTAGAACCCTAGATCATATATATCCAGAATTGCTCTGCGTTATAGGCTTTGACGGTAACAACTTTTGTCAGGTTTACTATGCTGCCATCTAGTTGTTACATAAGGAGTCACGTCATAACTCCCATTTGTTTTTTATTATTATTAACAGGAACATGTATGGTACATAAGTGTCAGCCTGAAAAGGCTTTTACTTTAGCAGAGATGGTTAACAAGCAGGAACATTTATATTTTTAATTGAGGTGACCGATCTTGACGGTACTTGCTTACTTACAAATGGCTTTTAAGGAACCCGAAGGTTCATTGCCGCCCTCACATAAGCCCGCCATCGGTCCCTATCCTGTGCAAGATTAATCCATTCTCTATCATCATATCCCACCTCCCTCAAATCCATTTTAATATTATCCTCCCATCTACGTCTCGGCCTCCCCAAAGGTCTTTTTCCCTCCGGTCTCCCAACTAACACTTTATATGCATTTCTGGATTCGCCCATACGTGCTACATGCCCTGCCCATCTCAAACGTCTGGATTTAATGTTCCTAATTATGTCAGGTGAAGAATACAATGCGTGCAGTTCTGCGTTGTGTAACTTTCTCCATTCTCCTGTAACTTCATCCCGCTTAGCCCCAAATATTTTCCTAAGCACCTTATTCTCCGACACCCTTAACCTATGTTCCTCTCTCAGAGTGAGAGTCCAAGTTTCACAACCATAAAGAACAACCGGTAATATAACTGTTGACGGTAGTTGTTATTTTATACTCTTGTTGCCAGGGCTCTTATCAGACTCCCATTTGAATTGCATTATCGACCGTACTGCCATCTCGTGTTCGTTTAGGCGGACGGGTGGCGATCCTGGCGGTTGTTCTCTTCAAAGTGCTACCGATGTTAACATAGGAATGAGCAATCTATATGTTATCTGGGGTAGAACTGTCGTATCTCTCAGTTCAAGTGAAAGGTCTGCAGGGCTCTTGCTGATACTTGGTAATCTTGAGTTTTCATATGATTTTGAAGTGTTTATCTTGCATTTACTCAAAACTAACTTTTGATAGTTACGACAGTGTTATTTTAAGTGTGCGATATAGGCGTACAATAAATATGTATTACCCATTAGCAACAAGAAATATGTATATTGTATAGACAGACTTAAGAAATGATGCATGGAAGTGTTTGCTGTATACTCAAAGAATTGTGAAAGCAAATATTTAACACGTAAATATAAAACAAAATATTGTTGATAGTTTAAATATACATAAGGCGATAAAAATCAATATGTATAACGTATTTCCCCAAGTTTACACGAGTCTCATATAACTAAGACGCAGGCTGTTCTACGTAGTTAGATAGCAAATTTGTAAGAGAAATTCTATTAGTGCAGTGTTTTTTTTTAATATTCTTGTGTCCACGTTCACCAGGCTTGTCAGATGTTCTGGATTTCCCAGAATTGTACCGGATTTTAATGGTGTGTCCTGTGTACTGGATTGAGTTATATTTGTCCCAGAATATCAAAGAAATTGTTAGAATACTATATTTTCTTATTTCTATAAAATTATTTTTAAAATTCCTTACTCAGTTTTTCAAGATCCTGTCCAACCTATGTTCAAAGTCGTTGTCAATGCCGCCTGGTGCCTTCTATCAGGTTGCATTGAAATAAAAACGATAGGCCTAATGCTATATTATGTATTAGGAATTATATAGGACCTTTATTCTTTACTCTCTTTGGAAGTTCTGATAGGATTTAAACGCTGTATCTTTCATTTTTCTTTATAGGTTAGACCAGTGATGTCAAAGCAAGCGCATTTTTCTGACCTTGACGTCGTGCGCGAGCATCAAGCGCTAGGTATGGAAGGAGGAAGAATTATATACTATATGAATAAGCAACCTATTGGATTAAGAAAACAGTGGTGCACAAACTTCAAACGGAACGTGAAATTTATGTCGTTATTTTGATATGGCTTCTTTCTGTTTGATATTTTATTCGTCTGTAAAACAAGTGTACTAACACCAATTTATTAATATTGCTGTTGTGTTTTAAATGTTAATAACATAATAAAGAGTTAAGAATGAATAGTCTAATAAATTCCATAGTACCTATACTAAGTGAATGAAACACATCATTCATAAAAAAAGTGATATTCCAAAGCAAGACATTGTATATGACATAGTAAGTTGGAATTAATATAGATGGTATCTTTAGCTTTATAAAAGTAATCAATAAAATAATCAAAACAATATTATAGTACAAAGCAAAGTTACCTAGGTATATGTTTCAATTGTAACTAATATTACATAACAAAACTCTTATCGCATTATGGTTTTAAGGTGATATTGGTGCGCAACTTCATTTCATCAGAATATTAAATTATTTTCTCGAAATCTGTTGAAGCTATAGAGCTGACATTTTTACAACACATGGGCATATATCTTTTGTTTATGATGTAACAGTAGTTGCTTTGTTATTAATTTCTTTACAAACATTTTCCATACGAATATTTTCAAAATTTTCAGTACACTATCTTCAGTAATAAGTACGTATATACGATATATTAATTTACGAAAACATTTCAGTACCTGTAAGGCTACTAAATAAACATATCTGAAAATTTCACTTTTTTGTAAAGAAGTTGAGAAAATATCCATTTTGAATAAAAAAGCAAGCTTGTGAAAAATGAGCATTAAAATTAAAACTTACATTCGTATGCACTTATACTTCTCAGATAAATATACAAATTAACATGGATACAGTTTAACAAGTTGTCTTCCCATTATTCTTTAAATCATCCCTGTATATAACTCGACCAAGCGGCATACACTACCTCTTTCTTCTCTCTCTTTCCTTTCCGTTGTAAAGCGCTCAGGCTCTACTGAGCTCTAAAGCGCGCGCTTCCGCCTATGGGTATCAGTTGACATGACCGAGTTAGGCTCTAACATGACATTATTATCAATAATTCTAAGGAAATTAAATAATGTAGCAAAAATATAACAAAATTAAAAGATTAGGCCCTATATAATTCGTTGAAACACATAAAATAAATAAAACCAGTTGTATTGCAAATTGAATTATAATATGTAGTCACGTTAAAGTACGCAGTAATATCCTGCATTCCTGATAAAAGAATCTGGAAACCCTGACGTCTACGTAAATTCCAGTTGCTCACTTTTTATCAAAAGAAGTTCCACAACGAAACGTATTTTTTTACACTTGCTCCTGTATCTTTTAATAGAAATTATTTGCATTGGTTGGCTAAAAAGTGTATGAAAACAACTATCTTTACATGTAAATTTGTTTCAAATGAGGAAAATATTAGAGGTTAATATTGTGGTCTAGTGGGCGATGTATGAAATGGAGGGGGTAAGGAACTGGCCACCCTACCCATTATCTCCTGGCCTAGTTGCCTCATAAGTGGTGCCTTGTTGGTATCACTTGTGAGGTTCAGACCTGTTTTCGAACAGTTGACTGAACAACAACAATAATACTGTTGGCAAATCTATCGTGCTATCAAAAAGAAGTGCGTTATATGGTAGTAAAAATGTTTAATAGGCGCCTTATGGATATTAAAAATCAAACTCAAAACATATGATTATTTAGCGCCAAATTAAAGACGTACCTAATTTCTCCCGCCTTCTATTCTGTAGGTGAATTTATGACACTCAACAACATTACATGAATATTTCTGTCTTGTATTAAGTAGACCACACCTGTGGAGTAACGGTCAGCGCGTCTGGCCTCGAAACCAGGTGCCCAGGTTCGCACCCCGGTCGGGGCAAGTTACCTGGTTGAGGTTTTTTCCGGGGTTTTCCCTCAACCCAATACGAGCAAATGCTGGGTAAGTTTCGGTCCTAGACCTCGAACTCATTTCACTGGCATTATCACCTTCATTTCATTCAGACGTTAAATAACCAGAGATGTTGATACAGAGTCATAAAATAACCCAATAAAATAAAAAAAATGTATCAAGTATCGATACTAACCCCTTGTGATGTACTAGTATATTGTAAAACTCTTCTCTATATGCATATTTCAACTAGACTGTGACTATAATTAAGAGGGGTTGTTTACCAAAATTTATATGTAATATCCTTTAAAATTCCCTTTTATGAGGTTCAGAAGATTGTGATGGAAATTCTTAAGGCTATCATTTATATGTTAACACGTAAATTTTTGTTTTAATCTACAAATCGAATCATTATTTTGCTCGTTTCATTTCCCTTTATCTTTTTGTGTTTGTTAATTCCGGATCCCAGTGGTCAGCCTCACTTGAGGACGGATGATTTTAATAAATCTTAGTAGTACTATTAATTTTTTTACATGTTCCATATTCTAGCTGTAAAGCGATGTATGAATACCATGTAAATAAATACAATACAATACAATACAATATAATAAAATATTGTGGTTTCAATGCAAAAGGTGATATATTATAACAATTTTTGGCGAAAATGAGATTTTGCGATATGTTGTGCATTCTAATAGTATTTTATTGTGTCAATAGATGACATGCATATCTCTTATTTTTCCCTCTAACTCGTTGCTATGAAACATGATTACTGTGATTTTATACAGTTGTTCAAACTTCAAACGCACGCTTTTGAAAAAATCAAAACATGATATTTCACATTTTCCCTTGGAGCCACAGAAAAGTGCTCGTGTGGCGCGACTGTAATCCTGCAGAAAAATAAGTGACAGAATTCAAAGGATCCCTGTAATTGAGTGAAATGATTATGCTCTCGGTTAGGTGTTCTTGTGGTATTTATATTTTTAAGGAATTTGTTCTTACTTTGAGGATTTTGTGTATGAATGAGAGTGAAATAAATTGAATACAGTTTTATTATATTTATAGTTTGTATTATTAATTATTATTTTCCCCTGTTTCTTTATTGAATATAAACCGTATATGTGTATAAGTATTTACAATGGAATTACTGTAGGCCTACTGTTTTTCATCCGAACTGGTTGTTGGAGAGCCATGAATGATAAGAGCAGTAAGAAATATAATTTACGAGTACCTATATATCTCCAGCAAACACCATGTCAATGCAGGATTCTGATGGGTTGCTGAGCAAGTGACGTCATTTAGTGTGACGTAACTCAGTGCCGTTGCTAAAGAAGTGATGTGAGATTTTGAAATTTCCGTCTATTTTTTAAATTGACTCTCAAGCATAAACGAAACGTTAAAATTGGGAATGTCATCATGGTTAACACTGTGATTCTAGTCGCATTTGTAAATAAATATTTTCACTCTTTCGAATGAAACATGATACTATGAAATAACTAGGGTTGGAGAAAAGTATTGATATCAGGGTAGTAAATAATTTTTATATACATTGTTTACAAAATGCGTCGCGTTTCCAGGTGTCTGTAAGGAGCACAGAGAGTGAACATCCGACTCTCCTCAATAGTAGACCTGCTTAAGTGACGTGAGGTCGTATCAGAATGCCGAAACAAAAATCCAACAAAGAACAGACAATAAGAGGACTGAATTCAGAACATGAAGATTGTGTTTGACTTAATTGATAATGGTACTTTTTTCTTTTGTAAATTTAACAATTGTTCCGAGTTGATTAATTTGAAACATAAGTAATCCTGTAAATGTAAGTTCTCTTTATGAGTTCATTCATACGGAGCAGACTGTACAAGCAGCCACTACCGTAAGTAGTCGCGCATTCACACAAGCATTTTGTAAACATAGAACTCTACATACGATGCAGCGTACCTATGACGATCTACGAGGTTTACCAAGAAGGAAGACTTTTAGCAACAAGTTCTCGTATTGCATGGTGTCTAGCAAAGAAAATAATTATATTTTCCTTGGTGTCTAGCATTTCGGACGAGAGTTCCATGTTGGCACAATCCCAGGATGTGGGAAATCTCTCGCTGAAAATCCACATTTTAACAAGATGGAGATCTTTGCACGACCAAATGTATAAAAAAATGTGCAGAGAACGAGTTCCATTAGCTATTTAAATTACGGTTTTCAGCTATTGAGAGTGAAAGATAGCCAAAGCGCATGCTCAGAGTAGTTTTTATATATGTGCTATGGACAGCCATTTTCGGTCAATTCTTATAGAAAGAATATAGGTAAGTAAGGAACATTGCCTTCCCGAGTTGTTCGGACACCTCGCGGAAAGTACGTGCGTACCGTATATGTGAATTGCAAGTTGGTTTTCCACGTTTTATTAGATACTTTTGAAATATTCTTGAAGATATTCGTGTAAATAGTAGCTTGTTATACAGTTAGTATTGTAGACTGAGCTTTTCTGAGTTTTTCGTGTTAATACTGGACTAAAATAGTAAGGAATTTGCTACTCTCTAACCCGTCCAACAACACTTGGGATGAATCTTACTAAAACAAAATTGGTAAGTATGGTGTCTTGTTTCTGTTTCGAGTCATTTCCTTCTAGTTACAGTTCAGAATGACTCCTTGTATAGGATAATACCTTGAATGCTTTCGTATGTATTAAGAGTAACACAAAAAATGAACTGTTCGTTACAGCTGATAGAGCTTGTAAAAAATAAGATATCGTCATATTATAAATGAAAGTTTTCAAACCCGACATGACTAATCCAAATAAAATAGTTTCGGATATATTAAAGGTTTAAGTTAAACTGCAAACCTAATCTTACAACTAGCAGAATTCACCAGTTAAACAGGTAAATATGTAGTGAGCATCGGCCAGGCCATCTCGCAATAGAGATCCGGGGCTCATACATTACCAAATTTAGCCGCCACAGTGGTCTCGCGGCTAGAGCGTTGGATTTAATCCTGTTGTGTCGATTTATAACTTGCGTTGGACAAACCCGTGATCCAGGTGACACAGGGATTTTCTCCGGGAAGCTCCGGTTCCACTATGGAATCCCAACAAATCTCCATAATCATCTCATCGCGGGTGTAGTGTAGACTAGCCTCCTATGGCGCACCCTGGCCAACGACTCTGTTGGTAAATTGGTCTACATAACTGGCTTCATATGGGTGAATGACGCAAATCAAGTACCCGCCATTGATTAAAGAAAAAAATACCAAGTTACTTACAGATGGCTTTTTGAGAATCCTGAGGTTCGTTGTCGCCCTCTCATAAGCCCGCCATCGGTAATTATTCTGAGCAAGATTAATCCAGTCCCTACCATCATATCCCACCTCTCTCAAATTCATTTTAATATTATCCTTCCATCTACGGCCTCCCCAAAGGTCTTTTTCCCCCTCAGGTCTCCCAACTAACATTCTATATGCATTTCTGGATTTACCCATACGTGATACATGTCTCTGTCCATCTCAAACGTCTGGATTTAATGTTCCAAATTGTGTTAGGTGAAGAATACAATGTGTGCAGTTCTGCGTTGTTTAACTTCATTCCTCTTAGCTCCAAATATTTTCGGTAATTATTTACTTTAACTACCTCGCCTATTTCTGGCCGAAAAAAAAAACAGTCGAATTTTCGCCCGAATTTTAAAACACTTATATTTTTTTTTTTTTGGCTGCAAATGCTTATTTTCACTCTCAACCTAATTTCAAGTACACAATATTCTGACACAAATTATTTGTTGAAATAATTATAATTTCTCTATACGAAATTGAAATATATGCCACTCCACATAACATAATAAAAAAACATAAAATAAGCAAATCTATGCTAACCTAGCTCACTTACACTCACCTAACTGGACCTAACCTAACCTAACCGAAGCTAAAGCTAACCTAACCTAACCTAACTTAACGGCCTCTTCAAACCTCCTCCTAATTTTACCTACCTCGCAGTGTGCAAAATAACGCCCAATCAACTAACTATACACCCAAATCGCAAAAGTGGAACAACTGCACGAATGCAACTTAGAAAAAAATACATTAATTTAAATAAATTATCTTTCTTTAGTTATAGCATTTGTTCATATATATATATATATATATATATATATATATATATATATAAACACAAATGCGGAGACATAACAAATCTGTCCCACACAGAAATTAGTACATATAACCTATTTGTCATACCTTTTTTACTCTACATAATCCAAAGTAGTTAATCTATATAATTAATATTTGCCTAAGCACCTTATTCTCGAACGCCCTTAATCTCTGCTCCTCTCTCAAAGTGAGGGTCCAAGTTTCACAATGGTACAGAACAACCGGTATAAAACTGTTTTATAAATTGTGACTTTGTTTTTCTAAAAGCACACTGGATGACAAACACTTCTCAACTGAATAATAGCAGGCATTTCCCATATTTATTCTGCGTTTAATTTCCTCTCGAATGTCATTTATATTTTGTACTGTTGCTCCAAGGTCAATCAATCAATCAATCAATCAATCAATCAAACTCCTGTATCTCCTCATGAGGAGCATAGGGCATTCACAAAGTGCCTCCATCAGACCCTATTTGTAGCCAACTTCTTCACTTCGCTCCATGTTTTCCCCTCCCTAGCAATTTCCTCCAAAAACTGTTCTCTTCCATGTATTTTTTGGCCTTCCTCTTGTTCTACTAACCTGGGGATTCCAATCCAAAGCCATTCTTTTTACTGCTCCATCTTCTTTCCTGATTGTGTGCCATATCCAATTCCATTTTCGTTTTTTGATTTCTATTGTGATTTCTTTCTGATTTGTTATCTTCCATAATTCTGAGTTTGTGATTATATTGTTGCTCCAAGGTAGGCCTATGTTAATTTTGCCACCCTTTCAAAGGACAATTTTGCGATTTTTATATTTTCATTTTGTGCTATGTTCTGGTCACAAGACATTATCATATACTTTTCATATACTTTTTTTTTCTTCAGAGATTTACTTCCAAACCTATCTCATTACTTGCAAGTAAAATTCCCATATTTTTTCTAATAGTTTGTGAATTTCCTCCTAACATATTCAGGTCATCAGTATAAACAAGTAGCTGATGTAACCTGTTCAATTCCAAACCCATACATTACCAAATAGGCTATATAGATCTACATATATTTTAATTAAATTTTCAAGGTTTTCTTATGATTGACATATTGTCAGCTTCTTTACATTCTATCGGTAGAATATGTGCTCTTTACCTCCATTGTTTACCATAAGGTAGATTAAGATAAATGTCATTTTTTTTAAATATTGTGGGTTAGTCACATATGACATGAAACACTTCAAATACTGTTTAAATGTGAACTTGCATGATGTTTTACATACGTTCGTATTTTTATACCTCCAAATACATCTGCATAATACGTACATGCATGCATACACATGACACACATACACGACATATATACTCATGGACAGTTTTACACAACTATTTTCGTACTGCTCTTTTATAAACTCTCTCGCTGCATTATATTATGTTGCTAATGATGCCTAATTCACTACAATTTACATATGTGCAGAGGTTTCAATTGCATAATTTTGCTGTGCAATGCATACTGCTAAAAAATAATTAGGATCACTTCGAAAATCATGTAGGTACGGTACCTACAAGAGCTGAAAAAGTAATAGCCTTATTTGTTATTATTTCTTGGTTCTAATCTTGTGTTTAGATTCCTAAAATAAAAATACTGCATCATAAAACAAATCTTTGCAGCATAATACTGTGTAAAACACCAACATGGACAACAAATAGGAAACACAAAGGAACTAATCTCTGCAGAAATTGCCTGTTTGGGAACATTTACATGTGAAGAACTAAACAAAATACATGTTGTCAGAGTGTGAATTAAGATTTCTGATGAGGGGGGATAGAATCCTAGATAGAGAATACTATACATAAAATTATTATTATCCTCATTCGATACGGCTCAACACTTGGTCGCACTGAGTTGCTTGTCTTGCATCCTGACCATAATATTAATTACATCCATGAACAGGCTTAAGATAAGATGTGTAATTCCTAAGTTACTGATTGTTATCAGCTTGCCAGTGATGATAATACATCAGTATTATTTTCTTTGGTTACTTTATAAAGTATACTCATATTAAAATAATTATATTTTGTGAGGGGGGGTTAGAAATTATCCCTGGCAGGGATGTTCATATGAATTTATGAGAGGGAGATAACTTTCCTACAGGGGGGGAAATCCCCCCATCCCCCAACCCCCGGTAGGACCCTGCATGTTGTAATAAAAGATAAAAAAGCCACAGCAGATGTAATAAAATGATAAAAGTGGTTCATTTCATCTGTTGTATTCCATAGATCTTACATCAGCATTGTAGCTTTGAGATGGAACTAGTAAAAAGTTATACAAAACTATATCATATATACCGGTAGTAAACAGATACATTAAATTTACGAGCATGAACAGTTAGTTCATCAATTGAATGGAAGGTATGAATATGAAGAAATGTTGTTAATTCTGTTCTAAACTTTTTCTCTTGGTCCTTCAAAGATTTAAGATAATTAGATAGTGCAGTGAAAATCGGAAAATTTTTTACCAGATGCACTTTTATGCTCTAACAATATCTTGGGACTTCCTTACGAGGAACAAAAATATTACGTATGCTTAGCTTCAGATAAGTTGCCCCTGAATATTTATCCTTATTTCATTATAGAACAAAAGTATTGGTACTATGTAAAGTATGCCATTAAAGGTGATTACATCACAAACAAAAGATAAGGTTCTTGATGGATAACAGACAGAGCCCAATAGGAAGTAATGCATGTTTTACAGTTCAAATCATTATCCAATTCCGAATCAAGAAACTTAGTGCTTATAAGTTTTTTTTAGATTAATTCCATTTGTTATAATATTGTAGGAAAACTGAGCACTTTTGTGTGTACTGAATTTTATTATTCTGGTTTTTTCAACTTCAAGAGCTTTTGCATTAAAACCATTCATTCATTAGATTTAACATTGTCCTGGAACTGTTTATAAAGTGATCATATTGTTTACTTCAGATTATCACATTTATATCATCTGTAAATAAGAATACCAGGAATAAATTATTTATGGTTAAGGATATAATTAATATAAAATTGATCCCAGGAGAACTCCATGTTTAGTAGTTTTAAAGTCTGAGTGAATAACTTTGTGACTATTTGGTATAGGTATTAATTTCTGCTCTTGTCATCTAGTCTGCTGTCAAAAAATCTGAAAGTTAGAATTTATAAAACAGTTATATTACCGGTTGTTCTGTATGGTATGAAACTTGGACTCTCACTTTGAGAGAGGAATAGAGATTATGGTTGTTTGAGAATAAAGTTCTTAGGAAAATATTTGGGGCTAAAAGGGATGAAGTTACAGGAGAATGGAGAAAGTTACACAACGCAGAACTGCACACATTGTATTCTTCACTGACATAATTACGAACATTAAATCCAGACGTTTGAGACGGGCAGGGCATGTAGCACGTATGGGCGAATCCAGATGTGCATATAGAGTGTTAGTTGGAAGGTCGGAGGGGTAAAAGACTTTTGGGGAGGCCGAGACGTGGTTGGGAGGATAATATTAAAATGGATTTGAGGGAGGTCAGTTATGATGATGGAGACTGGATTAATCTTGCACAGGATAGGGACTGATGGCAGGCTTATGTGAGGGCGGCAATGAACCTGCGGGTTCCTTAAAAGCCATTTGTAAGTAAATATTAACTTCTGCTTTTGTCTTCTGTTTAATAAGTAAAGTGTACATCAACCTAAAGTTTAATTTTTAATACCTTAAAACTTCAATTTAGTTATCAATTTATTGTGATTTACACAGTGAAATTCTTTAATCAAATCACAAAATGGCTCTTCAACTTGTAATTTCGAAATTAAAGAATTCATTGCTCTATACATCAACCTAGAAGCTGTATTCTTTGTCGATTTTCTGTTATGAATTTGAACTGTTCCAAAACTAATACAAATTAAAAAATTCCAATTAATGATATAACCTATTATCTATACATTTCTTGAACACTCTTGGAAATGTTATTGGAAATGATATGGGTTATAATTAGCAATAGTAGATTTATTTTCCTTTTGGTTTTACTATTGAGTAGGCCGTATTTGAGTTTTTCTGGGAAAATACCACATTGCATTGACAAATTACATGAATTATTTCAGAACATACTTTTGGAACTTGATCTATTTCGTTACATCCAAAAGAATTCTTTATTTTCAGATGTTTCATCATATACTGTACTAAATATTTCTAGTAAATTCATGGGAATAAATTTGAGATGTGGTAATTTGGCATTAAATGTACGGTATCTGTTAAGTAATTCATTGCAGAATCTTCTATACAATCTTGAATATTCAAGTTGTTGGTGATATTTATAGAAAAGTTGTTAAAAGAATCTCCAATAAAATTTGGATCCTCTACTGTATAATCATTGATTTTAATAAAACTGATACACTATTTTCGATCTTCGAACATTGACCAGTTTCATTTTTAATAGTATCCCAAATAATTTTAATTTTATTTTCTGAATTTTGTATTTTTTGTTGTTTATTTATTTATTCAAATACATGTCCTGAGTTATCTTTTTTTACCTTTTCACAAACTTGACTGGAAAACATAGATTAAAATAATTAATAAAACGTATTCTTGTGTGTTGTCATATGAAGGAAGGTTTCAATATTCTAGTAATTATCAATGCTCTACTATAATTAAAATATAATGAGAAACATCTAATTAATAAAAAAATGATTAATTTTTATCCGAGATGTAAAATCATTTACCCTTTCAATTAATTTTATTTTATGCAAATTTTACTTGAAACAGGTTATATTTCCCTCAAAATGCTAACATTTTTTCTTTTCTTTCCATATTTATTTCCATTTTATATTTGTATGTGTACTTAATACTGAAAACCATTTTCAGTAGATGTTATTACATGTTGGTCGTCTGCATAATAGTAAACTATCATTCTGTAAGTTTCTGTTGATTGGGATGATTCCATATCACTTTGTCTCCGTTTCTGAATAATCCTGTTCATATACAGTAATTATGTTTATATTTTGTTCATATATGCACACGCATAAATTTTTGTAACAATTGTCTCTTCTCCTATTTTAATGTTAAATTTTAATATGTTATTTCTGTGCAAATTACATGGAATATTACTACAAGCACTTACTACTTTGTAAAGGTTAGTTACTTATTGCTTTCCTCGTCTTTTCTTCTTCTTTTGCTAGAGGAGCGAAGTTTTTCTTTTCTGGCCCTAAGGACATTGTTGTTGTTATTGTTATTCGGACAATAGCCGCAACCACCACCACCACCACCACCACCACCACGATGGTAGTGACTATGGTTGTTGTATTAATTAGAGTAATGCTAATACTTTCTTCCCTTTCTCCTCCTACTTCATCTCACTCTTCTTTCTCTTTTTCCTCAGTTTACTATCTTCCTCGTTGTCTCAGTTGTTTTCCTTATTCCTCTCCCCATTTTCCTTGTTGTTGTGTTTATTGTGATTATCTTTTTTTGTTTTGGTCCTGTTATTCCCATCCATTTCTTCTTGTTGCTAGTATTGTTTTCCTCTCAGTTATTAATATTAATGTTTTTTTCATTTTGTTCCGCTAATTGCCTTCTTCTTCTTCTTCTTCTTCTTCTTCTTCTTCTTCTTCTTCTTCTTCTTCTTCTTCTTCATATCCGCCTTGATCTTATTCTTCTGCTCATTTTTGTTTTCTCCTCTTCTTCTTCTTCTTCTTCCTATTACTACTAATAATATTATTATTCAATACCGTGCTTATTGTTACTCTTTCTGTCCTTTTTTCCATTTTGTGCATATTCCTCTTCATTTTGTTTCGTTTTTCTTTCTTGTTTTCATTTATGCCTTTCTTGTTCTTAATCTTGTCCTCATTCTTGTTTTCTCTTGTTGCTATTTTTGTTTCGCCTACTCCTTGTCATTATATCCGGCCTTTTGTCCTTTTTATGCATATTCTTCATTTTTCTTCCTTCATTCCCGTCCCCTCTTATTCTTATTATTTTATACCCTCCTTGTTCTTGTGCTCATTCTCCTTTTCATTTCTTACTATTTTTCTATACCCTATTCATCACTATTTGTATCCTTTTATTTATTTTATGTTCATATTCTTCTTCATTTGGTCCCTTCATTCCCTTCCCCCTCTTGTTCTTATTTATACCCTCCCTGTTCTTATTCTTGTGCTCATTCTTATTTTCTTTTATTATTCTTGTATACTCTACACATTATCACTATTTCTGCCTTTCTATTTCTTTATTATTCATATTCTTCTTCATTTGGTCTCTTCATATCCGTCCCCCTCTTATTCTTATTTATACCCTCCTTGTTCTTATTCTTGTGCTCATTCTTATTTTATTTTATTATTCTTGTATACCTTACACATTATCACTAGTTCTGACTTTCTATTTCTTTATTATTCATATTCTTCTTCATTTGGTCTCTTCATTTCCGTCCCCCTCTTATTCTTATTTATACCCTCCTTGTTCTTATTCTTGTGCTCATTCTTATTTTCTTTTATTATTCTTGTATACCCTACACATTATTACTATTTCTGCCTCTCTATTTCTTTATTATTCATATTCTTCATTTGGTCTCTTCATTTCCTTCCCCCTCTTGTTCTTATTTATACCCTCCTTGTTCTTATTCTTGTGCTCATTCTTAGTTTCTTTTATTATTCTTGTATACCCTACTCATTATCACTATTTCTGCCTTTCTATTTCTTTATTATTCATATTCTTCTTCATTTGGTCCCTTCATTCCCTTCCCCCTCTTGTTCTTATTTATACCCTCCCTGTTCTTATTCTTATGCTCATTCTTATTTTTTTTTTTATTATTCTTGTATACCCTACCCATTGGGATTCTTTCCCAGTCAGCAATAAGCTTGCATCATTATTATTTAATCAGCAATAACAATAGTCTGTTCGTAGATGCCATTGGTGCTACTTTTGTGCGAGAAGTGATTGAAAGTTTATTTAGTATTGTGTGAAATTTTGTTAGTATGACCACAGTCTACTATATACAGTCACGAAGCTTGGGGTGATTTTTTTGCAAATCTCGTAATAAAGCACTCCAAGCGGTTAGCAACTAGAAACAATAGACTATCCACGGTCGACTTTGGACTGAATCGTATTTCCATCGAGTGCTAGCTCGTTGCGTATTTCACATTGATGCTTGTGAAATGTTCGTTATTGGTTGTAATGAAAATGTTAATGGCTAAAATACAATAATTGGAATAATAATATTTTACTAGAGACGTAGAAAAATTAAGTTTGTTGTAATGAAATTTATTGATCACGTTTTATTTTCAATTCTGGTGGGATTATTATTGCTTAGGCCTACTTTTTTTCAAAGGATATGTTTTTAATTATAGCTGTTAATTTTGTTGTTATTTTTATTTGTTACTTTATTAGAGACGTAGGAAAAGTCTGTTACAATAAAATTTATTAATCACATTTTAGTTATTGCTTAACCTCAACTACGTAAGCCTACACTACAAGTACCGGTACACGTACATAAGTTAATCCATTAATTCATATTTCCATTATTATTGTTGTAAAGGGAAATGCAAATTAATATTTATTGGTTTCATAGTTAATTATCGCTATAATCTTGAATGAGTGAAGCGATTATAGTAAATTTCAGTTCGTTTTGCACAAACAAAAATAATATTAACCTATTTCTTGCAGGTATCTTCGAGTTTATGGTGGAATTTAATATACTTCATTAAAATAATAAATTAACTTTATGCATTTAATATTTCAATAATGGAAGGAAGGTGTTAATTTTTCCAAAAGAACACAACGACATATTTTGTCGGCTGCTAGGAGAGAGATCTGCGATGATGAGGCGATAGTAGCGATCCTAGTGGTGGGCAACTATCCATGTTTGCATATTTACTACATATTGAGCTTCGCGACTGTATATAGTAGACTGTGGTATGACATTATTATTGATGTTTGTGATAATTTTATGGAAAATCCGATAATTTTTAGACTACAATCCCATAATTTTGTGTTTGATGGCTGGCAACGCTGATCGTCGTTCACTCAGCGAATGCCTTTCTCAGCAAATGAACAGGAAAATGATCCCGACTTGGTTCTGTGCGATAAAACGTTCGTGGAACAGGTTTTCTCCTAGCATTTCTGTTTACTCCGCTGTTCTCATTCTAACCTCACTACGCGATTATCGTAGTATCATCGCCACATCTACTGTATATATGAAAAGGAACATCAACAACTGCTAACGGCACTTTCCCTCTTCATTTTTGGGAGGATTGTAACTCCATTACAGCTCTTCAAGCAGCAGACAACGAATGTGGCGAAAACAAATATTGAATTATTCCTTCACAGAGAATCAAACTCTAGGCCGGTGATGCTGCTGCTGCTAGTAATACTGCTTGCAAAAACAAGTCTCCTTGACCCAGAACATGGGGCGTTCCTGCACATCCTGGCATTGGCGCTACCGTGTGACGTCATTGGAAATTCGCGGATCGCATTTCTATTAGGCTCTGTACTTGTTTTAATAAGTAGATAATTCGTTACTAAACTACTGCTTATTTAATCTGGGCAGGCCCGCGCTTACGCAATATTTTAAGAAATTTCAAAGCTAATAAATTTCAGTTCGGTATGTGTTCCTGAACTTTAGAAGCACTTGCATACATTGGATAGGAATTAATTTTATTTACTTACGATGTGTAAAGGGAAACAATATAATGTTGCAAGAAAATCTATATCAAGCTTCAGTATCCCTGATAACCGAAAATTAGTCGTTCCTTTTTTTATATGTACTGGAATATAACGTATGTTCCTGTAGGCTACTGTATGTAATGTAATGTAGGTAAGCCAATGTACAGTATGTGTATGCCTGTCCACCGCTATGAGGTAACGGTCAGCGCGTCTTACAGTGAAACGAGCGGGTCCGGCTTCAAACCCTGGTTGGGACAAATTACGTGATTGTTTTTTTCCGGAGTTTTTCATCAACCAATTGAAGGAGAATTGTTGGATAACTTTCGACGTTGAACCTCGGACTCATTTCGCCATCATTAATTGACATATCATCATCCATACCATAGCCCGGGTTAAGTTTACGGTGCGGCGTGCTGTACTTGTACAAGAGCGCGGCCGTTCGGCTACCCAATCATTCACAGAATAAGAGTGGTAAGCACAATAAGCCTCAGGATGCACTGCAAGCCTTCGGGTCCTTCCTCCGTATAAGAGAAAAAAAAATGTATATGCTTGTGTGCATGCGTATATGTGTTTGGATTTTCTTCATATTCAGTGTCTTCAGAGTACATTTATCCGGAAATGATGCACGCGAGTTGGCCTGGGTGGCTTAGTCGGTAGAGTACTGGCCTTCTGTGCCCGAGTTTGCGGGTTTGATCCCGGACCAGGTCGATGGCATTTAAGTGTGCTTAAATGCGACAGGCGTCGACTGACATGAGTCAGTAGATTTATTGTCATATAAAAGAACTCCTGCGGGACAAAATTCCGGCACACCGGCGACACTGATATAACCTCGGCAGTTGTGACCATCGTTGAATAAAACATAATTTAATTAATTAATTATGCACGTGGAATATAATAACCTAATTTTACGAATTTTAAAGAATAATGTCTATTGATTCGAAGTAAAGACACAGTGTCGATCCACATCAAGAAAAAATTAATCTTAATAGTTTATTTTTATTTTGTGGAAAAATAAACTGAACAATGGAAAGATCTGGTTCGCATAAAAGAATTTTTAACAGGAAGTATAATACACAGTAAATAATTATTTCTACTTTACGGAGCGAATTTAGCCTAACAATAAATTTTAGTATCTTGGGCCAGATGGCTGCATAGTGAGTGAAGAATGAAAGCATTATCGAATAATAATAATAATAATAATAATAATAATAATAATAATAATAATAATAATAATAATAATAATACATGTCCCGGTCGTGATCTACGGCATCCTGCCTAGGACTCGCGTTACGGAATGCGCGCTGGTTCGAGTCCTCACGAGGGAAAACATTTTCTCATGAATTTTCGGCCAGTGTATGGGACCGGTGCCCACCCAGCATCGTGATGCACTTGGTGAGCTACGGTAGGTAGCGAAATCCGGTTGCGAAAGCTGGGGGGCTCATCGTGCTAACCACACGATAGCTCCGTTCTGGTTCGATGATCGTCCACCTCTGCTTCGGCATGTAAACGTGAGGCCAGCAGCCGGCTGGTCGGTCTGGGCCCTTCAAGGGTTGGGGCGCCAAGCATTATTATTATTATTATTATTATTATTATTATTATTATTATTAATAATAACAATAATAGCCTCTTTGACGTTCCGGATTGTCCATTTCCTGCTACCATGTAGTATATTACAAAATATGTTATTTTTAATTTTATTAGTAAGTTGTAATATCACTGTAGTGCCTTTTCTTTACTGTCTTCTTCAAAGTCTTCCAGATCGTACAGTTTGTTAACTCTCTCGATTTATTTTTCTGTGTCGTACATGTGACAAGATGTTATGTTTTGTATCGATAAACTACATATTGACTTCTTTTAATAGCAGCTTTTGTTTTTAATAATATTTTAGACTGCATTTTATTATTTTATTCAAATTATGATTTTATCTCTATAGAAAATTTCAAATTATGTTTTTTAAGTACATTTCCATTCATATTAACATTTACATTGTGAAAAACTAACTCTTTGAACTCTACGTAACAACGTTATTTATTATAATGTCAAACGAAATGTGCTTTGTCATCAATTTCTCCAATCTCCTTGCATTGGTATGACATCTGGCGGTATGGTTGATAACTTCTTGATCTCTTCAATAGACTGGTGTTTTCTGTCTACACTGACTCTTTATCGTATTTTGAATCAGGAAAATGGAATAGAAGAGAAAGAAAGACCAAGAGAAGGACAAGAAGGAAAACGGCCACCGGCGTAGCGCGGACTGTAGTGGGTTTGTCTGCTGATACGAAAGAAGTAAAAATATAATCATGCTAAATTAAACCATTCCTAACATTTTTAAAATAATGTAAAAGTACTATATTTTAATATACTTTTAGAAAAGCACACTGACTAGCCTATTTGTAGAGAAAATCTGCAGTCTGTCTTTGCACCCTGAGAATAACATGGGATATAAAACAAAGATTTTCTTTTACACATCCGCACAACCCCTAAAAGTTTTATATAGGCTACGTGTGGATTAACATTTATATTAAATGACCTAGTCTTAGTTTTAACACATTGTGCAATTTCAGAGAATGGATTTGGTCCACCAAGTCGCTTTGTCTCGACTTTCTCAAGTCAGAACTCAGGTCATGTAAAGTAAAGTGCCGGATCCGTATTCACAGACAATACTTGACTTTCTCTTGACAAAGTCAAATGTAGGTAAAAAGCAAGTGAACTTAGTTTTCGACGTCATCATATAATGACGTAGTGCTTTCAGCCCACAGCTGCTCCGTACGAAAAGTGCGGAAATCATTAATTCATTGCTGGCAACATTTTGTTTCAAAGCTGTTATTTTCCATTGAAATGGAAGGAACTCAGATGAAGTTGTAGGCCTACACCAAGGAACTTGCTTACAAATATAAACACGTGGTCAAAAATAAGAATTCAAACGTCGCGTCGTTTAGATTTCGGCACAGAAGAAAAAGTTACACAAAATTAAGAGCAAAAACATATAAGTAATACTGAAAATATTGACTACATGAAAATTGAATTAGAATTTTAACTATGTTCAATAAAGTATACTTACTTACTTACAAATGGCTTTTAAGGAACCCGCAGGTTCAATGCCGCCCTCACATAAGTCCACCATCGGTCCCTATCCTATGCCAGATTAATCCAGTCTCTATCATCATATCCCACCTCCTTAAAGTCCATTTTAATATTATCCTCCCATCTACGTCTCGGCCTCCCCAAAGGTCTTGCTCCCTCTGGTCTCCCAACTAACACACTATATGCATTTCTGGATTCGCCCATACGTGCTACATGCCCTGCCCATCTCAAACGTGTAAATTGAATGTTCCTAATTATTTCAGGTGAAGAATACAATGCGTGCAGTTAGCGTTGTGTAACTTTCTCCATTCTCCTGTAACTTCATCCCTCTTAGCCCCAATATTTTCCTAAGAAACTTATTGTCAAACACCCTTAATCTCTGTTCCTCTCTCATAGTG
Organism: Periplaneta americana; assembly: GCF_040183065.1. NCBI lineage: Eukaryota > Metazoa > Arthropoda > Insecta > Blattodea > Blattidae > Periplaneta > Periplaneta americana. The sequence continues at coordinate 69,502,163 of NC_091123.1, read as the reverse complement.
AGAGTCCAAGTTTCACAACCAGACAGAACAACCGGTAATATAACTGTTTTATAAATTCTAACTTTAAGATTTCTTGACAGCAGCCTAGATGACAAAACTTCTAAACGAATAATAACAGGGATTTCCCATATTTATTCCTCTTCGAAGGATAAATCTTCAATTTTTATATTTCTAATTCTTACAATATTCTGGTCACGAGACATAATCATATGATGTCATTATTGAGTGTAATTAGTTACCACTGCCACCGGATATATATCCATTTGCAGTCTGAATAAATACACACATACATTATACTTTGTCTTTTCGGGATTTACTTCCAAACCTATCGTTTTACTTGGTTCAAGTAAAATTTCCGTGTTTTCCCTAATCATTTATAGTTTTTCTCCTAATAGATGGATGGATGGATAGAGATAGATAGATAGATAGATAGATAGATAGATAGATAGATAGATAGATAGATAGATAGATAGATAGATAGATAGATAGATAGATAGATAGATAGATAGATAGATAGATAGATAGATAGATAGATAGATAGATAGATAGATAGATAGATAGATAGATAGATAGATAGATAGATAGATAGATAGATAGATAGATAGATAGATAGATAGATAGATAGATAGATAGATAGATAGATAGATAGATAGATAGATAGATAGATAGATAGATAGATAGATAGATAGATAGATAGATAGATAGATAGATAGATAGATAGATAGATAGATAGATAGATAGATAGATAGATAGATAGATAGATAGATAGATAGATAGATAGATAGATAGATAGATAGATAGATAGATAGATAGATAGATAGATAGATAGATAGATAGATAGATAGATAGATAGATAGATAGATAGATAGATAGATAGATAGATAGATAGATTATATTAAATTATAGGTCTAAGTGATTTTTAATCAAAGATGAAAAAAATCATAGTATTTTTTGTAGATAATTTTTTCAAAGTTTATTATGTTATGTAAACATTTAGAAGCTAAATAGTTTTAAAAAATAAAATCTTTCTTTTACATTTATTTTCAGATGAATACAATAATAATAATAATAATAATAATAATAATAATAATAATAATAATAATAATAATAATAATAATAATAATAATAATGTGGCAAGATACATTTAAAATATACTACTTCACAGCTACTACACGTCTGAACATATCTTGAATCTTACTATCTTTTACTCAAGTTACGACTAAAGTTTAAGATAAGACTTAGAGTACAAATTCTGCGTTTTGTATGTACTAAAGTTGGATGTAAGTGAAAATTAAGTTGAAGTGACGTTCCTGAATACGACCCTTAGAGTCCTTAGACGCTTAAATGCATGTTACGTGCTTATCTGGTTGGAAAATTTCAATGCATGTTAAGTGTTTTAATTGTTTTACTTTGTTGCGTACCGTTTTCTCTTATTTGATTTAAAGTTAAAACTACTTTGTTGTATTTTATTTTCTGTGAATAGATTGCAAGGCAACGATTATCTATTACTGAACAAAGTGGAATTTTAATATTGCTATTATATCTAACAAAACGTTATATTTAAAATAATTTTAGTTTCTCTGTCTGCAATCTCTCAGTTATTCCATAGAGTATCACAACACTTCAAAGCAACGGAAACCCTCTTCTAGGGTTATAACAGATCTAATTTAAGTATCAGAAATTCGTCCTATTGAAGTGTCTGACCGATTGTTTGTTTAACCTGTCTTCCAGTTGTTGCAATTTTTAATGCCTTTATTATGTCAATGACAGTATGAATGGAACTGATGTTGATACAGATCTAGATAAGTGAGAGATAAGCCGAAAGAAATCTGTGCGAGAAGACAGAGTGAAGAGATGTCAGGATAAGTAGAAGGACTCTTGTACCTGGGATCGGCTTCAAGGATCACTCAGAACTAGCCACGACCTAGATCCAGGAATGGACTTCGGAACCTTAATGACGTACTTGGTGAAGTGGTCTTTGAACTCCTCCAACTCCATCTATAACGACTCAGTTATTCCTGTCACTCGTTTTAGTGCCACACTGCTATTGTGTGGGGGAAATTACAGCATCATCACGAACCATTTAGGACCATATCAAGATGTGAATATCAAGATGTTCGTTATCGTTCAGTTGACGCTTCGGTTGTCCTTTTTTGGTTTCCTTAGTGGAGATAACGACGTGATTATTTTGGGAACTTATTGTTTTCCATGAAATAATAATTTTTATAATAACTTTCAAATCCATTGATCACGCAATGGATCTGATGAATGGTATTAATGGTCCCAAGCAGACGATTTGCACTGCTTGCACTTTTGAAATTATGTTTAAAATCCAGATTTAATTTCTACCTAAATCTAAATACTGCTTTTGATATGTTGAATAACTGTGATTTTCTACAAACTGAAATTTTATAGCCAAAGTGTCTTCATATAATTCCGTCTTATACTTTCACCATATACTTTTCTCCAACCAGGAGATTAACCGTGAAAGGAATGTGCTTACTATTGCGTCATCTATTGGAGCGAAGTAGATAGATAATATTACCGTTATAACGTCAGTTTAAAAAACATGCGCTCTCCTGCATACGTTATTTCCTGTATGGAGGGATCTAATTTTGTAACTAGAGTAGTATAAATATGTGTGTATCAGTGTTATCGTTTGTGCTTTGAGAGTTAGCCAATGGAGATTCGTGTACCCACGTGTGTGACCTTATGACATCAACATTCATTCATAGCATTGCCCCACTGCTTCTCATTCCCGTGAGACTTTCTCTTGGAGTACAGTACAAATCAATTCTATAGTCAGAAATTTGTCTCTTAATTCGTTAGAAAAAAAAAAGTTAAATTATTTTTTCATCATTTACGATCTTCACAATATTGCGTTTCATAATGTCTGATGGGAGGCGTAAACATTGCCGACAACGAAGGGGGAAGGATAATTGCTAATCAGTCAGTGGCAGAGATCACATTCCAGGCTTGTCTTGTAGTTGGGCTGTCTGAAGCGTTCTTACCTCCACCCAACTTCAAGACAAGCCTGGAATGTGAACTCTGTCATCGGTTGATTAACAATTATCCTTCTCCCTTCGTCTGCCGGCAATGGTTACTTCGCATGTCAGACATTATGGACGAAGTACAGTTTATGCAAGTCTAGTTTTTCAGGTAAAGCTCCCTGTGAAGCAGACTTGAATAATTTCAAGGGAAAAATTGTTCCGGGGCCGGGTTTTATCGATTCCGGAACAATTTTTCCCTTGAAATTACCAACTCTGCTTCACAGGGAGCTTTACCTGAAAAACTAGACTTTCATATTATATACGTTACTGTAGGTACGTTAACAGAAAACCACAATTTCAAGTCACACACAGTTTGTGTGCACTCGATATGGGTCTCTGGCGTCTTGTCAGCCCACTCGAGTTGTGTGGATATAAGGGGAAAAATTGAGACGATCTCGGGTGGAGTTCCTGGGTAGCTCAGTTGGTAGAGCGCTGATACGTTCAACAGAGGTCCTGGGATCGATATCCGGCCCCGGAACAATTTTTCCCTTGAAATTATTGAAGTATAGTTTTATGTTTTCTACACACTGTCAGGCATCCGCGTAGCTGGTAGCTCAGTTGTTAGAGATTTAGCTACGTACTGGAAGGTCATGATTCAATCTTGGGCGATGGTGGAATTTTTCTTCTTCCTAAAACTTGCAAATAGACTCCCCAGAGTCCACTCAGCCTCCTGTTGAACAATCGAGTACCGGGACCTTCCCGGGAGTGAAAGGGAGTCGGAACGTGCTGCCGACCACACCGTCTCATTCCAGTGCCCAAGTCGTGGAAGCTAGGAGTTCTTTCTTCATTCCCTCCATACGTCTTCATGGAATGTAACTTTTTTATTTTTATACACTCTTTTAACACTTCATTGAACAAGAAATAACTACTTCAGTGTGTCAATATTATGAATTTTTGTGATATGTTACCTGATTGATTAGTTTATACATTTCCATTATTTAGAGTTTAAAGTAGACATTTCGAGATCATGCTGACATGCGATTTTATTTAGTTGAGATGACACTTGACCATATGCATGTAATATTTTTTAAATTGTGGTAGGTACTTACATCTTATTAGCTGTTCATAATTAGTTTCCTTTTTTTTTTGTTTTTAGTAAGTATGTCAGTAGCGGTTTCTTGCCTGGTTGCGACTAGTTTGCGCAACTACGACCTTTAATATATTGCTTTAATTTAATTGAGATTGAATTGATACTACTTTAAGTAGCATTTCAATTATACCTTCTGAGCAACAATTCGTTTAACAGCAATAAAACATTCGTTTCCTTTCAGTCCAGCGGGACGTGGAAATTGCTCTGTCATCCAGCTGACGATTTAAATTTTCACTTATTTCTCGTGCGCGCGCATCTACCATAATAAATTTCAAAGCAGTCGTTAAGCTGTATATTGCGAATGGTGGTACAGTGAAAATCGACTTGCAGCCTAATAACAGCTGATTCTATGCTGAAATTTTTCTCCTGCCTAAAACTTGCACTCAGCCCCTTGTTATATCTTATTTATAATTTTATTGTAAAAGCTAACCGTCTTCCTCATGTTCCATTGCTTATTTCTTACATCAGCATTAAATCTGTGTTGCATTGTTTGATGGTCATTTTTAGAATATGTATGTATGTATGTATGTATGTATGTATGTATGTATGTATGTATGTATGTATGTATGTATGTATGTGTGTGTGTATATATATATATATATATATATATATATATATATATATATATATATATATATATATATATATATAGACACACACACAGTGTTAAAAAAAAGTATCCAATATTTTAGGAGGTGATAGTATGCATCAAAACAAGAAAATAATGTCTAATAAACATGGGTCCTACAACACATACTTTCTGAGACATGAACACTTGTTCATAGGATGTGCTCAATGTGACGTCCATTCATGGCAGTTCATTTCTCTGCCCTACAATACAGCAGACTACCAGATAATCATACCGTAGTTGACACCCCTGGCGTGGAATAATAATACGTCGTAAGCAATATTGAAAACAAAAGTCTGGTCGCAGATATGAGCGGGATTCAGCAGAGATGGTGTTGTGAATTTTCGTAATCAGCATGTGTAGGCTGATGAAAACCCCCATGCGACTGAAGAAACAAGGCATCAGCACCGATTCTCAATCAACTTATGGGCAGGCGTTCTTGGTGATAGATTAATAGGGCCATACGTGATACCACAGATTAACTGGGGTTCGTTATCAGGACTTTCTTATTAACGTATTAAAACAAATTTCAAAGAGTGCGTGATTCCTTACGCCGAGGGGCAGAGGAATGTATTGCCATGAATGGACGTCACATTGAGCACCTCCTATGAATAAGTGTTCAGATCTCAGAAAGTATGTGTTGTAGGACCCATGTTTATTAGACATTATTTTCTTGTTTTGATGCATACTATCACCTCCTAAAATATTGGATAAAGCTCGCGTCCCTTCTTTTGCTAGGACTGCGGCGTCTCCTCTCCTCACTCGCTCTCCAGGCTTGTAACATCTTCGGCGATCCTGCCCATTACTATAGAAACGATTCTAGATGAAGAAAAAGTATGAAAATTAGTAGGAAATGTGAAATATTTACAATAAAGGCAGCCCATATAACCACTTCGACTTTCCGCGGAAACTATTATGACGCACAGCGCAGCTTACGGTTTTAACGCCATCTGTCGTCATAACGTGAGCATATGGATACAATAAAATTGTAGAAGTACAAGGTATTTCTTCAAAACGAGTTTTCGTTAAAGTCAAGTATCGGTGATAGGTTAGGTTTGGTTAGTTTAGGCTTTTGGTATGCCTGGCATATACACTAACGAATGCACTCTAAATCAAATAATTTAATACATCTTGATTACACAACTTTTAACACTATATCACTTCGGAATATGTATGGTAAGACTTTCCTGTGTTAACTTTCAACGCACCTCGTTTACATGTTTCGACCTATTTATGGGTCATCTTCAGAACTGGTCGTTGTTGCTCTTGGCGCCACAGGAACAAACCCTCACAGGAAACAGACCAAGTAGCGCCAAGACCAACAACGACCAGTTCTGAAGATGACCCATAAATAGGTTGAAACATGTAAACGAAGTACGTTGAAATTTAACACAGGAAAGTCTTACCATACATATTCCGAAATAATTTGAAACCGAAAATAGTCGATGAAAACTCTGAAGATGGCACCACTACGTTGGCAATACCAGAGTCCACGGACTCTGGGCAACACTAGTATTGTAGATCGATTAATCCATCAAGAGTGTTTTACTACACAGTACACTTTCGATAAGCTTTTTTTTTCTTTCTTTTTAAAGAACGGGCGGAAGCGAGGAAATAGTGCATAAAATTACTTCATGAAAGAAATAATGGTTGTAATATTTCTCACATTCTTTCCTTAGACGTTTGAAAGGGATTCTAATAAGCCCGAAGAGATCAAATTAACTTATTTCCCTAGAATCCTGATAAGAACTCCGTCACCATTAACTGCAACCATCCATGAATTACACCACGAACCGCCATTGATATAGCTATGTAAAATAAAACTGGACACAATCCATATCTTTGTCTAACTGTTATATTGATATTGCATTTATAGGATTCTAAAATTGTTCGTTTAACAAATTAATTGGCCTTCGGTGTAGCTCAGACGGTAGTTTGTTTTCCTGTGATTCGAAGTTGCGTTCGGGCGTGAGTTGGAATTTCGCTTGGGCTGGTCTCCAGATTGAGTATTTTTTAAACAAATTCCCAAAATTTAAACCCAATTTCAGATAATCCAAAGGTGAATCGTCGTTCCCATCTCGCCAAATATTATCTTGCTAACACCAATTCTAATGACGCTATATAACCTTTCAGCTGATACAGAGTCGTTAAATAACCGAGTAAAATAAAAACGTACGAAGAGTCCACTGCAAAAAGGGGGAATGTCGTAAATTTGTGAAAAATAATATGAAGGTTCAGTACTATAGACCAAAGAGAGTAAAATATAGTACACTTTGTTGCACTGCAAGAAAGATGATTGTTCCAGATCTACATCGTGTTGAAGAATTGGTATAGCACACAAAGAATGGGAATGTCAAAGCTTAAATTGTATTTCCTGCAAAATGCAATACATTCGACATTCCCTCTTTTTGCAGTGGAATATTGCATTTATAGGATTCTAAAATTGTTCGTTTAACAAATTAATTATATATATATATATATATATATATATATATATATATATATATATATATATATAATATGTTTAATTATGTAGATATGCATGCCTAGCAATACGTCAGTTTGTGTGTTTATCTACATGATTTAAGTTATCTAGCTGATTATGTTTTTGTATGTCTGTGTGTACAGTATGTATGAATAAGTATGTCTCTCTGTATCTCCATTCTGCAGCAGAAGCAGAGTACGGTCACCTAAGGTGTTAAAAACCTAGGCAGAGCGAGTAATGAGAGGGGAGCGTCGCTATCCTCGCTAGAAAAAAATTCCTAGCCCTTGAACGTGGCGAGTGACGATCGAGTAGGTTAAGTTCGCCCAGAAGTACCCAAGGCAATACGAGAAAGCCAAGGCTCTGATTTGTGAAGGTTTATTTGGGAAAGGTCGAAATTTAATGATGGGAATATGTAGGTACATGGGCCATTTCTTTTAGGGCTCATTCCGACATTATTTTGCCTTAGATCCTTAGGAAAACCACAGGCAGGATGAGTTGTCTCAGGGAGTAATATGTTGTAAGGTTAGGCTTCAAGAAATTGGTCGATAAACCTTTGCGATACAAAAATATAGTTCCATTGTTATGTTATTAGGTACTTATGAGCTACAGATGTTGAGTAACAGGAGAAAGTGACGAAACAGGTGCATTGTGTCGTGAAATCTTCTGTATGATACAGTAACGCAGCTTGCGAAAGTGTAATCAGTGTTTAATGAAACACGTTTCCTGTTAATATACGAACTTCTCACGTCTAAACCGAGAAGAGAGTGAGACCGACATTCCACGTCGTGGCAACAGTTTTCGAAAGTCTTCCTGTTGCTATTGTTATGGAGATTAAAAGTAAATAAGGAATAGTTCTTATAGTGACTCCTGGGAAATGTGTACTAACACTACACATTTACACTTAGAATAATAGATACCGATTGTGGAATACTGAAAGATACCAAATTACCGGAGATGAATTATTTCAAAATAACATTATATATTAGCACAGTCTAGTATATACAGTCACGAAGTTTGAATTGTTGAGGTTGCTAGGAACAATAGACTGTTCAGGTATTATTTCGCATTGTCTGTAATGAGGCGATAATAGCGATCCTAGTGGTTAGCAACTATCTATGGATGCGTATTTATTACATATTGAGCTTCGTAACTGCATATGCTAGACCAGACGTCTCCAAAAGCGTACTCGCGAGTAAGCCCCTGAACGGAACTGAAGCCAGTACGTAATGCGCGCGCTCCGCCTCACCCATCCCCACCTGTACTGTACTCAATGTTTATGCGCAAACGAAGAGCAGTGGTGGACTGCCATTATCATTGTGTTGGTCGGAGTGTTCTACGTTTCACAATGTCTTCTAATCATGGACGTAGTACATTCAAGGATGACAGGGAAGAGAAATATATTTTCCTGTTAGTGGGAAGAATATGAAATGTTTAATTTGTTCGAAAAATCTTCAGTGTGTGTTAAAATTCAACATGTGAAAATAATTTATTTTGGGACGTCTATATAACTGTTGGTTATACATAATAATAAGTATATTACGATACGTTTACACTCAGTTTCGCAAGATATACTTACAGTTTTCGTTTCATTTTAGGTGAAATACATACAAATATTTTGATTAATTTGAAACAAGAAAATACAAATACAAATCACACCACGTATACTCATTCTTAAACAAAAAACCTTCTTGCTAGCTATGTTCTAACTTGGAATATTGGAAAATCAATGAAGCCCTTTACAGAATGAGCATTTGTAAAATCGTGCATACAGTATGTCTTCTAGATGTAATGCGAAATGAATTATTCCATTATTGAATATTCCCCATTCAAAAGTAGAAGCTTTCTAGTATGTCAAAATAATATACAAACGTATGATATTTCTTATCCTTTCGATGTTATTATTTGTAAACATAAGGGAGATCGTTGCCGCAATCCCTCACTGACAGCTCCCATCTGTTGAGGTACGAGCCTCTCCCCACTTCTACGGCGCACACTGTGTTCGGCGGGCAGCATCGGGATCACGAATGACTATACGCGTTTTGGAGACCTCTGTGCTAGACTGTGATATTAGGTTGATGCGTAAGTTCGTAGCGTTTTTGTTCGTCATCAAAACACTGCGTTGTTAGGAGATTGTTTATCGTTTGTCAGTTGTTATTTGTTATTTGGAGTGTTGTGCTTATAAATACGCCTTGAATTTTGTAGATTTGAAGGAAATTTGTGCTATTTGCAGGTTAAAGAAGATGGGGTGTCAAGTGAGATGGGGGGGGGGAACCAACACTGCCGATATATTCTTCTGTTTGTGTTTAATAGAGGAACAAAGGCAACGGAAGTTACTCGAAACATTTATGCCTTATACAGGGAGAATGCCATCGGAGAAAGCACTGCAAGAACATGGTTCTGTCGTTTCAGCACACAACATCCCGTACAAAAGTTGGTGTCCATCCACAGATGGTGATGTTATGCGTCTGGTGGAATAAAGAAGACGCCGTGTACTACGAATTGCTTCCCAGCAATGTAACCATAACTGCTGATATTTTATTGTCAACATCTCAGACTCGCCTTACGGCTGCAATTGAAGAAAACGATCGGGAAGACTGCATCAAGATTCTGCTGCAACACGGCAATGCATGCCCGCACTCCGCTAACATGACGAAAGCAGCTATCAAGGAGCTTGGTTGGAAGGTGATTCCACATCCCCCATATTCTTCCGTTCTTACGCCTTCGATTTCCATCTTTTCCATTCTCTATCCAACAACCTACAAGGGAAGTCTTTTCATAAGGAAGATGATTTACAGACTTGGCTTAACGACTTCTTTAACTCCAAACCAGCAGGTTTCTTCAGATGCGAAATCGAGTCATAGGTAATCTAGGAAAATATATTACCTGATTAATTTCTGTTTTCTGTTCATCACAAATAAAAACTTTTGTTATAGCGGAAAAACACTACAAACATTTGCATGTTTACCATTCTCATTCTGAATATACATAAGTGATTCAGTTGCTGATGGCAAAATCTGTCGCGCTGAATGCTGGGCTAGCCGGAAATAGAGTCCTACCCCCGCCAAGCAATCCCAGAATTTTGGGATGTGTAGGGATGAAGGATGGAATCCTTCGTGTCTCTTTAATAGCTCGAATTGTGATTCACCACGAGATAGGATATCGAGGCACATTAAATAAAGAATGGAGCGAGATAGTTCACTTGGAAAACCACGACGGAATTCATTTTGCACTTATATTTTCATGGTACCATGAGTGACTCAGAAGAAATGTTTCGTGTCAAAACGTTACAATTTTTCTCTTTTGTACCTCGAACATAGGCCTAGACGTTTCCCGTCACAATTATTTATTACAAAAGTGCTTTCTTTACTTCGCCTAATGGACAGTCACTGCTGTACGTTCCTTTTTTCCTAGGTTAAAATAAGAAAAATGTAAACATAAATGAAACTTGCATTAAATTAAGAGGCAAAATACAGACGAAGCCACCGGCGTAGCTGAATCGGCTAAGGCGTTTGCCTGCGCCGATCCGGAGTTGCGATCGGGCGCGGGGGCTGATTATGTGATTGGGTTTTTTCCGAGGTTTTCTCCAACCGCAAGGAAAATGTCAGGTAATTTATGGTGAATTCTCGGTCTCATCTCGGCAAATATCATCTCACTATCAGAAATTCCATCGACACTTAATAAACTCGTAGTTGATACAGCGTAGCTAAATAACCAAGTAAAAAATACAGACGTGTAGAAACAAAGGAAAGAACGCATTTAGAGGATGAATAATTAATATAGGCGTATTCCGAAACGAATAGTAAGCCGCGTGGTCATGGCAAGGAGAAATATTGAAAATTTGAGAGAAAATAGGTGGAATAAGTAAGTATTATAAATTCCTGAGAATGAACCGTAAAAGTTGATTGTGGTGGAGGTGATAGTGACTGCAAGTAATAAATTCGACAGTCTGAGTCAAGTTCGACGTAAGTATGAAACTAGTGATGGCATCATGAACGTTAAAGCGTGCTAATTGATCAGTAAATAATGCTCCAACACTGTCGGATGTGTTGCCCGCCCTCATAAAAGTATCAAAGACTGAGTATGTAAATCACTTGCAGGTTTCTCAACTTGTTTTTATTGCACATTATGCAGTAGCACTTGTGAAGGAAACAAGGACATTGATTGTCAGTTTATATTGCGCTGCTAGTATGTAAAATATTGCATTTTTTTTATTTCACTCTCTTATTATGAAAGACGCAGTATAAATATTACACATGGAGTTTCAAAATATAGTGTCACTGTATGGATTTTCTGTCGTAAATATATTCATACAGAGAAAGTAGTATTTGTGTGTCGTTTCAGAGGCGCAGCCAGGAATTTAAGATGGGGGATTCAAGTTTACCTGTAACTAACGTGTGACAGAAGACAGTAATGATTATTTTATTTTAATGCTATGACATTTATAATTAATTTAGACTTCCAAAAAGTTGTTATAAAGCAAAATCCATTCTTCGTCATTGCGGAATGAATGAACAGACGCCGACACTAAATAAATCTAGTGATTTGTATCGAAGAAGATAGTTTCATAATTTCTTTGAAAATCGTTGGTCAATTTAAAGCAACCTGTTAGCAGAAAGAAATATGAAGGATTTGTTGTTCTAAATATTGGTCGTTGTCGATAGAAACAGTGAAACAATTTTTTTCTTTCAGTGTCGCCTCGCAGCGACATTCGTGGATTGTTTCTTCATTGTTTAAATCTAATATAATTTTTAAATATTTCTTGGAAAAACAAGGAGGGGGGGCTTCAGCCTTATGAGCTTCCCCTCTACCTATACCACTGTGGTCGCCCTCGGTAGCATAGTAGGTATAGCGCTGACCTTCTATGCTCGAGGTTGCAGGTTCGATCTCTGCCGAGGTCGATGACATTTAAGTGTGCTTAAATGCGACAGGCTCATGTCAGTAGGTTTACTGGCATGTAAAAGAACTCCTGCGGGACAAAATTCCGGCACACCTGCGACGCTGATATCGGTATGCCATAGTTGCGCCCCGCGGTCAATTCGGAGGCCTAGGTATGGCATAGTTGCACCCTGAAGAAATCGGGTAGCAGAATGGACATGGCATAGTTGCACCCTGAAGAAATCGGGTAGCAGAATGGACATGGCATAGTTGCACCCTGAAGAAATCGGGTAGCAGAATGGACATGGCATAGTTTCACCCTGAAGAAACCAGGTAGCAGAATGGACATGGCATAGTTGCACCCTGAAGAAATCGGGTAGCAGAATGGACATGGCATAGTTGCACTCTGAAGAAATCGGGTAGCAGAATGGACATGGCATAGTTGCACCCTGAAGAAATCGGGTAGCAGAATGGACATGGCATAGTTGCACCCTGAAGAAATCGGGTAGCAGAATGGACATGGCATAGTTGCACCCTGAAGAAATCGGGTAGCAGAATGGACATGGCATAGTTGCACCCTGAAGAAATCGGGTAGCAGAATGGACATGGCATAGTTGCACCCTGAAGAAATCGGGTAGCAGAATGGACATGGCATAGTTGCACCCTGAAGAAATCGGGTAGCAGAATGGACATGGCATAGTTGCACCCTGAAGAAATCAGGTAGCAGAATGGACATGGCATAGTTGCACCCTGAAGAAATCAGGTAGCAGAATGGACATGGCATAGTTGCACCCTGAAGAAATCAGGTAGCAGAATGGACATGGCATAGTTGCACCCTGAAGAAATCAGGTAGCAGAATGGACATGGCATAGCTGCACCCTGAAGAAATCAGGTAGCAGAATGGACATGGCATAGTTGCACCCTGAAGAAATCAGGTAGCAGAATGGACATGGCATAGTTGCACCCTGAAGAAATCGGGTAGCAGAACGGACATGGCATAGTTGCACCCTGAAGAAATCAGGTAGCAGAATGGACATGGCATTGTTGCACCCTGAAGAAATCAGGTAGCAGAATGGACATGGCATAGTTGCACCCTGAAGAAATCGGGTAGCAGAATGGACATGGCATAGTTGCACTCTGAAGAAATCAGGTAGCAGAATGGACATGGCATAGTTGCACCCTGAAGAAATCGGGTAGCAGAATGGACATGGCATAGTTGCACCCTGAAGAAATCAGGTAGCAGAATGGACATGGCATAGTTGCACCCTGAAGAAATCAGGTAGCAGAATGGACATGGCATAGTTGCACCCTGAAGAAATCAGGTAGCAGAATGGACATGGCATAGTTGCACCCTGAAGAAATCAGGTAGCAGAATGGACATGGCATAGTTGCGCCCCGATGGGCATAGTACACACGAAAGTGATTGCCATGAAATAAATACATTACTTAAAAATATTATAGTGGTAGCTGAATTTTTAAGAACATCTGTCTATTTTACCGCTTCTTAATTCCTCGATCACGTGGTTTAAAAAACTGAGCCTATCGATATCAATAGGCTATCGGTAATCACTGCATAAACAGTGGAAAAACAGTTAATTAAGTACTGCCAACTTCATGGCGTTCATTTTAATGGTATCGATAATGAATATTAAATCTAATAAGAAATCAATAAGGTTGGTTGATTACGACGCTCGAGTTTCCGTAATGCCTTTTTCTCTACCTATTTCATCGGGCAGCAACTATGCCATGCCCATTTTTTCTACCTGGTGGGAACGGGGCGCAACTATGCCCACAAAACAGGGACCCTTTTTTATCTGCTGCATTTTACCTGACCGTGGGGCGCAACCATGCCCTGCCCGCTGATACAACCTCTGCAGTTGCGAGCGTCGTTAAATAAACCATAATTTTTACACCACTGTGTCGTTTACATGTCGTTGTACAATATTTCCTCATAAATCATATTTCAAAATTTTAAAGTGAAATCTTAATTTTACTCTGAAATTTGGTATTGTATGCTGTTTATTTTATTAAAATTATCAGTAGTTTGCGTATGCTATGATTTTTTACTTCGAAAAACTTTTACTTCAACTGACACAAGAGGAGCATATTTAAAATGGGCATTATCATTTGAATCTGATTCTGAGTCATTAAGAGAAATATTTTCACCTGACAATATCATTGAAATGGAACACAATGTATGATACCCTTTGTTTTTTTCTAAAGCCTTTTCTATTTTCTTTGACACTTCTTGCCCCACTTTAGCACAAACAACATCAAAGTTATTCAAAGTTTTTTTTTTTTTTTTCACTAGTTCTATCTGATTCACTAGTGGCACTTTTGATTGCTCCAAAGCAGTTATAGCAGCAGGAAGAAACCCAAAATTGGATTTGATATATGAAAGTTGGCCTGAAATGTCGGAATTAGACATTAATTCTTGGGCTAGTTTAATTGAACCGGCTTCTCTGCTGTCAGACGAATCAGTTATGTTTTCACAACCTTGAAGTTCTGGCAGTAATAGTTGCAGGCAAAAATCCAGAACCCCCATTTTGTCAAAATGGGAGAAGGCGGCAAGGAAATGTCTGGAGTTACCAACTTAAATGATGCAGCACGTGAAGGGGCTTTCAAGAAGACCTTTTTGACACACCCAATTAATTTATCAACTTCACTGAATTGGCTACGAATCTCTTCTGCAACTCTGTGTAAGGTGTGAGCCAAACAAGTCACATGTACCATTTTACTGTATAATGCTTTGAGTGAGTCTGCAGCTTTCACCATGTAAGATGCAGAATCCGCTACAAGGAACAGTACAGTATATACATTGCCATGCTGAACGCCTTCGGGCAATATGACACCCATGGACCTTTTTGTCGAACAGTTTACTAATGGTGGTAAAATTGGCTTTTTCTAAATATTCACAGTTATTAGAAAATTTTCACCTGGACGATCTTCTTCCAAAGTTCCCACAATAACATTTGCAATGTATCTTCCCATAAAGTCTGTGGTTTCATCAATTGAAACTCATATTTTTTTATTTCCAACCCGTTGTCTGATCTGTTGCATAGTTTTTTCGTAGCTCCGAGTGATGTAGTCCTTTCTTATAGTGGAAGAAACTGTAAGAGATTTGTCTGTGTGTTTTTCTAAGAATTCACGAAGTTTTGGATGATCCAGTTTACTTATGGGAATGTCGGCACAAAGGAAGGCTGTACAAAGTTCTTCACAGAATGGTGAATAAGATTGGCCGAATTTCCCTAGGAGCATTTGCTGTAGTGTTTTTCCATTTTCAATTCGTTGTACACCACGTTTGTGTTTTTCTGTTCTCGCATGCTGCTCAACGTTAAATGTTTCCTCCTCCGTTACTCTTACGTCGCATAGTTTATAATACAGCATATTCCCATCACTCGAAAATACTTTCTCACAATATCAAGAGAGTAACTGTTTTAATTTTACTTGAATACTTTGCTTCGCTTTTGGCATTTTTCCTCAACTATACTATACACGCTTCCGATTTCAACAAGATTCAATAACTCAATGAGACCAACGAGTTAGATCTAACTCGTTGAGTGAAACCTAACCATTCCCCCCCCCCCCATTACTTACATATGCTAGTGGATTGTGGTGACTTTCTAGTTTGCAGGTTGGATTTTCTTTTGCCAACTTCGTTTCGAATTTCGATACTGACTACTACAAATGGTAGTGATTTTGTAACAGGTATGTTGGCAGCTGATACAAATATCTATAATATTTGTCGGGACTGGAGTTCCATGGAATTAAAATTGTACTAGATTTCTGAGCTGTAGAAATTTGAACATATTAATAATTAATTAATATCACTATTAATATTAATACATAATAGTCATTTTATGTGTTGCGTTGTGGTTATAATTCAAGATTATATTCATTCATTCATTTATTCATTTATTTTATTCCATAGATCTTACATGAGCAATGAAGCTTTAAGATGTGGAACAAGTCAAAATTTTACAATATTACAATTACAATTTTTACAAATGTTTATAGTTTTACAATTTAATAATTTTCTACAATTTTTACAATTTTGTGCAATTTTTGGCGAGATGTAGTGAGATGAGGTGAGGTCCGAGGATTCGCCAAAATATTACACGGCATTTGACTTTTGGTTTGGGGAAAACCTCGGAAAACCCAACCAGGTAATCAAATCAAAGGGGTTGATACCAAGGACTCGCCATAGACCATCCGGCTTCAGTCCCACGGCTGTGGACAACCTCGGAAAAAACCAAAGACCAAAGGGGAATCCAACCCAAGCCCGAACGCAGCTCTAGATCAGCAGCCCAGCGAGTCTGCCGACTGAGCTACATCGATGGCTCTACTAAAAGTATGCAATACATAGCCAATCAGATTATTAAATTTACGAACGAAAACGATCATTCATCAGTTGAGCTATATGTATAATACAAAACAAGCAAGTTAATTAAATTTAAGGCATAAACAATTCAACCAGTTGTGATATACAGAAATTGATAATACATAACATGCAAACTACTTCAAATTACAAACACAAACAATTTATCAATAGAGCTATATAGATTACTATTCAATTTAAAGCATATACAATTCATCGGCCAAAACTATACAAATATATACAATACAAAGTAGCATACTTTCATTAAGCTATACAAGTCCACACCTGTGGAGTAACGGTTAGCACGTCTAGCCGCGAAACCAGGTGGTCCGGGTTCGATTCCTGGTCGGGACAAGTTACCTGGTTGAGGTTTTTTCCGGGGTTTTCCCTCAACGCAATATGAGTAAATGCTGGGTAACTTTCGGTGTTGGACCCCGGACTCATTTCACCGGCATTATCACCATTTCATTCAGACGCTAAATAACCTAAGCTGTTGATAAAGCGTCATAAAATAACCTATTAAAATTAAGCTATACAAATTTGTGCAATTAATACCAAGTAGATTAATTCAATTTATAATCATAAACAATTCATCAATTGAGCTATACAGACTACTATACAATTTACAGCATACACAATTCATCAATTGAGTCTATACAGACTACCATTCAATTTACAGTAGGCCTATATACAATTCATCAGTAGAGCTACACAGACTAATAATCATTTTAAAAGCATATACAATTCATCAGCCAAACTATACAAACATATACAATCAAATTAGTTCAATTTACAAACTTATTTTCGTTAAGCTATACAAAATTTTACAATTCATATTAAATAGATTAATTCAATTTATAAGCTTAAACAATTCATCAGTTGACCTATACAGTATACTATTCAATTTACAGCACATAACCTACAATTCATCAATTATGCTAAACAAAAATATACAATGCATAGTAAACAGATTAAGTCAATATAAAAACATATTTTAGTTGAGCTATATAAAATTGTACATGTCATTTAAGTAGAATAATTCAATTCACAAGCATAAACAATTCATCAGTTGTGTAGAAGGCGTGAGTATGTAGAAATTTGGTTAATTCTTTTCTGAACCTTTTCTCGTGGTTCTTCAAATCTTTAAGATAATTAGGCAGTGTATTGAAGACTGTTATACATGAATAGCGAACTCCTTTTTTAAAACAGCTTAGGCTAACAGAGGGTAGATTAAGATCTGATTTATGTCTTGTATTAAAATGATGAATGTCAGGTAAGTTTTCGGAGTTAGTACTAATAATTTCATGCGATCAAACAAAATACATTTTTAGGTTAGGTCTCGTGAGTCAATTGTTTAGTCAAACCAATGAATTTCGTATTGCCAGACAAAATACTTGACATGTTGATCCTTTTCTCGTATAGTTTGCCTACGAAAATATGTTACAAATTATTGAATTATTTAGAATAACCTTCCAACATAAAGTACGGTAAGTAAATAAGTCATTTAGTACGAAGGATCGAGTGATATCTGGTAACAGTTAGCAACACTGACAAGACGGCAATATTTGCTGTTTATGAACTGTTCTTTATACGTAAGAGTAAAGTCCATATTGTGAATTTAAACGAAATAGGGGAAGAAGATACATTTTATCATTTTCCAGGAAACAAAATGCGATATGTAATTCTGAGAAATGTAACATCTCAAATGAACATGGAAGAAAGAAATTGTATGAGAAATGTTCTTTACTTCTTGAAAGAGTGAAAATATGCCGAATATGACCATTAAATTACTAAAGTATGCTTCAATTCTCACATAGAAGTGGTCAAATATGCATAAATATGATTTAACAAAGTAGGCTACTTTAAATCAATTAATTTTTATTCATAAGAAGCATTTATATATATTTAAGGAACATATCAGTCTTACCAAAAATATATGCTACATCATAAAATACCTAGCCCTAGTTAACATACTAATTAGATTGAAAACACGATACTGGGTACCATATAAAAATATAAATATCGCATGTTGGTAGTTAGTATCTTTTTAATTTGAAATATCGGGTCATCTCTTTGTCAAGTCTTGAAACAATCTACTTCAGTCAATTTTAATTTTCTTCTAGATTTGACAACCGTTAGAAGAGCTCTGGAGTGCCATTTTTAGTAGACCTTTTATGTCCGTGTTCGCCTTAGCGATGTTAATTACTGTGGAGTTTCAATAAGTCTATTTACGAAGTAATAAAATCTTCCGTTAAGGAGTGTCAACCTTGGAGGTGTCCGCAGAGAGAAATTTCACTGCACACGGTTTTACTTGTTTATTCCACGAAGGCATTATCTTGAAATTCCGTCACTCTCGGCTGAATTTGAAGCTGCGATTCTTTAGTCCAGATGGAAGCACGGTGATCACTTGAGCACAGAGTGCGAATTAAGCTTTTTCTTGAGGGAAGGAAACATCTAGTCAATTTCTCCTCTATCACTATGCCTCAAGCACTGGAATTTCAGAATTAAACATTTTTTTGGTTACATAATAATCAGTAAAAATAATGTATACAGAGTGTTAAAAAAAAGTATCAAATATTTTAGGAGGTGCTAGTATGTATCAAAACAAGAAAATAATGTCTAACATGGGTCCTACAACACATACTTTCTGAGATCTGAACACTTGTTCATAGGGGTGCTCAATGTGACGACTATTCATGGCAATGCATTCCTCTGCCCTTCGGCATAAGGAATCACTCATTCTTTGAAATTTGTTTTAAAACTTTAATAAGAAAGCTCTGATAACGATCTCCAGTTAATATCTATGGTAGCACGTATGGCCCTATTAATCTATCACCAAGAATGCCTGCCCACAAGTTGATTTAGAATCTGTGCTGATGCCTTGTTTCTTCAACTGCTGATTACCAAAATTTACAACACCAGCTCTGCTGAACCCCGCTCATATCCGCAACCAGACTTTTGTTTTCAGTATTTCTTGCGAGGTATCAGTATTCCATGCCAGGGGTGTCAACCACTGTATGATTATCTGGTAGTCCGCTGTATTGTAGGGCAGAAAAATGCATTGCCATGAATGGACGTCACATTGAGCACCTCCTATGAACAAGTGTTCAGATCTCAGAAAGTATGTGTTGTAGGACCCATGTTTATTAGACATTATTTTCTTGTTTTGATTCATACTATCACCTTCTAAAATATTGGATACTTTTTTAACACCCTGTATAATTATATATCTGCCTCTGATTGAGGTTCTGGTTGATATGTATCCTACATGTATTTATCAGGCAGTACATTTTACTTGACGGTATGTGTTAGAGGAATAGTAATGTAATATTTGAAGAAAGATATTCTAGAGACGAATGGCCTTTGAAAGTAGTCGATGCCTGACATCCCCTTTACACTATCTGCACTAGAATACGCTATTTTTACTATTTACATTATCAGTGTAAGCTTACATTGATCAAACATTATTATACACTATTTACAAAATAAGTAGGCTATAGTATTACAGTATTAAGTAAAATACCTTGCATTACAATACATAACACTGTACAGATAGGGAAATAAAATTTGGAGCTCTCTTATTGTATGTTTCTCTTACAACATATTGCGCGTGTGCAGTAAACAAGAGTTCTTTATATATGCTACTTGTAGACAATCGTGCAAAACTGTTGCCTACATATACGTGGACTCTCAGCAATACGCGCTCCAATTTTTAATTCCGTATCTGTACATAATGTGTAAATGATGTTTCATCAATTTAGGCTTACGTTTTTATTATAGTGTACATAGTGTAAATAATTTAAGTTGTAAATGTTAGTGTAGCCTAATTGTTAAAGTGGTCTGTTCAACTTGACCAAACCGGAGTCACTTAAGCAATGAGCCAAGTACTTCGCTTGCATATGTACGCCTAGTCGTCGACTGAGAAACTCCAGTGATACTTAATCTTATAGGGTGCTATTCATAGACATTTCGCTAGCCCGCGCTACGAGCGTGCTAAACTAGCCCCGGCTATCGACTAGTTACTTGTACGGGATTACAAATATTTACTTGAATGAGCATCTTTGTTGATGTACTGATTAAGTATCTTTTGTGGAAATATGTAGAGGAATAAACGGTAATGAAACAGTTTTATCAACAGTAATCTCACTAGACGTTTTGATTTATCTAGAGAAAATCAAAACTCGAGTGGGATTTAATTGACTATTACACGATTAGAAGAAAGTATATAAAGATTAGAAGTAACGAAGTACTCCAATACAATAAAATATTAATTGACTTAACGAAAATACAACTGTCTTCAAATGTATTATTGTACCATCTCAACATTACAAATATTACGCTAGATGCATGCTAGATGGCAGTAGTGAGCAATGCCTTCTCGTCGAGAAGTTCTCGATCTATTATACACGATGGCAATGTTACTAGTCAAGAAGGCTTTGTTGATTCAGTTTCATTTTGATTAAAATGCAACATTCCACTTCAATTATCCGAATCCCAGTAATCAACGTCACTTGACAAATGATTTTCAATAAATCTTATTATTAAACAACAATCTGATACGTGACTATCCATAATATCATATAGCAGAAGCTATAACATAACCTAACTAATATACACAAGTGTTAGAATAGTTTTAATTAACGACGATGACATAAAAAATAAACATGAATAATTTTAAAAGGAATAATTATTGAAGGTACAATTTTCAAATTTGAATGTGGTTGGTGGTTCAATTGATGTTATATTGGACGTGTGCGTAATAGAAGTGGAACTCGTTGATTTAGGCCCACATGGTGTATTCAACTTATTCAGAATTTCCGAATGAATAATTTTAAAAGGAATAATTATTGAATGTACAATTTTAAAATTTGAATGTGGTTGGTGGTTCAATTGATGTTATAGTGGACGTGTGCGTAATAGAAGTGGAACTCGTTGATTTAGGCCTACATGGTGTATTCAATTTATTCAGGATTTCCGAATGGTGCTCTTCATTTATTTGTAAATCGGATTTCAGAAGATGCATAGGTATGATCAGTGATTTTTATTAATTCTTGTTCTTGAATGCCAATGCGAGTCATATTTGAAACTGCTGTGCATCGACTGGAGTGGTTTGTAATTATATATATATATATATATATATATATATATATATATATATATATATTTGACGTCCAGACCAGCGCAGTTTCAAATGTTGGCAAACAAAGAAACAAATGCTAGGGACGCGATAAAATTAAACAAATGCTAGGGACGCGATAAAATTGTGCGATAAGCAGCCATGATTGGTTGAAATACGTTCTTTCGTACCGTTTTATTGGTCAAAAGTAGTATGACGTAGTAAGAGTGTAATAGTCCAAATAATAACTAATGTGATTGCGAAATATAGTCAGAAGCCGTAACTGGTTGTGAATTTACGAATATATAGTGATCTAGGAGAAAGTAAGAATCGCGAATATCTCTAAAGCTTTTACGCTGTCAACGCGTAACATGTGTAATGTGTAATGGTGAAGCATGTACCGATACTATTCTCATGGCGCCAATTATTTCGTATTACGTAAAGTGACATGGAAGTAGACAGAACAGAATAACAATTCCCCATATTTAATTGTAGCGAAGTATTGAATTGTAGTGTATGACTGGGTGGTGATTGTGCATGTTTTTGAATGAAAATTATGCAACTAACGATTTCGAAGTAAAAGGTTGCCAGTGATTCATGAGAATGCCATCCTTTGAAAACTTTTATCTTCTTCCGCGTGGATAGTATGGCAGTTGTTACGATTCGCGTTGTGTAACCTACGCGCGTACTTACATATGTCGCTATTTGATAAGATGGAGGACGTAGGAAACAAACATACAGTGAAGTTTCATGGAGCAGCTTTCTCTCTGGGAAAGATTTGTCGGACAGAAATAATGCTGATACAAGATTTATGCTCATTTATTGAATTTTTGCGTTAAATTTGGCAGATTGTAGTAACAGTAGTAGACACTAATATGGGCTGACCAGATTTTTTGTAGTCCAGCAGGGGACATCGGCAATTTCAAGAAAAACCACAAACGCTTATCTAGTTACTCTCCGTTGAAATGTTGCATAAAATACATGTAAGAGCAGATGCAATGATAGTACTTAACACACTAAATTTGTAGAGCATCTTAACTGTATAATTAAATACGTAAACACACATAACTCCTATCCTAATTATAGTCATTATGGGTGCTATGCATAGACATTTCGCTAGCCCGCGCTACGAGCGTGCTAAACTAGTCCCGGCTATCGATTGATTACTTGTACAGGATTCATATCATATATCATATCATATATCATATCATATCATATCATATCATATCATATCATATCATATCATATATCATATCATATATCATATCATATCATATCATATCATATCATATCATATCATATCATATCATATCATATCATATCATATATCATATATCATATCATATATCATATATCATATATCATATCATATCATATATCATATCATATATCATATCATATCATATCATATCATATATCATATCATATCATATCATATCATATCATATCATATCATATCATATCGCTAACACTGGTTTATGAATACAAAAAACAGTTCACTGATCATCCACCGGAAGCCCGGGCTAAGGATATCTATGAATACGGCCCTAAGAATTCAATTTTAGTACTGATGCATGCATGGAAGTTTTTCACATAATATTGTACACACTGAACTCTAACATACACATTTTACAAGTACTTCTTCGAAGAATGTATTTTTTTAAGGATCTCTTCATTCCCATACAACTTCACACTAAGTTCTTTACATGAGAAATATTTACTTGTAAACAAAGGTTTAACTGTTTCAATTTTCATTCTTGAATTTTCATCAGTCCAGATTCAGTTCATTGTGGACAAAAGTCTTTCAAATGATGAATTATTGACTGAGAGACATATGATTAATGACACTATTTTGAGAAGATTTTAAAATAGAACGATTTATACCACTTTTCACCTGTTGCTTTGTCACAAAATTCCTCAGTTTTTGAACTACTTAAAAATGACGCTGAGACAGTTCTAACACTTCAGTGCAACGCTAATAAAGACAAAGATGCTATGTTTTTCTCAAAGAGTGCAGAATATATCATGCTGTGCTCGCTGGTTCTTCTGTCTTGTACTGAGAACCGTTCAGAAATGTGCATGAATCGCAACAGTTTCATCACTCTACTTAAATACTTAACGTGTGAAATGTTACTGAAACAAAATCAAAACTTCTGGGGACAACATTAATTTCCGGGGACAAAAACGGGGACATTTGCTCCCAGAGGACAGAAACACAAAACCGGGGACTGTCCCCGGAAATCGGGACGTCTGGTCAGCCTACACTAATAGGCCTAAAATACTTTTTCTGTGAATCTCTTCCTTCTTGTAATTCCTGCCGTAAGGTTTTTGTAAGTTAAACTAAACTAAATAAATTAAATTAAATATCGCAGATTTCGCTGCAGTACTTAGGCCTACATACTACTCATACTAATGAAACTGGATATGAAGAGAAGGGGAGAAAGCATGAAATATTATTTGTCAATAAATAATGATTATGGCATTCAACTGAATTAGAGAAAATGTTTCCTACTTTAAATGTATTTGCCTGCATTAAATAAGAGTTTTAATGTACCCTTTCTGTCTGGAAATTTAATTTTTGATTCATGCCTTCATTACCCCTCTCATTTCCCGCCAACTAAAAGAACTCCATATTTAGATTTTTAATAACCAAACATTGAGTAGAATTATATCCAAACAGATAAAGAAAAAGATTTTTTACGTGTTGTAGAAAGTATTATAACTTGCGGAGTGGAGGAATGTACACTTGTTGAACGCCTTAAATCGAAGATCGAAACAGTGAAGATGGATGGGATAAGAAGAGGAGCGACGGTGTCCAGGTTAGAGAAAAATGAATGAAGATATGACACATGAGAGATGGAAGAGCCAGTAACTAATGTAATTAAGATGAGAGTCCTTCAGTGGTATGGGCATGTAAAAAGAATGAAGGAGGAAAGGTGGCCAAAGATAATTATGAAAATAATTATTATAATTATACTTCTCCAATAGTCACCCCGTGGAAGGCGGAAGCGTGTGCTATCGAGAACAACATGGAGAGCTGGGGTAGTGGAAATGATGAGGGACCAGCATCTGGAAGGGGAAGATTGGATGGACCCTGAAGGATGGCGTAAGAGAATTCAGGGCAACCGCTGAAGAGTGAAAAAGCCCTCAAAAGTAAAAAAAAAAAAAGTAATAACCAAATATCAAATACTAGGTTGAGCAAAATGTGTAGTACATTTAAATAATTAAACCCTGCCAGCAGTACATAGCAATGGCGGCTTTGGAATTGTTAATAGCCTATATTCTAGAATGACTATCATTTCATTTGCAATGAATTAGTACAAATAGGCCTACGAATTTAGGCCGTGAAGGCCTTCATTAGTTATTTTCACCGCACAACGTTTGTTACTTCAAGAACACCCTCAAAATCATCGCATTTCTGACAGAAGGACAATTGTGCGGTTGGTGCGTGTTCAGTTCAAAGTGTGTCATGGCTCGCTGTATGTCGTCATGTAGCTAGCCGATGAGCCTAGAGAATTCAATCTTCCTACACTTCCGCAGAGGCGTATTACCTATGTGCGAGAGAAGTTGCCTGGCAAGTACGGCGTTCATTCAGAAGAGTACTTACCGATACGTACCGTAACGCCGGTAGTGGCAGGAATGTGAACTGTTTGGAAACACGTACTGAGGTGAGTTTTTTCTTACTGTCGGGATATGGGGAGAGGGTTAAGACGATTACTTACATATAGTATTTGCTGACATTAACTTCGACGGTCAACATGGACACGGAACATTTGATTTGTATTGTGGAATGTTACCGTACGCAACCGATGATAACAAATACCCTGGGTACGACTTACCCGCGCAGAACACAGCTCCAAAGAGGTTATGGTGGCACACAGACCGTACAGACCGCCATCTGTTGCTACGACGTTCAAGTTATACCGTACACGTTCTCAAGTTCAGATTGAACGCCTTGATTAATAGGCAACTTCTCTGACATAAAAGCTGAAACTCGCTTCAAATCGCTGACTCACAACAGTGACGTCATGACACACCTTGAAATGAACACCCAGTAGAAATTGTCAGGTAGACCAAGAACTGTCCGAACGTCTGAGAATGTCAATCGTGTTCGAGCAGACATGCAGCGAAACCCGACGACATTTGCAGACACTGGAAATCTCCCTGCTATCACTTCACTGCATATGAAAGCAGATTTGAAATTCCATCCTTATAAACTGCAGGTCGTGCAATTGTTACACCCAAATGCCTGCCCAATGAGAATGGCATTCTGTGCTCAACTTCGGGAAATGATTGCTGACAACAATGATATGCTGCCTAATCTACTTGTGTCGAACGAAGCACATTTCCATTTAACCAGATTTGTCAACAAGCAAAACTTCCAGTATTGGTAAGATACAACTCTCAGTTACTTCCTAAAACACTACTGTGGTATGGTGTAGCTGTATTTGGAATTATTGGCCCAAGCTTTATCGAGGATCCCCAGGGCCATACCGTTACTGCTGAATCTTCCAATTCAATTTTTTCTAATTAAGCGTCCATTTAATCACAAAACATAATATACAGTTTTTGTTATACATTTAAGTGTACCCTATCGTCCCTTTCAATCTGCAGGATTATTTCACTTCCACCCCTTGCATATTTTTGATAATGCGTGGTGTACGCCACACCTAAACAATGCTAGTAACGTTCTTGTCATTGTTATTTGACCCCAAGTCAGTCTTTAAGGTTTTAGAGATACAAATACTTCATGTATTTGGAGAAAATGAAATGTCATTATTTTCAGTTTCATCCATTGTTTTACTACAGATTAGTAGGCAAAAGTAATTCTTCTCGCTCTGTAGAAAGTATTTCAACCGTAGGTTTGAATATAACTATCATATTATTTTTTATAGGCGGAAGAGAAGCTTTGAGAGGATCAAGTACAAAAATGTTTTATAGATATTACATAGACACGCGTCGCAGACGCACGTGCTCCGGGTTGCCGACCTCAGGACTTTCGGAAGATAATAGCTTAAGTGCACTTTGAAACACCAAGCAACATTGGATTTTGGAATTTGAATGACACTTCTCCTTGCACTCTACTCCTATAATCTCACAAAAATTATCTTGACTTCAAGTAGGTCTAAGGGATTGAGGGTAATTCTCGGACGTTTTTATGTCGAGTAAAAACCAGTACAATCTCAAAGCCTGGAAAATTCCACATTATACAAAGGTTGAAAAAATCACTTAATGGCAGACGATTATCAGGGTTCAATATTAGAATACTGCGACCGAAACGTCACGTAGTCTTAAAATTATTTCAAGAAGGGTCATAACTAAGTAATAATAATAATAATAATAATAATAATAATAATAATAATAATAGTAATAATAATAATAATAATAATAATAATAATAATAATAATTCATATATTCATTCATACTGTTCTGAACAAGGGCAGGTCTTTCACTGCAAACCCAGCATTCTCCCATCTTTCCTATTTTTTACCTTACTCTGAGTCTCCGCGTATGATCCATATAGGCCTATCTTAATGTCGTCTATTATTTGATATCTTCTTTTGTCTCGAACTCTTCTCCCGTTCACCATTCCTTCCAGTAGCCTACATCTTTCAGTAGACAGTTTCTTCTAGCCAGTGGCCCAACCAATTCCTTTTCCTCTTTCTGATCAGTTTCAGCATCGTTTTTTATTAATCAACTGTTTCCAACATAGCTTCCTTTCTTATTCTGTTTTTCATTTCACACGCTTCTTCTCCATATTCACATTTCAAATGTTTCTAGTCGCTTCTCTTCACTTCATCGTAATGTCCATGTTTCTACCCCATGTTTGTTACAAGACATAGATGATTTTGTCTTGTAAGAATTTCTGACATTATTTCTCCCCTTTCAGTTGCAGTGGTTTTCTCTACACAAAGCACTTCACTAGTCTCTTCCTTAGTTTTTTTTTCAGAGGTCCGCAGAAGATGCTTTAGTTTCTTCAGGGTAGAAACTAACCGAATGGAACTGAAAATAAGGTCTTTATGTTAGCTTTAGTTTCTTCAGGGTAGAAAATAAACCGAAAGGAACTGAAAATAAGGTCCTTACGTTAGTTTTAGTTTCTTCAGGCTAGAAACTAACCGAAATAAACTGAAAATAAGGTCCTTACGTTAGCTTTAGTTTGTTCAGAGTAGAAACTAACCGAAAGGAACTGAAAATAAGGTCCTTACGTTAGCTTTAGTTTCTTCAGGGTAAAAACTAACCGAAAGGAACTGAAAATAAGGTCCTTACGTTAGCTTTAGTTTCTTCAGAGTAGAAACTAGCCGAAAGGAACTGAAAATAAGTTCCTTACGTTAGCTTTAGTTTCTTCAGGATAGAAACTAACTGAAAGGAATTGAAAATAAGGTCTTTATGTTAGCTTTAGTTCTTCAGGGTAGAAACTAACCGAAAGGAACTGAAAATAAGGTCCTTACGTCAGCTTTAGTTTCTTCAGGGTAGAAACTAACAGAATGGAACTGAAAATAAGGTCTTTATGTTAGCTTTAGTTTCTCCAGGGTAGAAAATTAACCGAAAGGAACTGAAAATTAGGTCCTTACGTTAGCTTTAGTTCCTTCAGGGTAGGAACTAACCGAAAGGAACTGAAAATAAGGTCCTTACGTTAGCTTTAGTTTCTTCAGGGTAAAAAATAACCGAAAGGAACTGAAAATAAGGTCCTTACGTTAGCTTTAGTTTCTTCAGGGTAGAAACTAACCGAAAGGAACTGAAAATAAGGTCCTTACGTTAGCTTTAGTTTCTTCAGGGTAAAAACTAACCGAAAGGAACTTAAAATAAGGTCCTTACGTTAGCTTTAGTTTCTTCAGGGTAGAAACTAACCGAAAGGAACTGAAAATAAGATCCTTACGTTAGCTTTAGTTTCTTCAGGGTAGAAACTAACCGAAAGGAACTGAAAATAAGGTCCTTACGTTAGCTTTAGTTTCTTCAGGGTAAAAACTAACCGAAAGGAACTGAAAATAAGGTCCTTACGTTAGCTTTAGTTTCTTCATGGTAGAAACTAACCGAAAGGAACTGAAAATAATGTCCTTATGTCAGCTTTAGTTTCTTCAGGGTAGAAACTAACCGAATGGAAGTGAAAATAAGGTCCTTACGTCAGCTTTAGTTTCTTCAGAGTAGAAACTAACCGAAAGGAACTAAAAATAAGGTCCTTACGTCAGCTTTAGTTTCTTCAGGGTAGAAACTAACAGAATGGAACTGAAAATAAGGTCTTTATGTTAGCTTTAGTTTCTCCAGGGTAGAAAATTAACCGAAAGGAACTGAAAATTAGGTCCTTACGTTAGCTTTAGTTCCTTCAGGGTAGGAACTAACCGAAAGGAACTGAAAATAAGGTTCTTACGTTAGCTTTAGTTTCTTCAGGGTAAAAAATAACCGAAAGGAACTGAAAATAAGGTCCTTACGTTAGCTTTAGTTTCTTCAGGGTAGAAACTAACCGAAAGGAACTGAAAATAAGGTCCTTACGTTAGCTTTAGTTTCTTCAGAGTAAAAACTAACCGAAAGGAACTTAAAATAAGGTCCTTACGTTAGCTTTAGTTTCTTCAGGGTTGAAACTAACCGAAAGGAACTGAAAATAAGATCCTTACGTTAGCTTTAGTTTCTTCAGGGTAGAAACTAACCGAAAGGAACTGAAAATAAGGTCCTTACGTTAGCTTTAGTTTCTTCAGGGTAAAAACTAACCGAAAGGAACTGAAAATAAGGTCCTTACGTTAGCTTTAGTTTCTTCATGGTAGAAACTAACCGAAAGGAACTGAAAATAATGTCCTTATGTCAGCTTTAGTTTCTTCAGGGTAGAAACTAACCGAATGGAACTGAAAATAAGGTCCTTACGTCAGCTTTAGTTTCTTCAGAGTAGAAACTAACCGAAAGGAACTGAAAATAAGGTCCTTACGTCAGCTTTAGTTTCTTCAGGGTAGAAACTAACAGAATGGAACTGAAAATAAGGTCTTTATGTTAGCTTTAGTTTCTCCAGGGTAGAAAATTAACCGAAAGGAACTGAAAATTAGGTCCTTACGTTAGCTTTAGTTCCTTCAGGGTAGGAACTAACCGAAAGGAACTGAAAATAAGGTCCTTACGTTAGCTTTAGTTTCTTCAGGGTAAAAAATAACCGAAAGGAACTGAAAATAAGGTCCTTACGTTAGCTTTAGTTTCTTCAGGGTAGAAACTAACCGAAAGGAACTGAAAATAAGGTCCTTACGTTAGCTTTAGTTTCTTCAGAGTAAAAACTAACCGAAAGGAACTAAAAATAAGGTCCTTACGTTAGCTTTAGTTTCTTCAGGGTAGAAACTAACCGAAAGGAACTGAAAATAAGATCCTTACGTTAGCTTTAGTTTCTTCAGGGTAGAAACTAACCGAAAGGAACTGAAAACAAGGTCCTTACGTTAGCTTTAGTTTCTTCAGGGTAAAAACTAACCGAAAGGAACTGAAAATAAGGTCCTTACGTTAGCTTTAGTTTCTTCATGGTAGAAACTAACCGAAAGGAACTGAAAATAATGTCCTTATGTCAGCTTTAGTTTCTTCAGGGTAGAAACTAACCGAATGGAACTGAAAATAAGGTCCTTACGTCAGCTTTAGTTTCTTCAGAGTAGAAACTAACCGAAAGGAACTGAAAATAAGGTCCTTACGTCAGCTTTAGTTTCTTCAGGGTAGAAACTAACAGAATGGAACTGAAAATAAGGTCTTTATGTTAGCTTTAGTTTCTCCAGGGTAGAAAATTAACCGAAAGGAACCGAAAATTAGGTCCTTACGTTAGCTTTAGTTCCTTCAGGGTAGGAACTAACCGAAAGGAACTGAAAATAAGGTCCTTACGTTAGCTTTAGTTTCTTCAGGGTAAAAAATAACCGAAAGGAACTGAAAATAAGGTCCTTACGTTAGCTTTAGTTTCTTCAGGGTAGAAACTAACCGAAAGGAACTGAAAATAAGGTCCTTACGTTAGCTTTAGTTTCTTCAGGGTAAAAACTAACCGAAAGGAACTTAAACTAAGGTCCTTATGTTAGCTTTAGTTTCTTCAGGGTAGAAACTAACCGAAAGGAACTGAAAATAAGATCCTTACGTTAGCTTTAGTTTCTTCCTTAAGGGAGAAACTAACCGAAAGGAACTGAAAACAAGGTCCTTACGTTATCTTTAGTTTCTTCAGGGTAAAAACTAACCGAAAGGAACTGAAAATAAGGTCCTTACGTTAACTTTAGTTTCTTCAGGGTAGAAACTAACCGAAAGGAACTGAAAATAATGTCCTTATGTCAGCTTTAGTTTCTTCAGGGTAGAAACTAACCGAATGGAACTGAAAATAAGGTCCTTACGTCAGCTTTAGTTTCTTCAGGGTAGAAACTAACAGAATGGAACTGAAAATAAGGTCTTTATGTTAGCTTTAGTTTCTCCAGGGTAGAAAATTAACCGAAAGGAACTGAAAATTAGGTCCTTACGTTAGCTTTAGTTCCTTCAGGGTAGGAACTAACCGAAAGGAACTGAAAATAAGGTCCTTACGTTAGCTTTAGTTTCTTCAGGGTAAAAAATAACCGAAAGGAACTGAAAATAAGGTCCTTACGTTAGCTTTAGTTTCTTCAGGGTAGAAACTAACCGAAAGGAACTGAAAATAAGGTCCTTACGTTAGCTTTAGTTTCTTCAGAGTAAAAACTAACCGAAAGGAACTAAAAATAAGGTCCTTACGTTAGCTTTAGTTTCTTCAGGGTAGAAACTAACCGAAAGGAACTGAAAATAAGATCCTTACGTTAGCTTTAGTTTCTTCAGGGTAGAAACTAACCGAAAGGAACTGAAAACAAGGTCCTTACGTTAGCTTTAGTTTCTTCAGGGTAAAAACTAACCGAAAGGAACTGAAAATAAGGTCCTTACGTTAGCTTTAATTTCTTCATGGTAGAAACTAACCGAAAGGAACTGAAAATAATGTCCTTATGTCAGCTTTAGTTTCTTCAGGGTAGAAACTAACCGAATGGAACTGAAAATAAGGTCCTTACGTCAGCTTTAGTTTCTTCAGAGTAGAAACTAACCGAAAGGAACTGAAAATAAGGTCCTTACGTCAGCTTTAGTTTCTTCAGGGTAGAAACTAACAGAATGGAACTGAAAATAAGGTCTTTATGTTAGCTTTAGTTTCTCCAGGGTAGAAAATTAACCGAAAGGAACCGAAAATTAGGTCCTTACGTTAGCTTTAGTTCCTTCAGGGTAGGAACTAACCGAAAGGAACTGAAAATAAGGTCCTTACGTTAGCTTTAGTTTCTTCAGGGTAAAAAATAACCGAAAGGAACTGAAAATAAGGTCCTTACGTTAGCTTTAGTTTCTTCAGGGTAGAAACTAACCGAAAGGAACTGAAAATAAGGTCCTTACGTTAGCTTTAGTTTCTTCAGGGTAAAAACTAACCGAAAGGAACTTAAACTAAGGTCCTTATGTTAGCTTTAGTTTCTTCAGGGTAGAAACTAACCGAAAGGAACTGAAAATAAGATCCTTACGTTAGCTTTAGTTTCTTCCTTAAGGGAGAAACTAACCGAAAGGAACTGAAAACAAGGTCCTTACGTTATCTTTAGTTTCTTCAGGGTAAAAACTAACCGAAAGGAACTGAAAATAAGGTCCTTACGTTAGCTTTAGTTTCTTCAGGGTAGAAACTAACCGAAAGGAACTGAAAATAATGTCCTTATGTCAGCTTTAGTTTCTTCAGGGTAGAAACTAACCGAATGGAACTGAAAATAAGGTCCTTACGTCAGCTTTAGTTTCTTCAGGGTAGAAACTAACCGAAAGGAACTGAAAATAATGTCCTTATGTCAGCTTTAGTTTCTTCAGGGTAGAAACTAACCGAATGGAACTGAAAATAAGGTCCTTACGTCAGCTTTAGTTTCTTCAGGGTAGAAACTAACCGAAAGGAACTGAAAATAATTCAAGGAACTGAAAACTAACTGAAGGAACTGAAAATAATGCAAGCAACTGAAAATTAACTGAAGGAACTGAATAGAATTTAAATTAAATTAATAAAAAACCGAACAACTTAAAACTAACCTAAGCAAGCCAAAACTAATCTAACACATAGAATATAATAATTTAAATTACATATTAATGGGTTTATATCTTAAATTAACAACACACTCAAATCGGAGTATAAATTTATTTGGTGAATTCCTTTATTAAATGCAATAAACTATCAAACTAACCTACAGACACTGACACTAAAATAAGGAAAACAACTAAATAAGGAAACAACGTTAGTAAAATTATGTAATATCTTTCAAGGAAATACATTTGTATATTTATTTTGTTTGGTACTATCTTGTATTTTACATGCACATTAATATTATACTAGTAATACATTTATCATGAACTTACTAAAATGGACACTTTATCTATTGGACATCCCACAGTTACTGACTTCTTTTGTGGACTTCAGGAATTATGAGCATTCCACTGTACTATTTGAATATGAGTATTCTACTGTAGCATTTGGATTTCTTTATCATGGGCTTCACTTAGCGGACATTCTAATAATGGACATATAATTTATGGACGTTACCAAGTAGTCATTGTCTTTGTGTTCCATAAAATATCTTAATGATAATGACAAATAATGTATAGATCTGTAACAATATTACATCAAACTTATGAAATTTTGTTTACTATATTCATTCTCGTACTTTACTTTCGATATTATTATTTGTGGAAAAAAATTATCTAAAAAACATGTTGTAAAATATGTCCCACAGTTGCACTGTACCATCGCTCTGAACTTGTTTTTAATTACTCATTAAATATGACACATCCGAAGGCGGTAAGATTGTTCTTATCTATTATAGCTTTATTCAAAACACCTTTATTTACGTACAGTTTCAATAAAAACAACTTCAGTTTGACAGCCAAGTGGGCGAAAGAAAGCAGTGTTACCGCTTAATCACGTACTCTGCAGACCTGTATGTTGAAATGGATTAGTATTGTCCTGAAAATAATTTGTCATGGCAATATTTATCTATGGATAAAACTGAAGTAAAACATTCTACTATTCTCGTGTTGAAAGGAATATTTCGCTGCTTTACTACTAGAAATTAGAACAAATTCGTCCACCAGTGATGGTACTAATTGTGTAATAACTAGGGAAAGGAAGTTCATGCATTTGTATATTTGTTCTCTATCGTTGTGTGAATATGCTGAAAGATTATCTACATGAATTACAAATTACTGAATACAGTGATATTACTTTCATTGTGCAAGTGCATATTTTGCCTTTATTTATAAAAGCATCATATTTTAACATTTATGCAGGGAAACTGCATATTATGTATGTTTATTTGTCTTTCCCTCATTTTTAAAAGTGTGTAACCTCGTAAACACGACTAATTTATGTTTATGAATTTTGAACGTAACGATGACGCCCTCATAGGGAGCCTCTCAAGTTAGCAATTGGTATTCCTTTACTACAGTCTTTAGCAGATTTCGATAGAACAATATCCAGTTTAACATCAGTTACAGAAAATGTAGGAGATAAAGTGAACGAGAAAACAGCAAATATTCTTTCCAAAAACCCTGGCTATTATCAACTTAAAGAAATTCAAGATGTTCTCGAAGGAAAAACACCCCAAAAACCAACAAAAATTTTTAGAGAACAGCTCACAGCTTTTGTGCAAGCCCCTCTTACTTCTTGTGACGTAGAACGAAGTTTTTCGCGCTACAGAGCTATGCTGAGAGCCAACAGGCGAAGAATGACAACAGAAAACATACGTCACTGCTTAGTTGTGAACTATAACGGCATAAATGGAGCAATCAGCTCTGAGGTAAGCACTTCAAAATCCATAGCCTAAACGTAAGTTACCTTATTATTCTGTTAAAATAATCTCACACTGATAATGCATATTTTGTAACATGTTTATCTATTTTTACGGCATAAATGCATACATATTCTTCACGTTTTTAGGGCATGAACTTCCTTTCCCTTGTATCACTTCATTTCACCCCTTTGATTTGATTACCTGGTTGGGTTTTTTCCGAGGTTTTCCCCAACCAAAAGGCAAATGCCGGGTAATCTTTTGGCGAATCCTCTGACCTCACCTCATCTCACTACATCTCGCCAAAATATTGTAAAAAATTTCAGAAAATTGCAAATATTGTAGAAAATTACAAAATTGTAAAACTGTAAAAATTGTAAAATATTGTAAAAATTTGTAAAAATTGTAATTGTAATATTGTAAAATTTTGGCTTGTTCCACATCTTAAAGCTTCATTGCTCATGTAAGATCTAGGGAATATAATAAATGAATGAACACTAATAACGAACTAAATATTTATTTAAAGCCACCTTATGGGCAATAAGTAAAACACATTTAGATTCCAATTAGGCCTATTATTTTGTTTTATAATATTTTTTCATTCAAAAAGTAAAAATCAAAGCTCATTATTTCTATTTACAGAGTTTTGCATATTTAAGTTGAACCTTTAAAAATAAATAGATATTTATTTTATCAAAGTGAAAATGAATTTAGAAGTAAATAAATTATTGGAAGGATTGAAATTTGAATATTCCCAATTTTAATGAAAATGAGTTAATATTCTTCATTTAGAAATGTTTGTAGGTTTCTTTGTCTCCATGTATTACCGTCTCTAATGTCAGATTACAGAAATTAATTATGAATAGACCTGCTTGTTTTATACGTGAAAATTGTAACTGGACACAGTCTTTGTGTGTACACATATACGAACGAACGAATGAACGAATGAATGAATGAATGAATGAATGAATGAATGAATGAAGGAATGGTGAAAATTACAATAATATAATAAATCACAGTAAAAGGCAAAATTATTTATACTGACTACTTGCTTTATGAGTCTCTACAAATTACGAGTGATTGTAAACACTTGGGGTGTTATTCATAGACATTTCGCTAGCCCGCGCTACGAGCGTGCTAAACTAGCCCCGACTCACAGTGGTCCGAATATTAAAAAACATGGTCAAAAATATCTCCCTACTTACAATCTACATTATGCCATGC
This sequence comes from Periplaneta americana, assembly GCF_040183065.1. NCBI lineage: Eukaryota > Metazoa > Arthropoda > Insecta > Blattodea > Blattidae > Periplaneta > Periplaneta americana. The sequence continues at coordinate 69,466,541 of NC_091123.1, read as the reverse complement.
CCAATCAACAAATAATTGTTTAAAATGAGGAATATAATGAATTTTAGCGACTTACATCTATACCGGACCCCTCCTCCATCACTCGTCTTCAGAATCAGAATCTCCCGAGTCCTCGCTGTTGGGCCCTTCAGGTGTAGAGAGCAACTGGAGCACCTACAGTGGTAACTGTGTTCTCTTCTTCTTGGGGAGTTCTCTTAGGTTGGAAAGTAAAGGGTCTGATGCAAGAAACAGCCTATGGAATAAGTCAAAGTTTGTAGTAATTCTTGACGTCTTTCTGGTGTGATCTTGTCGAAATCTTCTAACAGTTTTGTTTAATGATTCCATTGCTTCCTCGGATAATTCTCCTATTGGTAATAAAGCTGATTTTACAATAGATGCTCCATGAATAAGAATTTTGTGCACTGTTGGTGGCATATAATACCATGGGTATAATTTGACGAATAGCTCTGCGGTCTTTCTGCAGTATATATTGAATCGCGATTCACTTATATTTTGAAAACACGAAATTGTAGTAAGAATCACACTGAATCGTGAAATTAAATCATAATCAACTCCAGTTATTTCAGATGCTTCTTTAGTATTTTCGAAAAATCTTCTTGCCGTGTTCCCATCATTTGTGGTCCCATATCCAGGCTTCGGTGTATCTATAATAAGTCCTAATCTATTTCGAAATGCATCTTGAATAGTTTTCTTTCTTTTCTTCATAATTTCTCGACTTCCATCTCGTACATTTGCCTTCCATTTTTTAAATTCAAGCCGGTAAGATATATGTAGTATGCATTCAAAAAACCTTATATGTGCATGTAGAATTGATAATCCAAAGACAAAATTGGAGGTATCTTCTGACTGTTGTTGTAAAAATTCAAGATTATTCATTTGTGAAATTTTTGCACCACAGATGTAGCACTTCATACTGGATGACCTGGCTAATGCATTGCATATTTTCCCGTCTATCATGGTTAAAAGTAGTGAAAACTGAACTGTGATGTTACCTAATGTAAATGGTTGCAAGTCCTGTATCTGATTTTCTACATATTCTCTCTCTGCTTGGGCTATTTCCGTTGTCTCGTGTACCCACTGAAGGCGAATAGGTCTGCAGAATCGAGTTGATGAAGGACGGGGATTCTTCCATGCAACATCTCCACTTTCAGTATCAACCAAGCGCAGGGGAACCAATGACATAAGGAATAAATTTTCATCACTTTTCTCTTTTTGATGCCATATCTGTTTATATTGCGAATGACCAGAGCTGCCGTCAAAACCCCATTTACAATGCAACATGTAGTTTTTCTCTGTGTTACTTACAGGTGAAATATTCAAGATTCTATAGGCTGTATGATGTAACAGAGACTGTAATTTGACCTCACATTTATTTTCGGTCACTTGTATGCCTTGGGGGTACGTTTCTTTTTTTAGCTTCTAAAACGGATTGATAACTGGGGTAGAGATCATGGTTATGTGCAACAGCCATTTTTCTAATTGTTTTATATTGATGTCTGGACAGATTTGAATCTATTATTAATGAAAGAGCTTCTTCATTTGTGAGTCTAGTACTTTCCTTTTTTTCTTTCCTCCAATAATCACGAATTCGTTTGCCTCTGCTTGGTGTTGTGGATGTTACTTCTTTTAACAATTTGGCTGCTGCTTCATCACCTTCTGACCTTAAACTAATTACTGTAGCATAAGAGAGCTCTTCAGAAGACACATTTTCTCTCGTTTCTTTTGCTTTTCTTCGTTTACTTCTTTCACTTAATTCCCCAAATACTTTTGTAGGACGACCGCGACCCAGCTTTCCCGATGTGCTTGGAATGTCGGTATGCTTTTTCGGCGTTGATACAGATGAAATATTTTCAATAGGCAATGTTATGTCATGATCTAACCAACAAGAATATCTGTTTGAAAAATTTGTTTCACTATAACCACACTTCACCCAACGCTGATAATACGGAAGAAAAAAATGTAGTCTAATGACATTGTATAACTTTTTTGCAGCACTACAATCAGTACTAATTTCAAATTTATTAGTCAAATATGACGTGATATAGTTTTCTTGTTGCTTACGCGATTCGTTTCTCCGTTGTCTAATTTTATGGTGAAGTTCACGGCGACTCACAGAAAAATTCATTTTGCACTTGCACAATAAACACTCCCTGAACCACTGAACGTATCAAGATGACTTATTACAGTTAGTGTTTCAGTCAGCTTGGAAAGAACCCCCCTTTTAAATGGAAAGTAAACAGAACGCGAGTTATGACTATGAGCTGTCACAGTTATGGCACATGAGGATTGAGGAAACAGCGCGCAGGGGTAGTCTTGGGCACGTAGAGGTTACCCTTGGATAACCTTGGAGATGAAACCTTCAACATTCCCTAAACGAAGGCTTCCCTTAACAGCTGTGTAAGTTTCACAGTGTACATATTTATACATTTTTTTAAAACTCTCTATATATTTAAGTATCTTTTTAAAAATAATACTTGATTTTAAAAAATTCTAATTAATATTAAAACATAATATTAATTTACGTGTTAGTGTGTATAATGTGAAAGACATATAATATTATATAATAAAAATATTTACTATTATTTTTATGCATTTTAAAAATTGATCAGGGCTCTTTTAAAATCTCATCACTAAGGTAAAATTACACAAGTAGGATTTATGTCACTTTTGAACAAATATATCGTGAAACCTGTATGTTATTATTAATAAATAACCTGTGATTTTTGAAGGCCAAGTATTGTAGAATTATTGGAATGTGATTTAAAGATTCTGTATCGAAGTTGAAAAATTGATTTTTGACCAGCTTTTAAGCGATCAGGACCACTGTGCGACTGGTTACTTATACTTGTCATATCGCTAACACTGGTTTATGAATACGAAAAACGTTAGTTCATTGATCATCCATCGGAAGCCCGCGCTAAGAATGTCTATGAAAAATTCTTTCTTTCTGATAAAATACATTTTCTCCTTTCCTAATGAAGTGCTCGCTACTAAATCCTTTTATTAGAGCACTGATATCCAAGCGCCTAGCTTTGTTTTGTTTTGGGATGTTCACTGAACAGCAGACCTGAAGTGTGTACGCCGCGCTATACTCCATACATATAAAACAAAAATGTCTCAGGACTCAGGAGGTTAAATCCACGTGGCAGTATATTTCGTACGTGGGTAGTATTCTCATTGTTCAGTGCCTATAGGAATAAGCAGAAGTAAACACACGAAACGGAGCGGGCAGACGAGTCAGAGCTTTCCGTTCCAAGCGAAGCTAGTATGATCCATGTGCACCTAACATGTACTCAAAGTAAACGCAGGACTCTAATAATAACGAAGAATCATTGAACTGTATGTTTTCACAGTTGCTATACATCTCTTGAGAGATTAACCATTAAATTCAAACTTCTAGTACTACATCCAGTAGTACTTAGTAGCTCAGTAGACAGAGTGCTGCTTTACGATGACCACGGTTTCCAGAGAATAAAATGTTGAACGGCTCTGCTGTGAAAGTAAAGGGAGTTGTTGAAGGTAAAGATCACTATCTATTATAAATTTTCCTTGAAATTATCCATTTCTACTGCATTATTTTTCTCTCAGATCTTTGAATTTCCAACATTAATATGCGTTGGGGGAATATAGGTAGGCTGATTGATTGATTGTTTATTCTATACATGGCCATATACATGGATGTAGACGTCAATTACATAATAAATAAAAAACACAATAAAATTAAAATCACTACAAGTTAAAATACATTTAAAATAAGTAATATAATCAAGTAGTATTGCATACATCATAACTTGTGATTTAGGAATTCTAACTTAACTGGTATTTTATCCAATGTTTATCTTGGTTTCTTTGCTTATGATAACAAACATTCATTAACTGTTTATTAGGGGAAATAAAATTGAGACGTCAGGATTAAGCACCTTAATCTTTCTCGACAGTTCCCTCGAACTTTGTGCATTGTGTCGAAATCCGTCGGATTGCGTGCGAACAAAAGTTCGAAGTCACGAACTGCAAACACTGAAGGTCTTATCCAGAGACGATATCTACACCTATTGTCTCTGCGTTGTCATGGAGACGAAGTGCGTCATCTGTTTCGTAGTTAGCACCGATTACTTTATAGGATGAAAACATTTCATATCATTGCGAAAACTGAGTAATTTTGAATAAAAAACTCTTAATATTAATATTAGAGGAGAAAAATTGGCTTCGGCACCGGGGATTGAACCCGGGTCCTTGGTTCTACGTACCAAGCGCTCTAACCATTGAGCTACGCCGAAGTTCAATCCACATCACCGGATCGAATCCCACTCCTCCAGTGGTTTTCCCTTTGTGATCTGACTCCAAGTTCGACATGTACATGTTGACATTTTTATATTAAGTCAACTGTCATTATACAAGGAACGCACTCAGTTGAGTGGCTTGGTGGCCGGGATTTCACAATAATATGCACTGTTGCTCGAAGAATCTACGTAAAGATTTTTTTGGTCCTACAGAATTCGTCTGTTACGATAACAATTAATATTAGAGGAGAAAAATTCGCTCAGGCGCCGGAAATCGAACCCGGGTACTTGGCTCTACGTACCAAGCGCTGTAACGATTGAGCTACGCCGGAGCGAATTTTTCTCCTCTAACATTAATTGTTATCGTAACAGGCGTATTCTGTAGGTCCAAAAATAATCTTTACGTAGATTCTTCGAGCAACAGTGCATATTACTGTGGAATCCTTGTACAATGGCAGTTGACTTAATATAAAAATGTCAACATATATGTCGAACTTGGAGTCAGGCCCCAAAGGGAAAAAACACTGGAGGAGAGGGATTCGATCCGGTGATGTGGATTGAACTTCGGCGTAGCTCAATGGTTAGAGCGCTTGGTATGTAGAACCAAGGACCCGTGTTCGATCCCCGGCGCCGCACAGTGGTTCCAAATACAAATCTAGCAGGACAAAATTAATAACTCTTCTCGTTTCTAACAGATTTTCATACAATTTTGTATACAGGTTACAGATGGCATTTTGCATTTGCGTGTAAACTCTGATTACGATGGGATAAAATAAACCACCCTTTCACAGGGGTTGAATTTTAAAGAATTATAATAATTTTACAAAACTGATTTTCGGAAGGATTGGAACGAAATCACAAATGCATTATATACTTTCTATTTAATTTTAATGTGTGAAAGATGCTAAAAGTATACAACAGTCGTCAAATATCATTTAATTCTTTTAATAAAATAGCCTACATATTAATACAATTTTAACAAAACCGCTAACTCTGGTTAAATAAACCTACATTTGAAAAAATTGCAGATATTTTAGAGAGTTGTAACTCTATTAATTTTCAAACATAATCATCATCATCTTCATCATGATCACCATCGTGATCCTCGAGCAGTCTCAGTATGTCTACAACAGAAGATACACTTTTTCTACTCTTTTGGCGTTAGATACGAAGACTGCTTAACATCGGGCCAGAGGAAATTCCATCAAATCCATCGTCGTATCGGCTCTACAAAATTTGCGCGCGTGATAAGCTTATTCCCTGAAATTCTTGTAGGCTAATCTTCATATCGGACTTCTTGGAGTTCCTCGGACATCATCCCAACAGAAATAAGGCTTCCTTTATCAACTGCGCACCATGGATAAGTATTTTATGCACACTTTGCGGCATATAATACCACTTATATTTCTGGATGCATAATTCTACAGTGCCCAAACAGTATTTTTTCAAACTCTCCAATATTAATTCTGTACCCACTGGCGATTGTTTTAAGCAGTGGTCGGCAAAGATTACGTCATATAAAATGCAGCCCGCAATACACAGAAAAGGGGAATGTAGGAGAGGAGAATATCCAGATTGCTGAACGTTGAATGAACAAGTGTTAGCTAAGGGAAGGAAAATCATGCCTTTATCCCTCCGCCCTGCTTGTATATGAAGGGGTTGATCCATATCACCGAATTAAGCTTTCTTCTACGCCAGTAGTTTCTGATGCCAAACTGGATCTTCAAAGAACCTCCGCGCGCTAATTCCGTGATTTGTCGTACCAAATTCTGGTTTGGGAATGTCGACAAGAAGTCCCATTTCTTTACGTAAGCGATTTTGTTTTCTTTTCTTTCATTCATTTTCGTGACCCTTTCTGAGTAAAAACTTAACACTTGATTTACCATTTCTGCTGCATCAGGCCTATATGTTGATCTCAAACCCATTTCTGCGACAAGAGCAATCTCATCAACCAAGTGTGTTTCCACCAAAGGCTTCAGCTTCTTCTGACTTTTCTCAGCACATTCATGAAACGGCTTTTGTGGACGATCTTTGTTTTTTCCTTGCTAGACACAATCTATTTTTTAAAGAAGTCATTTTAACACTTAACCAAACCTTGTATTTCCTTAAGAAAATTTTATAATACGTAGAGGCAATTAGTCCATTGCTCTTTAAGTTTAATTCAGAATTCAGCACTTTTTTCTGCACTAATTTACGATCACGTCCCTCAGAATCTCCTAAACCACTTTAATTAATACATACTCAAACACATAGGCTAATCTTCTTAAAATACAATTGTCTTTTCACGAAATGTCAACTAGTTCTCTTCTTAGAATTCCGTCCACCATCACTAAAATATAAATAACAGGAGAAGGCGGTTGAAGTTGGTTATAAAACCTTTATAATTACATACCTAAATGACTAATGTAAATGCTGAACCTGCTTTGACAGTGGCCTTTTGTGGCCTTTGCTTTTGCGGGCCTGCTACAGCAAATAAAATTTTAAAAATTTTCATGGAATACTTCTCTGTGTATTAATGAGTATTATAACTAAATAACACAATGTTAAAGTTCGAAAATGCACTAAAAATGTAGGGAAATACCTGTAGTTTTATTCACCGAAACTCGAAGGGGATTGGCAATATATTATATCTTCACATATCGATGTCCCGAAGGTAACTTGCCGGGCGATGCTAACGAGAAGAGAATGTCTGTGCTGAACACTTGACTTCTACCTGCTCCTACGCAGACCACAATAATTTTTATGGAAAACTGAATACGAATCGTAGATACACGACTATTTAGGATTATAGAACTGCAGTATTTATATTGTTTTGAAGCTCAAATATTTATACCTTTTGTCCAGTCAGATTTTAGTTTGGAACCACTGTGCGCCGGAGCGAATTTTTCTCTTCTAATATTAATTGTTACCGTAACAGACGTATTCTGTGAGACCAAAAAAACTTTTAGCCAAAGTATTTGCGAAAGTTAGTATTAGTTTCTTACCTATTCCATGTAGCCTAAATGTGAGATATCTGGTCATTCAGAAGAATTCAGTCTGATGTCTGGAAAGGATTTTTTTTTTATAATTATACCACAGTCTAGTATATACAGCCACGAAGCTCAATACGTAATAAATATGCATCCATATTCCATAGATAGTTGCTAACCACTAGGATAGCTAATATCGCCTCATTACAGACAACGGGAAACAGTACCGGCACAGTCTATTGTTTCTAGCACCCTCACAGCTCAAGCTTCGTGACTGTATATACTAGACTGTGATTATGCTGTATATTGTAACTTTACACATGTTGGGGAAAATTCCAGTTTGTTTAAATTAAATTAATAATAATAATTTATTTATTTATACTGGCAGAGTTAAGGCCAAAGGACCCTCTCTTACACTCTAACAGGTCACGCAAATTCATGAAAAATGCACATGAAACAATCACGTTCTAATGAGAATGAGGTAATAGTTATCACGCAATGTATCATCACCATAATTATCGTTTGTTATTAGTAGTCTACCATGGACGTCATAGTAATAGTTACCGCTACCGCAGTCTGCACAACAACAGATGTTTCGTTTATCAACGTCGTCGTAATTACTCTTTTCATTACCGTCGGTTACATCATTAAGAGTTCCGTATACCATCGCTATCACCACCTCGTAGCAGGCACCTCGTATAATTAACGGCATTGTCTGTAATAACTGTTACTGCCTTCATTTTCATCTTCGTAGTCGTCGTGATCGCTGTCGCTGTCTTCATAGTCAGTGCCGCCGCCGTAGAAATCGTCATCTCTGTCGTCGTTATCACTCCATCGCTGTCGTCATCGCTATAGTCTTCGTTGTCAGCATTGTCGCCGTCATCACTGTAGTCGTTGATATTGTTATCTTCGCCATTACCGTCGTCATCGCCACTTTTCATCACCACCGTAGTCGTCGTAATCCCTGTCCTGATGATGATCACTATCGTCATCGTGATGATCACTGTCGTTATGGTTGCTGTCGTCGTAACGATAATTGCTGGCTAGGAAGTTGGTATCAAAACTATTATGTGAGCTTGGACTGTATCTCTACCGAGTGAAAAGTAATAAAGTGTGTCTCGGTATCATTGAAGCAGAGCGATTAACATGTACAGCCGGGTAGTAACCAAACATGTGCTCCAATCGTCCACAGCCTTAGAACAAGAAAATAATAAGTTTAAGAAAAGAATAATTTATAATTATAAAGTTCGTAACTCCCAATTTAAATTAATTTACCCATACATATAGAAATAACATAAAAAGTATACAATTATGGTTCTAGCCTCATTATAACAAATAGCAAAGAACATTTTCATTTTATCGAAATCTGAAATATGATACAGTATTTCTTGCTATCATCAGGTAAACGACTACTTTGTGAATATAATAGTATCTCGTATGTGGGACATAATATTAAACCCCTAATTGTTTTCAAGACCATTTTTCGTTTATTTTGTAATGACAGCTAGGAAGTTCGTATCGTAATTCCGATGTTGAACTTGGACTGTAACGCAACCGAATGCATAGCAGCACGAGACGTCAACATTTAACGTAGAATAATCCGGGAAAAAATAGTCGTGTTACACACTCCTGTTTGCATAATTATGTAATAACAGATGTTTACTTTTTTGGAATCATGCTTAATATTCAAATTACGTAAATAATACAATAATAACAGAATAGCTCACTTTGTTCAGAACCTAAAATATTAATATAAATTAACAATATTCTTCAAACTATTCACGACTCTACATAGAGCTACAGAATGCCACTATGAATTGTTTATGAACATATTATGTATCACCTGTAGGGTCCACACCTGTGGAATAACGGTCAGCGCGTCTGGCCGCGAAACCAGGTGGCCCGGGTTCGAATCCCGGTCGGGGCAAGTTACCTGGTTGAGGTTTTTTCCGGGGTTTTCCCTCAACCCAATACGAGCAAATGCTGGGTAACTTTCGGTGCTGGACCCCGGACTCATTTCACCGGCATTATCACCTTCATTTCGTTCAGACGCTAAATAACCTTGATGTTGATACAGCGTCGTAAAATAATCCAATAAAATAAAATAAAAATCATCTGTAGCGAGTGATGTCTGTACTTCTCGCTGTACTCAACTGCTTTGGTATGATCTTCTTAGCTCTGGTGATCACTATCGTCGACGTGGTGATCGCTGTCGTCGCGACGATCGCTGTTGCAGAGATCTTTTTAAATTAATTATTTTACAACACTGTATCAACTGTTATGGTTATCTAGCTTTGAATGAGATGAAGGTGATAATGATGGCGAAACGAGTCCAGGGTCCAGAGCCGAAAGTTACCCAGCATTTGCTCTTAATGGGTTGAGGGAACCCCCCCTCCCCCCAAAAAAAATCGCAACCAAGATTTGAACCCGGGCATGCTTGTTCCACGGTCAAGCATGCTAACCGTTACTCCACAGCGGTGGACTGTTACAGATGTCCCTAGGATTTCGTTATACAGGTATTTTACTGTAGTTCACTGAGACATAGCGGTAGGATGATTATAAAAAGATGTGCAGTTCGTACTACCACTGCACTGTGGTGTACTCACGGATCTGGTAATACTGCAACGCAATAGTTACGAGTGAGGAGTACTAATGAACTTAATCGTCTCAACCAAGAGAGAAGACAAACCGTAAATACATATTAAGCTTTCTAATTACACAAGGATGACGCTTCACTTCAACATTACGTAGAGTATAAACAGAAATTATTGTGATGCTGCACGAAAACTAATTTAGGGATTTTGTACTGAAATTAAATTTTTTCATTATTCATGTCTAGCAGTTGGTTTTTGACATGCTAGCTATCTGTATGAAGTAATTTGTCTTGAACTAATGGACAGGTTTTCCTAATATTCAGTAATTACAAACATTTGTTTCCAGAAATTGTGCTTTTAAACAATTGTTATCTCTAAAATACAATATTGTTTTTTTTTTACTGAAAAAAGCAAGTAAAAACCATTTACTAAATACAGTCTGATCCGTTTGGGTATGGATAACATTAATTTATTATTATAAAGCTATTATGATAGTAGGAAAAATTTCTTGCTGGTTATATTTTTATTAAAAGTTCGGAGTTTCCAAAAATATGACAATCAACAATGCATAATCTGAAAGGACAAATTAAAATCATAGACGATTAAAATGGCTACTACAAATCAACAGCGGGCACAATGTGTTCTTTGGTATGCTAAATTTGAGAGTGTTAAAAGAGTTAAAAGGGAATTTCGACGTGAGTATGGTGTGCGTAATGTACCTAAATATGATTCCATAATGTTGTGGTATCGAACATGTCTAGAAACAAGGTCGGTGTTAAAGAAAACATGCAGGAGGTCGGAGGCGAAACCCAGTACGAGAAGCAGCTATATCTTGGCTTGGTCACCAATCTCCCCAGATCTAACCCCTCCTGACTTCTTCGTGTGGGATTTTGTTGAAGACATTGTCTATTCACATAAATCCAGGAACATTGATGGTCTGAGAGTAAAAATTACTCAAGCTTTTCAACAAATCACCCCTCCTATGTTACAACGGACATGGGCTGAATTGCATCACCGTTATGAGTTGTGCAGGATGGGCAATGGGGGTCATGTTGAGCTCTGAGGAATCTCCCATCTTTCAGTGTTGGATGCACAAAGTTTCAACAAATAAAGTTCAGTATTAATTGTTTTACTGTGTTTTTATTTTATCCATACCCAAACGGACCACTCTGTATATCCCTTCAACATTTCTTCTTCAATTTTATTCTTACTGAAACAACAACAAAAAAATACGTTACAAATAGTCCAGGGCTGTTTGCAAATTTCATGGTCTGGCATTGAAATAAAACTAGATTTACTTTCAAACAATTTAATTTTTAAACATAGTCTCCTCTAACATTAATTAATTCGGTTCAACGCAGCTTCAATGCTTTTATACTCTCCTTATAAACAGATTCTTCGAGGTCTGTAAAAAGTCTTCTGCTGCTGTGATAATCTCTTCATCCGTCGAAAATTCCTTTCCAGCCAAGTAAGTTTTGAGCTTTGGGAAGAGAGAAAAGTCACAGGGTGTCAGATCTGGTACATAGGAGTGATGTAGCAAATATAAATAATTGCAAGCGCAGTTCGTGTAGTTTAGGCGTGTATGATTAGGCGCGTTGTCATGATGAAACAACACTATCTTCTTGGTCATACCTAACCTTTTCTCACGAATTTTCTCTTGCTTCGAATATGATTTTCTGCTTTCATAAGTAAAGCAATCATGATTATCATCTTAGAATTAATTATGTTTTATTTAACGATGATCGCAAATGTTGAGCTTATATCAGCGTCGCCGGTGTGCCGAAAGTTTTACATGCCAGTAAATCTACTGACATGAATAGGGTGACCAGACGTCCTCTTTTGTCCGGACATGTCCTCCTTTTTAGGCCTTTGTCCGGGGTCCGGGCGGATTTTTTAAAAATCAAGAAATGTCCTCCTTTTCGTAATTTGTATGCCTAATATGTTGAAATTATCTGATTTGACGCCTTTTCAAATAATTTGCCTGTAAATGGTAGCAGCATCGAGGGAATATATTGTTTGCCAACGATCATAACTCTCTTTGCTCTTCCTTGTTATGGTCGTTGCACACAGGTAGCTAGTAAATCGAGAGATCGAGGTGCGAATATATATATATATATATATATATATATATAATGTTCTCTTTAATAATTATAGTTCCCTTGACTTTCATATGTAGCTAACTGTAAAATCATTATTATTAAGTTGTTTCGTAATTATTTTGTAATAAAATAGATATTAACATACTTTTAAGCATGATATCAGCCTAGATCTATACTGTACATATTTTGTAACAAAATAGATATTGACGTGATTTAAAGTAAGGCCTATAATATAGGCCCAAGCCTAAATCTAAGTACATATTTTCTGTCCTCTTTTTTCGAAAAATGTCTTTCTTTTTGAAGCTTTGTGTCCTCTTTTTTATGGATGTGAATCTGATCACCCTAGACACGAGCCTGTCGCATTTAAGCACACTTAAATGCCATCGATCTGTGCCAGGGTAGAACCCCCAACAGCACTCTACTGACTGCACCACCTAGGTCGACTCCCCTTAGAATCCAAGAACACTGACGTCATGAGTTTTCCAGCCGATAGAACAACTTCTGCATTCTTTATAGGTGAAGAGTCACCATGTGTCAATATTGTTTAAACTGCTCTTTTGTCCCTGGCAGTACCTAGTGATGGATGATGGATCCAGGTTTGATCTGTTTCCAAGTATTGTTTCGAAGGCACTAGCGTCCATGTATCGAAACATAAAGGCCTGAATGTTACGACTCACTCGGATTATATACTGTGACGATACAATATTAAAAAAAAAATTGACAGACTAGACAGCACTACCTGTCTGTTGTGTTTTAACTTATTTAGCTTGTGTGCAGCTGAATACCTGAATTCACTATTTCGTCATAAAAATAAAGGCTGATGATAATGGTGTATATATTTGTAATCTTACTGCCCAAATCCGGATCAGGTCAGAAGGGCATTCTGTCTAGACAGACTTGATGCATCAATGTACAAGTGTACAAGGACGCTCGTAATGTATTGATAAAAGTCTTCCAAGTTCACATGATGATAAAACATGTGAGATTGTTAATACGATTAACATATTGACAGCATTTTTTGTCATTTTAAAGTAAATTTAGTAGGATATCTTTAATGTTACCGTGATCGTGGTATATGCAATGCTGTTATCGTGGTGGGCACGGCCGTGGGTTCAAATCGTGTCTATAGGATTAATGTAAGTCCAAATGATAAATTTCTTTATTTTTGGGATGAAACAATATTAAACAATAGTTCTTGTTTAGTCAACTGTCCGAAGACAGGTCTGAACCTCATAAGTGACACCTATAAGGCATCACTCATGAGGCAACTAAGCTTGAAGATAATGGGGTAGGGTGGCCGGTTCCTTTCCTCCTCCATTGGGTACATCGATGACTAGTTAAATATTACACTAACCAGACTTCAGATGTATATGATTGTGTTAAATAACACAAATGAATATGATAAAGACAATTCTAATGATGATTTTCACGACGAAAATTATAAAGATGACTTTAACGGTAAGAACAATGAAGATGACAATTTTGATGACGTGAACGATGAAGATGACGATTTTGACGACGTGAACGATGAAGATGACGATTTTGATGACGTGAACGATGAAGATGACGATTTTGATGACGTGAACGATGAAGATGATAATTTTGACGACGTGAACGATGAAGATGACGATTTTGACGACTTGAACGACGAACATGATTTTGATGACATGAACGACGAAGATGACGATTTCGACGGCGTGAATGATGAAAATAACAATTTTGATGACGTGAACGATGAAGATACGATTTTGATGACGTGAACGATGAAGATGACGATTTTGACGACGTGAACGATGAAGATGATAATTTTGACGGCATCAAAGATGAATTTGACGATTTTGACGACGTGAACGATGAAGATGACGATTTTGATGACGTGAACGATGAAGATGATCATTTTGACGACGTGAACGATGAAAATGACGATTTTGACGACGTGAACGATGAAAATGACGATTTTGACGGCGTCATAGATGAATTTGACGATTTCGACGGTGTGACGACGAAGACAAGATTTTTACGACGTCAACGATGAAAATTACGATTTTGAGGACGTGCACGATCAAGGTGACGATTTTGGCGACGTGAACGATTTATAATAACTAGACTGTGCATCAATATGCCTGGATTAAATCCCAAATCTCTCCGCAGTGCTTATGAAGCACTGTTGATAGTGATTCATGCGTCGGAGGGGGAAGTTATGCCTGTCGGCCCACTTGGTGCTATTCGACAGGAATATGCTACGTGGCGGCACCGGTTTCCCCTTCTCCCTTCCTCATCATCATCACTAATTCCATGCACTACACTTACATGAACACTTACACATACACTCACTCTAGTACACGACATAACTCTACAGATATATATCATGTACAGCGTGGCCCGCCGAAGTGGTGTGCAACTATAAAATTGGTCACAATCCTGCCATCTATCCGAAATATGCGGAACCCGAATCACGTAAAGTGAAGTGGATAGGCATTATATACATACATACATACATACATACATACATAGATTAAAATGACGAGTTTGACGACGTTAACGATGAAGGTGACGATTTTGACGACGTGAACGATGAAGATAACGATTTTGACAACGTGCACGATCCAGGTGACTATTTTGACGACGTGAACGATTACTATGACGATTTTGGCGACATTAACGATGAAGATGACGATTTTGACTACGAAGACAACGATGAAAATTATGGCTTTGAAAACGACAAGAATGAAGATTAAAATGACGATAGTCTCGACAATAACGATAAGAATTGCAATAATGCAAAGAAGATAATTTTAAAGGATGATGTTGAAGACGACAATGTCAATAATTTTGACGATAACGATTGTAATGATTTTATGATGATTTCGATGATAATTACAGTGACAGTGATAACTTAGTATGGTCATTAATTTAGCAATGGTAAGGAGCGACAGTTTTGTGAATGCAAACTTTATTGGTGAGGTAGGAAAGTGACAATATTTTCTTGAATCTTGCCACAAAAAAATTTCAAACTTCTTTGTTTCGAATCCCAATCCTCCTGAGCAATAAGCCTGTAGTTTATTGAGTTAACGGTTCTTTCAGTGGTAATCTGACACTGCCACTTGATATTGCGATCTATCTGTAAATAAACTTCATAAGCTTTAGTGACAAGGAAGTACAAAGTTTGACAGCTCAAAGTCCTTCAGTGACTGGTTGTGACTGGAACATCAGCTGTACTCTCCAACATGACAAAGCATTAAACACATCGGATTGCAGAGGTAATATATTGACAGAAAAGATGACCAAGATTTTCACAAAATATCATTATTTTTAGTATCATGTTTTAGTTTAAGTGTATTTAATTTTACAATTCTAAGTTTATATACATACATTATGTCCAATATATACGCCTTTTCCTCAAAAGTATTATTATTTACTTAATGTGTTTGCTTGTAAACCGACGACATTAATTATTTGACTATTACATTTTTACTACGTCATACTACTTTTGACCAATAAAACGGTACGAAAGGACGTCTTTCAACCAATCATGGCTGATTATCGCACAATTTTACCGCTTCTCTAATATTTGTTTAATTTTATCGCTCCCCTAGCATTTGTTTGTTTTTATCACTACCCTAGCATTTGTTCTTTTGTTTGCCACCATTTCAAACTGCACTGGTCTGGACGTCGAAAGACAGAAAATTACAAACCACTCCAGTCGATGCACTGCAGTTTCAAATATGACTCGCATTGGCAGTCAAGAACAAGAATTAATAAAGATCACTGGTCATAGTATTGATCTTCCCTGAAACCCTAATTACAAATAAATGAAGAGCACCATTCGGAAAGCCTGAATGAATTGAGGAATACACCATGTACATCAACGAGTTCCACTTCTTTTACGCACACGTCCAATAACATCAACTGAATCACAAACCACTAAAACATTCAAATTTGAAAATTGTACTTTCAATAATTGTTCCTTTTATAATTATTCATGTTTTGTTTTTTATTTCATCAACCTTAATTAAAACGATTCTTGTTTATTTCATCATCCCTAATTAAAATTTTTCTAACACTTCATTATGTTATTTAGGTTATGTTATAGCTTCTGCTGTGTGATATTATGGATAATCACATATCAGGGATTGTTTAATATTAAGATTTATTGAAAATCATCTGTCAAGTGAGATTGATTACTGGGATCAGGATAATTGAAATGGAATGCAACTGTTTAAATAAAAATGAAAGTGAATCAATAAACCCTTCTGACTAGTAACCGTCCACAGAATTCAATGAAGATTCTGTAATTGGCAAAACTGATAACAAGAAAACAGCTAATCATAACACACTGCTGCCATCTACCGGAATATTTGTAACGTTGAAATGGTACAATCACGGCCGACTTGATGCTTCGCGAAGGGAGCATGAAGTCGGCCGAGGTACAATAATACATTTGAAGACAGTTCAGTATTTTCATAAGTCAATTAATATTTTATTGCATTATGGTACTTCGTTACTTCTAATCTTTATATACTTTCTTCTAATCGTGTAATAGTCAATTAAATCTCACTCGAGTTTTGATTTTCTCTAGATAAATCAAAACCTCTAGTGAGATTACTGTTGAACATTTTTTTTTAATAATTGTATTTTTTAAAGTAATTTCTCCGGGGTATACTCCCAAGCGAGGCAGGCATAGGTTAAAAACTGTTTGAGAACACTTTTGTATAATATGGAGCTAGTTTTTAAATTTAAGTTAAGGCTGTTGTATAAAATTCGGTGCAGTTGTACCCTTATTAGCACGTGCTAGTTTGAGTTCATCATTAATTTGGATAGAGATGTGCAGTCTAGTTTTTGTCCAGAGTAACACTCTGGTATTTTGCTGAAGCTTTCATTCAGTTGGTGATCTAAAATACTTAATTATGGGTAATGACTATTGGAATACTTTTTCCGTCTGCTGAAAATTATAGCCTGGATTATTTTAATATTCAAATTTATTCACCATTTCAGTCACGAAGGTTCAATTTGTAGCAGTTCTGTTTGTCTACTGTGGCTTTAAATTATGTCATGAAAGCTATGGAATGCTGTTGTTAATGGCAGGTCGTTAACATATTATATATTTGAAATAGTGTTGGATTTAGCACATTGCCTTGTGACACACTAGTGTATTCTTTTATAGATTCCGAAATACAAGTAGTACAATTTGAGAGTTAATTTGTAACCAGATACGGGTTGTGAAATAATTAATTACCTTCAATTTTTTTAATAATCCTACCGTATGTCTGCAAGTAAACAACATCAGCCAAAGACCGGTTTCTGTTGAAGGCTGATTTATATTGAAGGCCGCAGTAATTAATTCCGTTTTTGTATTAGTTGGTGAGTACATGAGCTGCCAGTTCGAAATCCAAATTGTTTACTTGGGAGAAAATTCTTGGACATTATTTTGTTTTTAATCATTTCTGGATTATTTTCTTCATGACATTACCAAATTTGTTGAGTAGGCCAATAATTCCACAATTATTTAATAATAATAATAATAATAATAATAATAATAATAATAATAATACTTTATTGCCAGAACAAAGATACATATTGATTTTTCTTATATAAGAACTCTCGAGCACTTCCATAAAGAGTACGTTACATACTCGTGCTCAGGGGGCATTCCACATAAGTTAATGTTAAGACATTTTATTGAATAACAGAGTAAAAAATAATAAAAGAAAAAAAAGAAGAAAAAACACATATCACAATAATTGAACTCTAAATTTTCTCTGTTAACAGCAATTTTAATAGATTTTTTTTTTAAATAAGGAGCATTAGCAAATTGTATGTTTGGGAATTTATCTTTTATCATGTTATAAAGCCTTGGACCGAAGTTGTTACTGTGATTATATGCTACAGGTTTAGTACATTTAGGAACTGTCAAGCATATGTTGTCTGATCTTTTGGTTTTATATTTATGTGAATATAAATTAAATGTTTCGGTTTTTATGTACGAAATTCAGTAATACATTGTTATAAATTTGATGGAAGCCAAATAGGCTACTTTAAATTCTGAATGCAGCAACTCTGAAGGATAATCAAGAGGTTTATTAAGGCATATTTTTATTATTCTTTTCTGTAGCAGAGTAAATTTGAATCACTATTATCCTTTCTGGCTTCATAATCTAAATAACATGTATATATTTTTTATAAATGTCAGAAAAGTATCCTTCCCGATGATCGCCTTAATAATATTACGAGGGAGAGTTAGAAAGTAACCTTAATAATTCTTTTATTAAATTGAATATGTACAATAAGACTACAAACATTTTATCACTTTTCAACATACGAGTAGTATAACAGGAACACTTGCATTGAACGTACTGGGGACTATGTTGAAAAGTATAAAGTGTTTGCAGTCTTATTGTACATATTCAATTCATAAAACAGTTATCAAGGTTACTTTTTGACTCTCCCTCGTAATTAATAGTACATAGACTTTCATAATGGATGGACATCATACACGTCGATGTGATGTGATTATCAGCACACTTCCTACACATAAGGTTTTGATTTACACTGCTTGAAGGTGTGCCCGATTCTGAAGAAATATTTACACTTAAGGGGGTGTAAATCTCGCCTGACATTTTTCACACTTGATTGCACTGTACAGCAGGTGCTTTAGCTCAAGGACTGACCCTACTATTGCCGTGTCAACCATATTTATGGCAAGCATAACACGCTGCTGTTTGCTGTAGCTATTGTATACAGCGACAGTGCTTTGCACTGGAAACTCCAGGTGCTTAAGTTCTTGAATAATGTTTGGATCAGCTCTCGAATGGAAGCTTTCGATTGACGCTTCAATAGTATTTTCTTTATTTTTCTTTATTTTATATATATATATATATATATATATATATATATATTTTTTAAAGGACTTGAAAGCGTGGGAAAAAGTCAAAGCCACATATCTGAAAAGAGTACTCGGACTGTCGAAGTTCACCACCATCCAGGCTGGTCCAAAGAGTTTGTAATACTTACTAGAGACACATACCCGTGAGTGGCAGGCAAGAAAAATGTCACAAATTGAATGGGCTAGCATCCGCCATTAAAGGGAGTATTTGCGGCGCGAAATTCGAAAACAGTACCACAATACATTGATGTAGCCTGGTGATAGACACTGTTTTAAACATCTTTTACAAAGGATGAGTCGTGATGACATAAACATGAATGGCAGAGGAGCGCTATGTTTATTAAAGTATTATAATGATTTATCCTTGGCGATATTCTAAAAAAATAAATTAAATCACCCATATACACTCGGGATAAGTATGTGAAATATTGAATAATGGCAATGTCAACATTAAATTTCAGTATTACTAGTATTGTTTTAAGGACATAATAATGGATATTTACTGTAATATTTAAAATGATCTATTTCAGTCCTTTCATGCAAAGGAAGAGGAAGGTATATGGTGCTTAGAAAATATTTAGTGTTGAAATAAGAGATCATAAAAATTCTGGAAACTGATTAAAAATATAATGAGAGTAAATTTATAAATTTTATCATAAAACAATCTATTCATTGTGTAGTTGATGACCACCAAGTTAGAGGTCAGTACAGATTTTTAACACAATTAGTAGCGGTAATAGTAGGCCTAGTAATAGTGGTAATAGTAGGCCTAGTAGTAGTGGTAATAGTAGGCCTAGTAGTAGTGGTAATAGTAGGCCTAGTAATAGTGGTAATATTAGGCCTAGTAGTAGTGGTAATATTAGGCCTAGTAGTAGTGGTAATAATAGACCTAGTAGTAGTGGTAATAATAGGCCTAGTAGTAATGGTAATAGGAGGCCTAGCTTTGGTAGTATTAGTAGGCCTAGTAGTAGTGGTAATAGTAGGCCTAGTAGTAGTGGTAATAATAGATCTAGCAGTAGCAGTAATAATAGATCTAGTAGTAGTGGTAATAATAGGCCTAGTAGCAGTGGTAATAATAGGCCTAGTAGTAGTGGTAATAGTAGGCCTAGTAGTAGTGGTAATAGTAGGCGTAGTAGTAGTGGTAATAGTAGGCCTAGTAGTAGTGGTAATAGTAGGCCTAGTAGTAGTGGTAATAGTAGGCCTAGTAATAGTGGTAATATTAGGCCTAGTAGTAGTGGTAATATTAGGCCTAGTAGTAGTGGTAATAATAGACCTAGTAGTAGTGGTAATAATAGGCCTAGTAGTAATGGTAATAGGAGGCCTAGCTTTGGTAGTATTAGTAGGCCTAGTAGTAGTGGTAATAGTAGGCCTAGTAGTAGTGGTAATAATAGATCTAGCAGTAGCAGTAATAATAGATCTAGTAGTAGTGGTAATAATAGGCCTAGTAGCAGTGGTAATAATAGGCCTAGTAGTAGTGGTAATAGTAGGCGTAGTAGTAGTGGTAATAGTAGGCGTAGTAGTAGTGGTAATAGTAGGCGTAGTAGTAGTAGTAATAGTAGGCGTATTAGTAGTGGTAATAGTAGGCGTAGTAGTAGTAGTAATAGTAGGCGTATTAGTAGTGGTAATAGTAGGCGTAGTAGTAGTAGTAATAGTAGGCGTATTAGTAGTAGTAATAGTAGGCGTATTAGTAGTGGTAATAGTAGGCGTAGTAGTAGTAGTAATAGTAGGCGTATTAGTAGTGGTAATAGTAGGCGTATTAGTAGTGGTAATAGTAGGCCTAGTAGTAGTGGTAATAGTAGGCGTAGTAGTAGTGGTAATAGTAGGCGTAGTAGTAGTAGTAATAGTAGGCGTATTAGTAGTGGTAATAGTAGGCGTATTAGTAGTGGTAATAGTAGGCCTAGTAGTAGTGGTAATAGTAGGTGTAATAGTAGTGGTAGTAGTAGGTCTAGTTTTTGTGGCAATAGTAGGCCTAGTAGTAGTGACAATAGTAGGCCTAGTAGTAATGGGAATAGTACGCCTAGTAGTAGTGGTAATAGTAGACCTAGTAGTAGTGGTAATAGTAGGCCTAGTATTAGTGGTAGTAGGCCTAGTTTTGTGGTAATAGTAGGCCTAGTAGTAGTGGTAATAGCAGGCCTAGTTTTGGTGGTATTAGTAGGCCTAGTAGTAGTTTGATCCAGTCAGTTGTAGTGGTAATAATAGACCTAGTAGTAGTAGTCATAGTAGATCTAGTAGCAGTGGTAATAATAGGCCTAGCTAGGCCATCAGCTATATTTTCGCTAATTTATTTGCATTTAATACAACCAAAAACTAGAAGTACATACTGTACAAAACGGAAATTACATGATTAATTAATTTATTGTGAAACAAAACAGTTTTATACAGATATAGTCTCCGGAGTTTCTTATGCATTCTGCTATTATAATCCACTGTAATGTGATGGCACCTAACCCTTACATGCATTGTTGAAATCAACCTTATAAACCTGATTGATGTGTTTCTAGAAAAAAAAAAAAAAAAAAAAAAACTTTATCCAAGAAATATTCCGACATTCTGTAAACACATTCAAAGGAGGAACTGAATTTGGAACATTCTTCCAAATATTAAGATATGCCTGCTTTCCTGAGCATCCTACAATAGTAGCTATGTTCGAACAAATATTTGCGGCGCAGTATTTCACCATTTTCTTATTATTTCCCTTCAAGTGTACTTACATTTATTCGTACTCCTCAATAAGCATGAACTGCTTGCACTCCCGGCGAAGCATCAACTCCCTTTAATGGCGGACGAACAGCGGTTCAATTTTGTACGCAAAACTAGCGCCGTTGGTGTCTCTAGTTATATACACTGTGTCCGGGACAAAATTTAATAACTCGCGTAATAATGGAGATAGGAAAATGATATTTGCGGCAAATGAAAGACGGACATTTTAAGTTTTGTGTGATGTTGGCAACATTTGGTCATTGTTGTTGACATAGCTGTAATTAAAATGGCGTTCACAGTGCAACAAAAAGTTCAATGCTGCTATTGGCTTGCCGAATTCAAGTATCCGAAGATAGTGGAGAGAAGATTTAGACAACAGTGGCCTGAGAAGCAACCACCAGATAGGCACACAATAACAACTTGGCATAGAAAGCATACAAGATTCAATTGGTTCAAAAGTTGAAGCCAAACGACTTGCCTGCACGATATGATTTCGCTAGTGACATGTTGTTGAAAATTGATATTGAAAATGGATATCTGCAGAAGGTCGTGTTTAGTGATGAGTCCACCTTCCACGTCTGTGGGATCGTCAACAGGCATAATTGGGATACATAAAAGACATTGGGTACAAACTGTAGTGGCAGATTTTGAGGATCTGCGTCGGAGAATTGTCGCTGCTTGTGCAACTGTCACTCCAGAGATGTTACGAAACACATGGCAAGAACTTGAATATCGCCTGGACATCTGTCGTGCTACAAGAAGTGCACACATAGAAATTTATTAGTGGTCATTCGAAACTTTGGAAGTCCCTTTGTCAATTCCCGCAAACAGCATTTTCATCCATCAATTATTTGGTGAGTTATTAAACTTTCTTATTGGTAAATTTTGTCCCGGACACCCTGTATTACAAACTCTTTGGGCTGGTCTATGTGTTAACAAGGGAACCCTTTCTGATCGAGGATCTACGGTATTCACTACTTCTGCCTTCCACAGACTTCTAGAAGAGAATACACAGAAAAGGAACAACATAGACGACGAGTTCTACGCCACTAGCGCCATGGTCGACCGAAGCTGGACTGGGACTAATCAACGCATGAGGAACGTAGTCACAAGGCTAGCAGTGCATGGATTTCACTTCAAAGTGTGCAGCACAACACAATTCCATACAGTGTCCGAGAAGTGTGTCTGTAAATTCTGTGGTGCAAGGTGTGATAAGTACCACGTCCTGCAGTGTACCGAGTGCCTAAGAACAGTGACCGATCTTAGCACAGAAGACTAAGGAACAAACATCCTATGCACACTTGTGCGCATTTCTTCTTTATTAATAGTATTTTCTTTCTGAGCTTGTACAATATGAAAAGGCACGCTTTACAACTCCGAGTGCTTGATCAGTTTGGTGTAGTTTTTATTACAAATTTTTTTGCTCTGTACCTGGACATGATATGACGACATTGAATATCTAACGGCTGATGTTCGTAGGTTGTAATCGGGACTTAGCAGTAATCAGGCACAATATAAGGGTGTGATATTTACTCTCCATGTCGTTTCTAAGAACCTCCTTATTACGGTTTGGCCAGGGTAGGGAAAAGATGTGACAACAGTCAATTATGTAAACTGGCACATGACGTCATTTGAGAGAGGGCGGAGCCTGTTTCCTTCCCTTTCCCAAGCTAGCGAGCAGGCGAGAGTTCACATATCATTTTGTGTCTCCTCTCCCACTCGCCTTTCCTTTCGCGCCCTGACTACTCAATGGACCAACCATGACGCCAGTTGCGCAGAAGGCTTGTTTTGTGACGGACACTCTACAAGTCTACAGATTCCACGGACTGAGTATAGCTTCTTTGTCCATCACTTGGCGTGGCTGTAACGTCACTTCACGAACGGATATAAATTAGCAGTTTGTCCCCTAAATTAGGGCAAGTACAGTTTATTTTCCAATGCAAAGAATATTCTATTCTATAGCTATGAAAAAAATCTGGATGCCGAAGGGACGAGGATCGGTAGGTCGAGAAGACCGCAATTCAGAAATCGCACCCTCTTGCCTTCGACTCGACTGCCCTGCCTGGTCTGTGGGAGAAATATACGTCCTCAGAGGATCGCCAGCGGGTCTTAATTTACAAGAGACTGAACAGTATAGACTCTGTTGGCTATTAGAAAAGTGCTCAAATTGGATCACTCGCAGCAAAGAACAGCAGACTGAAACATCATTTATGTTTTTAATTATTTGAGCTACAAAACAAGAGCTCCATGGACCGAATTTTGGAATAAACGCTGGTGTCATGTTATCATGTATGCGAGTTCCTGTAGATGTCGTTTTCAGTCTCTGTAGCTAACTTCTTATCGGAACTTGTAATCGCCTTACCTGGTAACTTCGAATTTTGAAATTAGCGTAAATGCAGTGGTAAGTTATAGTTTGAACATAAAGAATTCACCTAAAACTGCATACGGTATTTCGCAGTAAAATACTGTCGTATGTCGAAAATAACATATTAACTTACTTTCGTAAATAATTTCTCACTTTGTCTTACAGCTTGCGGGTATGAAATTCTAATAATAAAATAGTACATTATCAAAGGTTTAGTACCTATTTATTAAAATAATTGTACAGCAGTAATTTGCTAAGAAATAGCATATCTTTACAAATCATAATTTCCGAGTTACGACACTATTTTACTGGGAGTGCGATTTGTCTTGTAGAAGATAAATGCGGAATATTTAATTTCGAAGTATTGTGAACTAAGCTTTAGTTCTAGAGAAGGTTGTTTTAACTGTCATTGAAAGGTTATTGCGAAAGGGGTATAATAACAGCACGAGTTCCGTTGGTATAAAAAGTTGATCTCCATGTACCAAATATGTGAACTAGCAGAGCTGGCTGTGGTATAAACAAAGTTTAGATCGCTGCAGGGGAGTTGTGGTTTCAAATCCTTTAGTTTGTCTAATTTTATAGTAGCAGCAATGTATGAGAGACAAGAAGGCAGTTCGGGCAGTAATTTGTGCATAGCTGATAGTATTTTGTTTCTGTTTTATTTTAACATACGAGTATATCCAATTCAATGTCTTTTAAAGAAGTTTCCACGTGCACTGAAGACCTAAAATTTTCGTTATGCGGCAATCACATTTCCTAAATAAATCAACTTCACCATGAGTTTTATTACTGGTACTGGGTTATTCAAATAGCCATCTATAAGACACCACTAAAACAAGAATATCACTTCACGTTATTGTTAAGCAAATCTACATTAGGCAACTTACAAAATAGTATTAAAACTGGCAATTTTTGAACTGAACATTGTAAAGGCCATTTTTTTTACTGTTTCTTTATTTTATTTAGATTTATTTAATAACATATACATAAAAACGTTACAATAAAGTACCCCGAAAGAGCAAAGTTCCGTTACATAAATATACTTACTTTGTAGACAAAATACTTAAGAAAAAAAGGTCACATAAAGATGATAATAATAAAGTTAGTAATAATAATATTAGTAATAACTGGGTGAAAAAAAGAGACGATATTGAGATTGGTGGATTAATATTAACTTATTATTAATAGTATAATTACTACAGGTCATGTTGATATAGCAACCAAGATAAAATAGACAAAATATACTTAGGATAGAAATAAACTTGTTTTACAATACATGGTACATAATATAATACAGGGAAGTGTGTCATTTAATTCTTTTAATTCTGGATCTCAAAATTTCATTTAGGTTCAACTAAATTAAGAATTTAATTTCGTCTTGTATTATGATCATGTGGCTGAGCTACAAATTTCATTCTATTTTTATGATAGAATTTTATTAAAGAGTATTTATAAATTTGGTCAATTCTAAAAACATTCAATTCGGAATGGATCAAATTTGTTGGATAATCCAGTCACCTTTTCAAACAAATTTTGATTCTACGTTTTTGCAACACAATTAGAGGAAGAAGAGCAGTTTTTTTAATGCCTCCCCATCCAGATATACCAAATTGGATAACAGATTCAACTATAGCCAAAATAAACCAAACGTAATACATGAGTAGGCAAGCAATGGCGAAGGTTTACAATTTGTAATTGATAAATGAGAATTGATGAAATACAGGGTTGTTTCCGATCTCTGATAACGAATTTGAATGACATCATGTGCGTCAGGAGTCACACGACAGTGACAGACCAGTAGTGAGTGATCTCATAGTCAGAGTGCACGGCGACTCACAGCAGAAATTTCCAAGAAAATCGAGCCTTTTTGGGAGGGGTACATTACGACCCTTTCCAATGTCAAATACAGTTAAGTGAAAATAAAAGAAGCCTGCAATAAACAAGGATTCGTTATTTCAAAGAAAGGCAGCTTCTGTTTACTTAATAAGATTGGTAAATTTCGAATGGAATTAATTTTTGTCATCTCGTGGGGTGCGGCGACTTGTGATGGCGGGGGGGGGTGGATTTTCTTGCTTTTTCCGCTCTGGAGTTAATCTCATCCCAGCTTTGCCAGTCTTATTAGGTACACACAAGATGCTTTTTTTGGAAATAACAAAACCACGTTTTTTGCAGGCTCCTATAATTTTCACGTAAGTGTACTTGACATCGGAAAGGGTTGTTATGTACCCCTCTCAAAAAGGCCCGATTTTCTTGGGCATTGTTACTGTTATACACCGTGCACTCTGATTATGAAATCACTCACTACTGGTCTGTCACCTCTCGCCGCAATTCAGCTGTCGGTGTGATTCCTGACGCACATGACGTCATTCAAATTCGCTATGAGAAATCGAAAACAACCCGATATTAGCGTGGAAAAAAAGTTTTTGTGAAAAACAACTTTTGCTATCTGTATTAATCACGAAGAAATGTGTTAATAATCACTCCAGGACGCTTTAAATTAGGCCACAAAAATATAATCATGGACTGTGACGAAACATAATGCTTCAATTTTGCCTCAAATTTAAAAAAATCGACCGTCAATTGACGTTGCCACATTCTTTATTTATTTTTAAATCGTTCAACACGTAAACGTTTAGAAACATTTGACGTAATGTATCCATGTCACACGCACCTTACAAGTCAGACATATTTATTTAAACGTCCATTTTTCATGTGTGGCTCAGAATAGGTGATGTCATATCGAATTCATTAAGTTAGCCTATGAATTTTAAGTGAAATTCAATACGATTTCATTCATTAAATTTAATTCAAAAGAAAACGTATGTGTCAATACTTACCAGTGACAATTACAATAGAGGAACTTCGGGTATAATGGAATACCATCTTTGTTTTTGTTAAGCATCTAACATTATTGACACAAAGTTAATGATTAGTGAATATATGATTTGCTTGACTTATTTTTAATTGTTTTTCATAGCATCAACTGAAAAAAATTAATTTTATATTACGTAAATAACGACCAATATAAAAAATGTACATTTTTCACGTAATGTGGAATACGAGGTTAATATGGAATACAACAATTTTTACCTGGTAATGTTGGTTTTTATTTTAAAACAGTTACTGAAAATATGTTAAATAGTCAGAAAAGCCTAAAACTTTAATTAATACTTGAAATAACTAAAAAGACAAAGTGAACGGACATAATCTAATCCAAACCAAATACAGTGGTTTAATGCCAACATAGTCAATGTTCGTTTCCATTAATCGAGAATCTGATAACAGGAGTATTCCTGTATATGTAAAAGTACCGATAATAAAATGTCTCATTTCAACTTAATTATATTTTTCTTTCGGTTAATATGCCTATGAGATATACGGTTATTAGAGAGGGTAATATGGAATACTGGAATTCCATATTACTCGCATAGTCATTTTGCAAAATAAACTTCTATCACATGACCGCCGAAAATCATAAACACGTAAAACCATTGAGATAACAAAGATTAACTACTTTATTACATGGCACATTTCGTTAAATTGTATATCACATGCATATTTTAGTAACCATTTACTAATATCAGATTGTCTACAAAAGTTTTAGAAAACAACTGTATATATAATTGGTTACTAACAAGTTTCACTAGTTCAACTCAAGCGAGACTGCAACCGTATCGCGAGGAGGATCATATGAAGAAATTTTCATGTTTTCTGGTAGATTGTGACTTTTACAGAGACTATTACACTCTTACTACGTCATACTACTTTTGACCAATAAAACGGTACGAAAGAACGTATTTCAACCAATCATGGTTGCTTATCGCACAATTTTATCGCGTCCCTAGCATTTGTTTAATTTTATCGCGTCCCTAGCATTTGTTTAATTTTATCGCGTCCCTAGCATTTGTTTCTTTGTTTGCCAACATTTGAAACTGCGCTGGCCTGGACGTCAATATATATATATATATATATATATATATATATATATACTGTAAAATTACAAACCACTCCAGTCGATGCACAGCAGTTTCAAATATGACTCGCATTGGCATTCATGAACAAGAATTAATAAAAATCACTGATCATACCTATGCATCTTCTGAAATCCGATTTACAAATAAATGAAGAGCACCATTCGGAAATCCTAAATAAGTTGAATACACCATGTAGGCCTAAATCAACGAGTTCCACTTCTATTACGCACACGTCCAATATAACATCAATTGAACCACCAACCACATTCAAATTTGAAAATTGTACATTCAATAATTATTCCTTTTAAAATTATTCATTCGGAAATTCTGAATAAGTTGAATACACCATGTAGGCCTAAATCAAAGAGCTCCACTTCTATTACGCACATGTCCAATATAACATCAATTGAACCAACAACCACATTCAAATTTGAAAATTGTACATTCAATAATTATTCCTTTTAAAATTATTCATGTTTATTTTTTATGTCATCGTCGTTAATTAAAATTTTTGTAACACTTGTGTAGAGTATATTAGTTAGGTTATGTTATAGCTTCTGCTATATGATATTATGGATAGTCACGTATCAGAGATTGTTTAATATTAAGATTTATTGAAAATCATCTGCCAAGAGACGTTGATTACTGGGATTCGGATAATTGAAGTGGAATGTTGCATTTTAATCAAAATGAAACTGAATCAACAAAGCCTTCTTGACTAGTAACATTGCCATCGTGTATAATAGATCGAGAACTTCTCGACGAGAAGGCATTGCTCACTACTGCCATCTAGCATGCATCTAGCGTAATATTTGTAATGTTGAGATGGTACAATAATACATTTGAAGACAGTTGTATTTTCGTAAGTCAATTAATATTTTATTGTATTGGAGTACTTCGTTACTTCTAATCTTTATATACTTTCTTCTAATCGTGTAATAGTCAATTAATCCCACTCGAGTTTTGATTTTCTCTAGATAAATCAAAACGTCTAGTGAGATTACTGTTGATAAAACATTATTAATCCACATTACCCGGATATTCCATAACACCCGAAGCTCCTCTATTAATAATGACAATGGAAACGCTATTGGTGCTAATGACCAATAATAATAATAATAATAATAATAATAATAATAATAATAATAATAATCACCACCATTATCATTTATGAAGGATTTCTTCATTTCACACGTAATTCTACTGCAAAAGTCTGAACTGTCATTAGGCATAGGTCTATGAGTTGTAGCACTCCTTGGTGTAGTCAGCCTGGAGAAAGGCTATTGCGAAGGACAATGTAATAAAATCAGAAGAATTGACACACATCTTCGGTTTTATTGCAAGAGATGAATCTTCACTTTTCTGCCGAAAATCGAGTCCGGATCGGTTCGGTTTATGGAGAAACTAAAAAATAGTGTTAATTTTAAATACAGTATGAAGTTACGGCTATTTCAGCTCTGCTGTGTGAAGCTAAATATTGTTGACTGTGACAAAAAATACAAAGATTTTACATAGACATCGGTTTATAAATTTTAGACAGAACACCAAACGACGATATCAGAAATAAATTATTATAAGCTGTAACTTAAGTTATTGGATAAAATTAAACTACACTAGTGTCTAAAAGTTAGCATAATTCAATATTTTGTTACCAAACTGTCAGAATGGCACAAAACATTGTAAAAATGACGGGACCTGGCTCTATCAGGGGCTGATGCAGGATGACCCATCTGTCAGCATCGGATTCGCTAATGTCACAAGGGCCGCCTGTCGGACTTCGACACT
The DNA here is from genome assembly GCF_040183065.1 of Periplaneta americana. Lineage (NCBI taxonomy): Eukaryota > Metazoa > Arthropoda > Insecta > Blattodea > Blattidae > Periplaneta > Periplaneta americana. The sequence goes on along the minus strand of NC_091123.1, from coordinate 69,436,892 downwards.
CATAGCATATTTAGGGCGCACAACGGGCCAAAGCGTGCTTATGTGTACAAACCCGTTCTGGGTCCCGTTCTCGTTACGCCAGCCTTTATTCTTTCACTTACACAAATAACATGTTCCTACAAATAGCTACGCCACATGTATTCAGTATTAACATCCAACGACGTAGCTACATCAGTGTTACGCGAAAATCTGTACGTTTTCTCCTAATGGGTCTCCAGAAATACCAAATTCCAACGTTAAAAGATATATCAATGACATTAGAGGAAAAAAGAATTACCTAAAGTTCGAAATTGGCAATGGAAGAGACTAAAATAACCAAATAGTTACAATGTTTGCGTCAGTACTACCGTAATGAAGACATGTGAAAAATGTTCAGATTGTCGCATTTGTTTCAAGTATGAGCCATAAATGGCCCAACAATAGCCTATAGGTCACCCTGGAAATGGAAATCTGTCTGCAGTAATGAAACGTTGGATTTGTTAGTCCCAACATAAGATGAAGTAACAAAAGTCTTCTTCTGAAGTTTTCGTTGTCTTTAAAGTATCAAGTAAGAGATAACATTACATTAAAAATAATCAAATTCGTAATAATAATAATAATAATAATAATAATAATAATAATAATAATAAATATCTATAAGCGCATTTTGCTGGAGTTAGGTCACCAAATGCCGTTTATCGAGGTGTAGGCCTAACGTGCGAACACAAAATCAGAAATTACGTAATTGTAACAAAAATATCTCACTTTCTTTGCGTCATCATCCGCGTACCGGTACGTAAAGCTCAACTTATGCTCTTGGCTTAGAGAGGTCGGTCCAACAATCATATTATTATTTACAGCGGTTTAGTTCCGTTTCGTAATTAAAGTCTTATCATTAGCATTTTGGCCAGTAATACGAAGTACATCTTAATGCAATTATACGTACACTTACCTTTGGTTTGTGTAGAAAATAACACAAAGATTGACGTCTTAGGAATTTCCAGATTAATTTGTTGTTGTTACCAAGAAAACAAGAGTAAAGTCGACTCATTTTTAACATCTATATGTGACAGCCATCATTCAATTAAATTTTCACGTCCCTTCCGATACACAAAAAAACGTGATCTTATAAATACAATACGAAAATAATATTGGCACATTTCAAACTGGAATTAGTGATTGGAGATTAAATAAATCATAATTTTTCATTTACATTCAAGCATTGGGCCGTTTCAGTCCCCACTTTTGTGTTATAGTGGTTAGGCCTTACGAGAGTATCGAGGATTCAAACCTGGTTGAGGGATATGAAATTTGAGAGGCAAAGTTGCAAGTGTAGCTCCTATCGGACGAGTAAGCTTGCGACATGTGGAAGATATTTATCACTCGGAGAGGGCAAACAAGTCGTGCACTGAGACCTTACGGTCTATTGTACTTGACTCTCTTAGGTGTCAGGGGAGGATGATATAAATGACTTCAGAATTGGAGTCCCGAAGCTGTCATAGAAATAAACTAGAAAGTTATCTAGCAGTTATAGATTGAAAAACCTTTGATGAGGAAGTAGATTGTCATGAGACAAATAGAAGAAATTTGTTACCTTGTGCCGTATTTTGAGAGGATCAAGTAATATGACTGGTGTAGGGTAAAACGAAGAGTGTTAACGAAATTAAGTTTTTTTTTAATTTGAGGGAAACTGAATAACATCTGTAAGGCAACCAAGGTTATACAAGAACTATAGTGGTGTGGAGTGAGTGAGTGAGCGAGTGAAAATGAAGAATCCGACAAATTTCTTATACTGTAATCCGAGCTTGTTCATCTCCAGTGAACGCCGAGGATCGAACTAGAGTTTGAATAATGATAAACTCGTGCACTCTGACTGAGCCACCTGAGGAACATGTAATAGATTCACGCTATGTGAATGATGTTTAATTCCTGAATAAATATTTGTAATAATGATTAAATTATATGCCCTGGCTTCAACCATTACTTGATCCTAATTGCAATAATACATTTTTAATCGGTTATTTAACAGTGCTCTTTCAGTTGGACGGCTATTTAGCGTCAATGGAATCGGCGAAAGTGACTGCTACTCTAGGAAGATGAATTTGAGGCCTCGCCAAAGAAAAATTAATTTGACATTCGCCTAAGATTGGCGGTAAAGATTGGAAAATACACAAGCAGATGAACAGCTCGAACCGATTTCGAATCCACTCTCTAGAACAGCAACAGAGCACAGATCCCGTCCTCTTCTCATACACCATGCCTATGAGCTGCAGAGGGTCGAAGAAGAGAAGAAATGGTGAGAAGACGAAGGAGAAAAAGAAGAATACGATAGAAGAAAGCTGAAGGGTAATAAGAGAGAAAGAGAAGACAGAGGTGGGTCAGAAACAGAAAGATGAAACAGAAGAGAAAGATAAGAAACAAGATGAAGAGACAAAGGATGACAGAGAGAAAAAATATGCAGAGGAGGAGGATGAGAGAAAGGAACATGATAAGAGAAGTATGAGAGGAGGAGGAAAAAGTGGAAACTGAAGGACGAGAGCGAGGAAGAGAAAGCGGAGACCAAGGGTGAGGTAGAGGAAGATGAGGCATAGGACAAGGATGAGAGAGAGGAAGATGAGACAGAAGACAAGGATAAGAGAGAGAAAGATGAGACAGAGGATAAGGATGAGAGAGAGGAAGATGAGACAGAAGACAAGGAAAAGAGAGAGAAAGATGAGACAGAGGATAAGGATGAGAGAGAGGAAGATGAGACAGAAGACAAGGATAAGAGAGAGAAAGATGAGACAGAGGATAAGGATGAGAGAGAGGAAGATGCGACAGAAGACAAGGATAAGAGAGAGAAAGATGAGACAGAGGATAAGGATGAGAGAGAGGAAGATGAGACAGAGGATAAGGATGAGAGAGAGGAAGATGAGACAGAAGACAAGGATGAGAGAGAGGAAGATGAGACAGAGGATAAGGATAAGAGAGAGAAAGATGAGACAGAGGATAAGGATGAGAGAGAGGAAGATGAGACAGAAGACAAGGATGAGAGAGAGAAAGATGAGACAGAGGATGAGGATGAGAGAGAGGAAGATGCGACAGAAGACAAGGATGAGAGAGAGGAAGATGAGACAGAGGATAAGGATGAGAGAGAGGAAGATGCGACAGAAGACAAGGATGAGAGAGAGGAAGATGAGACAGAGGATAAGGATGAGAGAGAGGAAGATGAGACAGAAGACAAGGATGAGAGAGAGGAAGATGAGACAGAAGACAAGGATGAGAGAGAGGAAGATGAGATAGAGGATAAGGATGAGAGAGAGGAAGATGCGACAGAAGACAAGGATGAGAGAGAGGAAGATGAGACAGAGGATAAGGATGAGAGAGAGGAAGATGAGACTGAGGATAAGGATGAGAGAAAGGAAGATGAGACAGAGGATAAGGATGAGAGAGAGGAAGATGAGACAGAAGACAAGGATGAGAGAGAGGAAGATGAGACAGAAGACAAGGATGAGAGAGAGGAAGATGAGACAGAGGATAAGGATGAGAGAGAGGAAGATGAGACAGAAGACAAGGATGAGAGAGAGGAAGATGAGACAGAGGATAAGGATAAGAGAGAGAAAGATGAGACAGAGGATAAGGATGAGAGAGAGGAAGATGAGACAGAAGACAAGGATGAGAGAGAGAAAGATGAGACAGAGGATGAGGATGAGAGAGAGGAAGATGCGACAGAAGACAAGGATAAGAGAGAGAAAGATGAGACAGAGGATAAGGATGAGAGAGAGGAAGATGCGACAGAAGACAAGGATGAGAGAGAGGAAGATGAGACAGAGGATAAGGATGAGAGAGAGGAAGATGAGACAGAAGACAAGGATGAGAGAGAGGAAGATGAGACAGAAGACAAGGATGAGAGAGAGGAAGATGAGACAGAGGATAAGGATGAGAGAGAGGAAGATGAGACAGAAGACAAGGAAAAGAGAGAGAAAGATGAGACAGAGGATAAGGATGAGAGAGAGGAAGATGAGACAGAAGACAAGGATAAGAGAGAGAAAGATGAGACAGAGGATAAGGATGAGAGAGAGGAAGATGCGATAGAAGACAAGGATAAGAGAGAGAAAGATGAGACAGAGGATAAGGATGAGAGAGAGGAAGATGAGACAGAGGATAAGGATGAGAGAGAGGAAGATGAGACAGAAGACAAGGATGAGAGAGAGGAAGATGAGACAGAGGATAAGGATAAGAGAGAGAAAGATGAGACAGAGGATAAGGATGAGAGAGAGGAAGATGAGACAGAAGACAAGGATGAGAGAGAGAAAGATGAGACAGAGGATGAGGATGAGAGAGAGGAAGATGCGACAGAAGACAAGGATAAGAGAGAGAAAGATGAGACAGAGGATAAGGATGAGAGAGAGGAAGATGCGACAGAAGACAAGGATGAGAGAGAGGAAGATGAGACAGAGGATAAGGATGAGAGAGAGGAAGATGAGACAGAAGACAAGGATGAGAGAGAGGAAGATGAGACAGAAGACAAGGATGAGAGAGAGGAAGATGAGATAGAGGATAAGGATGAGAGAGAGGAAGATGCGACAGAAGACAAGGATGAGAGAGAGGAAGATGAGACAGAGGATAAGGATGAGAGAGAGGAAGATGAGACAGAAGACAAGGATGAGAGAGAGGAAGATGAGACAGAGGATAAGGATGAGAGAGAGGAAGATGAGACAGAGGATAAGGATGAGAGAGAGGAAGATGAGACAGAGGATAAGGATGAGAGAGAGGAAGATGAGACAGAAGACAAGGATGAGAGAGAGGAAGATGAGACAGAAGACAAGGATGAGAGAGAGGAAGATGAGACAGAGGATAAGGATGAGAGAGAGGAAGATGAGACAGAGGATAAGGATGAGACAGAGGATAAGGATGAGACAGAATAAGGGTGAGAGAGAGGAATATGAGACAGGATAAGGACGAGAGAAAGAAAAATGAGACAGGATAAGGATGAGAAAGAGGAATATGAGACAGGATAAGGACGAGAGAGAGAGAAATGAGACAGGATAAGGACGAGAGAAAGAAAAATGAGACAGGATAAGGATGAGAAAGAGTAATATGAGACAGAATAAAGACGAGAGAGAGAAAAATGAGACAGGATAAGGATGAGAAAGAGGAATATGAGACAGGATAAGGACGAGAGAGAGAGAAATGAGACAGGATAAGGATGAGAAAGAGGAATATGAGACAGGATAAGGACGAGAGAGAGAAAAATGAGACAGGATAAGGATGAGAGAGGAAGATGAGACAGAATAATGGTGAGAGAGAGGAAGATGAAATAGGGTAAGGACGAGAGAGAGAAAAATGAGACAGGATAAGGGTGAGAGAGGAAGATGAGACAATAAAAATGAGAGAGAGGAAGATGAAGCAGAGGATAAGAATGAGAGAGGGGAAGATGAGACAATAAAAATGAGAGAGAGGAAGATGAGGCAGGATAAGGACGAGAGAGAGGAAGATGAGATAGAAGACAAGGATGAGAGAGAGAGAGAGAAAGATGAGACAATAGGAAGATTAGGAGATAGAATAGGAGGCTGTGGAGAAAGAGGGAGATGAGGAGGCAGAAGAGGAAGATGAGAATTCAATTATATTGAATTTCCATAGATAAGATACATTATAAAATTGTCACAGTCGATACATCAGACAGTATGCTTATACTTAACGCTCGTTTACTGCATTATTTCACATGAATAACGAAAATTCAGACCACCAAGGTAGCGGTAGACGCGTTTGCTTCTAATCCGTGGTTGCCCTCGGACATAGGCTGATTGCTTGATTGGGCTTTGCATTTGTGCTTTTTGTATTTGTGTCTGTAATTTTACTTCTATTTCTTATTTCCTTCTTCTCTCTGCATTTGTTTCTTGTATATATCTATTTGTATTCTGGTGGTGTGGTAGGCAATTATTTATTTATTTATTTATTTATTTAATATTTATTTATTTTCCTAGCAAAGTGAATACAAATTAAATTTATAAAACAAAAATATTTCTACCCACTATCATAAGAGCCTGGCTCGTGTAAGTTGTGGTCTTAGCCAATAATATAACATAAAATTTACAAATAGAGTAATTAACTTAATTCAAACCAATAAATAAGACACAAGAACAAAGAAAAGAGAGAGAGAAGAACACACACTTAATATATATATATATTGATAATGAGACAGAAGCCAGTGATATTCAATAAAAACATGAACATAGTCGACAGAAGTAAAAAGGTAAAAAAAAATACACACATTTATTAGTATTATATATTGTGAATAATTTTATAAATTTATTTTTTAAAAGGTTCAATTTTAAAATATTTAAAATTTGAAAAATGTTTTGTAATTTTATTATAAAGTCTTGGGCCGAAGATTAAATAATAATAATAATAATAATAATAATAATAATAATAATAATAATAATAATAATAATAATAATAATAATACCACCGTCTCACTTTCGCCACATTATGTGGACGCTAAATGACCTAGTAGACCTAGTTGATACAGCGTTGTTAAATAATCGAATAAAGAAAAAACAAGAATTGCAACATGTAGGTCGAGTCTGCAATCCCTAAAGGGGTTCTAGATTGCCTGAACAGACTGCTATTGTGGTGTGATTGCGAAAGCACTAATGCGTGTATTATTCGAGTCCTTCCGCCAATTATGTCGGATAATCCTCCATTGATCTAGTCTACACATTAACGAGTCTTGATGTGTCGCATCAAGAACAAATAATCTGCTACTTTGTATGCGTGCAGGACGATTTCATGAAAACTGGTTTTTCTAAGTACTTCACATTTTCAATGTAATCAGAATGTAAATATTCAGAAAGATTTTTTTTTTCAAATAAAACTACAGTATACTGTGTATGAGGCAAGACAACTCCTTTAAAGTTTTATCTTCTTGGTGTGCATACTTTATCAAGTCATTGACCTAAACATTGACCCTCCGTCATGCTGAAAAATATGTCCTTCTCTATACAATTCAGACAATTCTGAAGACACTGGTAAGTGCAATTAGGAAGTTTTGAGAGCTTCTTTTCCTACTAAAACTTTCTTTGCCATTGCTCTCCTCCTTTTGAATTCATGTATAATTGTTTAGCCTTAAGTTATAGACTTTAAATTCAGAAGAGATGAGTTTAGAAGGGTAATCAATAGACCTAAGTTTTCTAAGTAGATTTTGATTTTTTTTAATAGTAGAGAATCGAAAATCCGCCACCCATTATAGTGGTGGACTGAAAAGAGATTAATAAACTGTAAAATACTGCTAGAAATAACGAATTTATAAATTTTTTACGTAATCTGATGCAGAGGTAAGAAATATGACAATACCATTTCATATCCTGATCAGTAATGAGTCCTAGATATTTCACAACTGCAACTTGTTTCAAAGGGAGACATTTATAGTTAAAAACAGAAGAACTACTGTTAAGCACGTCTGAACTTAAATTCCTACGATGATTAAAAGATTCTTGACCTATAGATGTTAAAGAGAAAGGGATTTATGTTAGTTTTCTAATATTAAATTTAACGAAAGAAAATTAAAATCAATCCAATCTTTTACTACTGTATACCTGTGTTATTTTTATTTTTATTTTATTGGGTTATTTTACGATGCTGTAAACCTACCTTAGCGTCTGAATGAAATGAAGGTGATAATGCCGGTGAAATGAGTCTAGGGTCCACCACCGAAAGTTACCCAGCATAGGATCCACCACCGAAAGTTACCCAGCATTTGCTCGTATTGGGTTGAGGGAAAACTCCGGAAAAAAACCTAAACCAGGTAACTTGCCCCGATCGGGATTCTAATCCGGACCACATGGTTTCGCGGCCAGACGCGCTAACATTTACTCCACAGGTGTGGACACCTATGTTAGTAATTTATAAATTTTATCCCAGGAAAAATCACTAAATATCACCACTATGTAATCTGCATATGGATACATGAAGTCAATTACTATTTTTAAATCCTTAACTTATCAAATTAAGAAAAAAAAAGTCCTAAAATCGTCCCTTGTGGAAGTCCAATATCAGCATCTCTTTTTTCACTAATATAATCATCAATCCTTGTCATCATAGTTCTATTGCTAAAAAACGATTGAAATAATTTATAATAATATGTAAAGGAATTTTTCACTGCTGTTTAGTGTAGCTACGTTGATAGAAAATGTTATATTTTTTTAAACTAGTCCAAAATGAATGTGTCACAACTTCTTACCCTCTGTGCGAGTAAACCATGTATTTCCCATAATATCACGCTTCATGCGCATGGGCTTGGGTCCAAGCCTATTGGACTGAAACAAGTGGTGGTCAAGAGTCTTGGAACTCACATACAGTAGATAGTCCGTTAGCCCCGAGGCCCCTGTGATCATGCGTACCTTTCACATTGCAATTATCTCACTTTCCTTGTTTTTCATTGTCATTGTCCTCAAAATTGTTCTAATCATCCATTATTCGGTCGTCCTAATTTTTCAACTTGCGGATTTTAATAGGCTACATTGAAATTGTATCAGTTTTTGTAGTTCTATCTCATCAGTAGGGCCCTGAAAATACCTAAAATATTCATCCAAATATACACTAAAATGTTGAAAATATGCACTAAAAACAAAACAATATTCACTAACCAAAGGAATTATTTTATTTTAATTCAATGATATACATGTTTCATTCCTTGGATTAAGACAATATTTTTTTCAGAAATGATCGTAGATATGGATTATTTAATTTATGCAGCAGAATGTTGCTGCATTAGATCGACTATTGATCAGATTTTTGTATTCGACAGATATTGGAGAAAAATGGGAGTATAAGGGTACAGTACAGTTTCCCTGCAAAAGAATGAGACGATTGAATATCCCTAAATCTCAGATGTAAGACTGCGCATGATCAGAGACCAGAGCACTGATACACAAGATAACGAATATTGAGTTACTTAAATTCAGGCTATTTGGTTTGTTACTAGCATCGTTCCGAAATTCACTTCAAAAACTGCAAAAAATATGATAATATTACGTAAATAAAAGATAAATATATACATAAATCGTGTAGTTAAATCGACAATGGACCTCCATAACTAGATCGACACTCCGCACAGAAAGGAAAGCTTTCGTGTCATTGCAATAGCTCAGACGCTAAGACTTCTGCATGCTGTGTAGAAGAGAGCGAGTTCGATTCTTAGTCTACATCAACGATTTTTTTTGTCTAAATAACGTTGAAATAGCTGAGTAACGTTGAAATAGAGTTTTACAAAGTCCTCAGATTAAGTGTTAATGATCACAGACAATACAAAATTACAAGTTATTATATTATAAACTTTAATCTAATGAATGCATTTATATACCACACATATACAATGTAAATGCATATATATTAAAAACTAACAATTAAAATGAAATTTAAAAATATTCCTAAGCCACACAGACAAACTTTTACAAAGGTTTAGAGTCCTTAGGTTATGTCATTTGTTGAGTAATTATTATAATATTTTATTAGTAGATTTTCTATATGTGTAAGAAATGCATTCGCACAAAACAATTTTTGTTAAAAGTGTAGCTTTGGATTATTTCATTCCCACCCCTTCAGTTGTTTTTAACTGTTTTATCTACGTCTTTGTAATAGTGTTTCAATTTTATTCATGTTATGATTGAATGAAAAAACACTTTTGCAGCTATTGGCTAATTACATATATTTACACTAATTATTAAATGCATCTGTTAAGTAACCAATTGCAGTATCTTTTGCAAAATCTTGAATGTCTAAGTTGTCAATAATATTTATGTACTATATACTATAAGACGTTAAAAGAATTTGCAATACATTTGGGATCCTCTACTTTATAATCACTGGTTTTAATGAAAAAATATTTTCTTTCAAGTTTAGCTTTAATAATATTCCGAATAGCTTTAATTGCATTATCTGAATTTTGTACTTTTCTATTCAAATGTATTCTATTTCCCTCTTTCATAATTTTTTATAAATTACTCTGTACTTCTTGTAGTATTTAAGAACATGAGTATCATTACATTGCGACTCATTATATATAGATTCTTCTTTTTAATACATGAGATTTGTAAGTCCCTTCGTTATCTAAATTTTTTTACTTTTGAATTTTATCACAACATTGAGTAGAGAACATCCATTGAAGTAATTCTGAAATTAAGTGAAAAATACAATACATTTACTGTTAATATCAGTAGTACCAGTATCATATACGTTTTTCCAAGATTCATTTTGTAGAACATAAATGTAAATAATCACTAGATACAGCATTTAAGACACTTTTTCAGTTTTTAAATTAATATTTTGAAATTGTTCAGTGACATTGCAAACACTTAGGATTTGTTTATCATGTTCAGACAGGCCATTGATTATAGATTCTGTGGAACAGAAATTCAGTCTAATTCTGTGTACAAAACTTATATCAATGGCTGTGCTACTTCAGCTTGTATGCTGGTGGGAAAATTACTCTACGACTAAGGTTTTCAGTTTCAAGGAGTGAATTTAATTTACTTTTACGGAAAAGTTCCGGAGATAATCTATGTTTATGTCACTACAGATCACAAATTCCATATGAGATTTCTAAAGTCTTTTCTTTACAAATTCAGTGTTGGCTATAAATATCAATAAATGATGTAAGAAATATGAATGATTGTAGTTAGAAGTCTGATTTACATTATAAAAAGCAATAAGTTACATTCCTCGGCAAGATTCGGATATTCGATGTTTGGTTTTGTCGTCCAACGCTTAAGTACGGATCTATTCAATGCTTATGTTAATAACCTACAATTTAGCTGTAGCAATGTGGTGTCATAACTTGGGGTTTGTTTACTTAATGTACTGTAATTAGATTTAATTTGATTAGTTTCGAAACAATTGGACTTCCTGTTATATCCTGTTACTTAAATATTTAAGTTAGAGTTGATTTATTAACTCTTACTGTGCAAGATGGCCCTTATTTCAATTATTCTATATCACGTTAAATAGTCATTGTCTACACTAAAGTATTATCGTCATCCCTCATTTCTCATCGTAATGGCGAACCGACGTGACGTGAGACAGCGAGTTATAGCTCTAGTTGAGGCTGTATATGGGGCTAGATCTCCTGGCCGTTTGGTCGTGTGGAAGTACAGCCGCAAGGTCGATTCATCGTTACCAAAATTCAGTGGAGTTCGAAAATCGCCCTATTCCTGGGCGTCCGCGGATTTCTTCATTGGAAGAGGATGCTCTCTTATTCGAGACAGTTCGACAGGATCCCTTTTGGACTGCTAACGAAATAAGAGCAGCATCTAACATTCCGGGTTCTTCACAGACTGTGATCAGCAGGTTGAGGAACCGCGGTATTAGGAGCCGGAGGGCTGCGCAAATGGAAATATTGGGGGAAGCACAAGCTGTCGACCGTCTTGCCTTCGTTACCAATCGAGTGGATTTCGATTGGAGAAATGTAATTTTCTCCGATGAAACAACCATCTCGAGTGACGAAGGTCCAGTCAGTGTCTATTGTGAGGATGGTCTTCGACATGATCAGCGCTATGTGCACCGACGTGAAAGATCGGGGCTCTTTAGCATATCGTGTTGGAGGTGGATGTCTTACGATGGACCTGGCGTTATAGAACGCATCGATGGCCGGTTTATTGCGGGAACTTACGAGCACATTCTGGAAAATATATTCCTTCCCTCCACCCGAGAACGTTTTCCCGAAGGAATATTGCTGTTCCAGCAGGATAACCATCCCGTGCACTATGCCGCAAGCATTCAAAGATGGTTTCAAAGGAGACCCGAGATCGAAATCATTAATTGGCCTCCGAAGTCGCCTGATTTGAATGTCATCCAAAATTTATGGGCGGAATTGAAAAAGAGAAGAATAGCCACCAATGCCCACCGACGCCCTCGAAATCGAGACGAATTGTGGAATCAAGTTGTTGACAACTGGGAAGATCTCGCCGGGGATCAGAACTTATTCCACAATCTCGTGACATCCATGCCGGATTGACTTAGAGCTGTAATAGAAGCTGATGGCATGTGGACAAGATTTTAAGTTAACATGTCTCTTTTTGTTTCTTATGATTTTTGTTTGAGGGAGAAAACTTTTAACTTCCAAGTAAGATTTATTTATTTTTTGACGAGGTTCAGCCCACTTGTAAGACCCAGAAATTGGGCATAAATTATTCCATATTTTTCGACACATTAGACAGTCGAGGATCTCTGAACAAATTAATTATACCCCAATAAAAAAAAGTTTTACCTGGGATCGAACACGAGACTTTTCGGTTATACAGTGGAACCGACACGCTACTATATGAGCTACCGAGACAAGACAGTGACAGCAGCAGTCCAGAATGTATATCCCATAGCAGGCATTTGCCATTCGGTACAGAGAAGCAATGATATTTTGGGACTCGAGCTATGTTGTGAAATCGTGACCTTAAATGGCTATCTTCTTCGTGATCCTTATTCTGGTCCTTGTCCTTGTTGTCCTTGTAACAATTCTTGTATTTGCCATGGTACTTATTGTTACGTCGATATCGAGTGAACCGCGCTGTAGAACTTTAACTTCCGACGACCAAGAGTCGTCTCATTCCTTTTGAGGGTAACTCTACATCAGTTATTCATAGATTTCAAAGAGGCATATGACTCAGTTAGGAGAAAAGTATTATAGCCTATGATATTCTTATTGAATTTGGTATTCCCAAGAAACTAGTTCGATTAATTAAAATGTGTCTCAGTGAAACGTACAGCAGAGTCCGTATAGGCCAGTTTTTATCTGATGCTTTTCCAATTTACTGAAGGCTAAAGCAAGGAGATACACTTTTTAACTTCGCTCTAAAATATGCCATTAGGAAAGTTCAGGATAACAGACAGGGTTTGGAATTGAACGGGTTACATCAGCTGCTTGTCTATGCGGATGACGTGAATATGTTAGGAGAAAAACCACAAACGACTAGGAAGAACACGGAAATTTTACTTGAAGCAAGTAAAGCGATAGGTTTGGAAGTAAATCCCAAAAAGACAAAGTATATGATCATGTCTCGTGACCAGAATATTGTACGAAATGGAAATATAAAAATTGGAGATTTATCCTTCGAAGAGGTGGAAAAATTCAAATATCTTGGAGCAACAGTAACAAATATAAATGACAGTCGGGAGGAAATTAAACACGGAATAAATATGGGAAATGCCTGTTATTATTCGGTTGAGAAGCTTTTGTCATCTAGTCTGCTGTCAACATATCTGAAAGTTAGAATTTATAAAAAAAGTTATATTACCGGTTGTCCTGTATGGTTGTGAAACTTGGATTCTTACTTTGAGAGAGGAACAGAGATTAAGGGTGTTTTAGAATAAGGTTCTTAGGAAAATATTTGGGGCTAAGAGGGATGAAGTTTACAGGAGAATGGAGAAAGTTACACAACGCAGAACTTCACGCATTGTATTCTTCACCTGACTTAATTAGGAACATTAAATCCAGACGTTTGAGATGGGCAGGGCATGTAGCACATATGGGCGAATCCAGAAATGCATATAGAGTGTTAGTTGGAAGGCCGGAGGGAAAAAGACCTTTGGGGAGGTCGAGACGTAGATGGGAAGATAATATTAAAATGGATTTGAGGGAGATGGGATATGATGATAGAGAGTGGATCAATCATGCATAGGATAGGGACCGATGGCGGGCTTATGTGAGGGCGGGAATGAACCTTCGGGTTCCTTAAAAGCCATTTGTAAGTAAGTAAGTATGTTGCTGCATACAAAAGCTTTACAAAGGTCAGCGGAATATGTAGTAACTTCAGACCGTGATTTCGCCTGAGTTAAAAGTACCTGTTGCGTGTTCTTACCCTTTTGTTTTGATCTGAGATGTGCAGTTGTTTTCGAATGCTGTTCTATTTGAAACTTTTTCTCTCATTTCACAGTCTTCTCACATACTTGACAATACACTACATCGCCGTCACTTGAATAGTCATTATTGCCTGAAATGCACTGTTTAATTAAGTAGGATTTAGTGGAGTTATCTTCAGGCATTTTTAGTTTAATCTGACAGAACACTGCATAAACTATTAGTAGATGAAAAACAACTCAATAGATGAACACCTGCCATCCTGTCGACACAAACTTTGAGAGACTACTGCATTGAGAAAGGAATGTAAGAAATTCCTTTTGTGAAAAAGGTCTGCAACGTCCATCCACCTGCATGTATTGTGAGACTGAATGTATGGTCCCGTTAACATTTCACTTGAAATAGGAAGGTTATTGCGATTGTGGTGCCAAGGGATGTCCAACATATAAATTTATTACTAGATTTACAATTCGTTCAGAAATGTCAGATAATTGATCATACACAAACTAAATAAATGCCGAAACATGCACTAACCCTCAAAATATGCACCAACCCTCAAAATATGCATTTCCATATGCGCATATGCATTTTCGAAAAATCCGGGCCCTACTCATAAGCACGACCTTTACGATTTGTTATGTTCAGTGTTCACTAGTTCTGAAGATGACCCAAAATAGGTCGAAACATGTTAAAAAGGTACGTTAAAATTGAACACAAGAAAGTTCTTATCATACATATACCGAAGTGATACAGTGTTAAAAGTTGTGTAATCAAGATGTATAATATATTAACTTTTTAAAATCATTGTAGTAGCTTTGTTAAAAAAATTGTACGTGAACTCGAGGAAAAAAGTATAAATTTAACTGCAAATTCACACAAATTTGTAGTTATAATAATGGAGGAATATTTTACAAAGTTATATTTAGAAATTTTTTTAAGTGTAATACATAATTATAGTTCGGGTCAGCTTACTAAGGGTGAAACCTAACCATTTTTTCCCTATTATTACATATGCTAGTGGATTATGTTGAGTCATTTTAGACTCCTTTCGGCCCCTCCCAAAACAAAATTGGTCGGCTACTCAACGCAAAGTCCGTTTCGGAAGACGGTTGACTTCATGAACGCTTAAGCTTACACGTGAACGAATTTCGTATGCAAGACTCCGCTCTGTTTTTTGTTTGTTGCTTTTTCTGTCTGTTTATAGATGAAGTGTTATAAATCTGTGAGAAAGATATATTAAATGGGTAAATTAGATGCAAAATAAACATCTTTTCCCTAGGTGGGCTTCGGCAAATTCACGCTACAGGAGATTCGGTCAGTTTTTGTGTCTAAGAGTGTATTGCAAATTATTTCCTCAGAAGTCGATATACGTATAATAGTAAATATCGATGGTATTTACCTGAGTGAAATCTGTTTCCTGGCGAACGTTCTGTCGCTGGCTTGGGATACCGGATTAGCTACTGACAGATGCTGTTAAAATTCATCACACTGCTGGGTGAAAGTTGGTTCCACGCACTAATCGAAATTCAAAGAGAAAATTTCTTCTTCCTTGTATTGCGTCGTAGGTATTGAATATCAATACCTTGATCAATTCTTTTATTACCTACATTTTATAATTTTTGGGACTATTTTTGTAGCTAAGAGGGACATTTTTATTTAATATAGTTTCGAGAATTATAAATACGTAGGCCTAATATTTTCTGTAGTCCGCCACATTCGGAAACCGACTCGTGCAACCAGACCTGAACTGTAAATTATAAGTAGAAACATAAATACAGTATATTATAGCCTGTTATTTAAAAGTGGATTGTATATAGGCCTGTAAGTTTACATATTTATGTGTGTGTAGATATGCATATGGGCAGTATTATCAGGCAGTACATCTCATTTGAGTCGACTTGACGATATGTGTCAGCTCCTGACCTTCTTGGTATCACTTGTGAGGTTCAGAGCAGGGTTGCCAGATAAAGAAAACACAACCGTCGTACCAACTTATGAAAAATGTCGTACTTCAGCATAAAATTGTCGTACATTTCTTACTTTACTATTTTTATAGATAGAGTCCTAGATAAATCATCGCTATGTTAAAATCGGCAGCACTTTGAAGAGAACAACCGCCAGGATCGCCACCCGTCCGCCGTAAACAAACACGAGATGACAGTACAGTCGCTAATGCAATTCAAATGGGAATTATGACGTGACTCCTTATGTAACAACTAGATGGCAGCGTAGTAAACCTGATAAAAGTTGTTAATCTCAAAGCCTATGAGGCCGACCTATCTGGGTATATATGATCTAGGATAGAGTGTACAAACATATTTCACAAGACACTAAAAAAAAGTGATTGATAGGCCTATTTATAATTATACCAGCAAATTTTTGTTCAAATTAAGAATATTATTAATTATTGTTCACATCTACAATGACTTAACATTCAAACAAATCACCATTTCTTCATCAACACTGTGAACTCCGTAAAGCATGCACGATGACGCTTGATAAGAAACATTATATTGAAAGTCAGCAGAAACTTGTCTTTGGCCAGCGCGACGGAGATATTTAGACTAATATTAATCAATGCTTCAGCTGATAATTATATGAAATTAATCCACCTGCAGTCCACTGAAATCCGACACCGCTATAATATCGGCGCGTTTAGACTTCTTAATCCTACTGCGGTATTATTTCATTGATAAAATACATCCATTGCCGAATATATAAGGAAGATAACAGATCTCTGAACTCGTATTACTTTCACATAACCGTGCAGTACAATGAAACCTAGATCTGAAGATGACAAATTATTACTTGCATGGCAAGCGTAGCCACCATATCGATTTTCAAAACATCTTTTATAGCTTTAAAGCTTGTTTATTTTTTCATATTAGTCAACGACATACTGAATGAAGAAAACTTGTCTAAAAAGGGACGAA
The DNA here is from genome assembly GCF_040183065.1 of Periplaneta americana. Lineage (NCBI taxonomy): Eukaryota > Metazoa > Arthropoda > Insecta > Blattodea > Blattidae > Periplaneta > Periplaneta americana. The sequence continues at coordinate 69,420,152 of NC_091123.1, read as the reverse complement.
TTAACCTTTGATTTCATTTTACTTATAGATCAACGTTATAACTTCCAAAATAATTTTGTTCTTTCATTAAAATAGTCGTACAAAATAGAGTACGACATAGAGTTCGGTCGTACCTCGTACAATTAGTCAAAATAGTCGTTTGCGTACGATTATAGTCCTACGTATGGCAACCCTGGACCTTCAGATCTGTCTTCGAACAGTTCACTGAACAACATTATGCGTATATGAGTATATATGTACATATATGTTGTCAACTAAGTATTGTTGAGAAGTTTATGATCTCCAGAGTTCGAAACATCCTGCCGTAATCATTAACTTGCATTTGAACGTTCTTGTTGACGCACTTGCAGAAAGTCCTTGAGACTTGCATTAAAAGGTAGCGTGGTTCATTGAATACAAAAGACACTTGTCTTAAATTTCATGGTCAAGGTCATTCTTAATCATATTTAATCAAAGAACAGATACAATATATTGTGTACTTCTTGAACTTGGTGCTGGGCGGTGATGTAATGCTCCTCAAGACCGTTGTGTTGCATACTTTATCGCTAAAGTTTCAATGTCAAAACAATATATTGTATAAATCGTTTATCTTCAGAATGACATCTTATGCTTCTCACCAAAGGGCCCGCGATTCTACCCCTGCAAGTTATTATGAGATTTATGATAAACAAAAGGGATATATTGATATTTTTCTTATAGAATTTTGATTTCTGAATGTCAAAACAATATATTGTATAAATCGTTTATCTTCAGAATGACAGCTTATGCTTCTCACCAAAGAGCCCGCGATTCTACCCCTGCAAGTTCTTATGAGATTTATGATAAACAAAAGGGATGTATTGATATTTTTTTTTTATAGAATTTTGATTTCTGCCATCATTTACATTCCATTATAGTCTCACTATCACCAATACCAACATCTCGTCGATTCTCAAGAATCTATTCGTCCGTGATGGTTTATTAGTTGTCGGACTCGAGGTTCACAGGTTCAAACCTGTTCGTGGTCAATGAAATTCAAACTACGAAGGAAGGGGGCAGTAAAGTTGTGAGGCCCGGGTCATAGATTTACGGTAAGTAAAAGAATCAAGGATTACAGCCAAATTTATTGGTAATTGCTCGCTCACACGTTGAATTTAAACACTGAATAATGTTTGCATTTGGTAGTGTCGTTAAACTACTACTACTACTACTACTACTACTACTACTACTACTACTACTACTACTACTACTACTACTACTACTACTACTACTACTACTACTACTACTACTAGGGAGAGTCGGTAAATTGTGAATTGAAGTAACGACCTACATTTTTGAACGATGCGTCTGAAGCTGTTACCGCTAGATGGCAATATTAGTCATAGGCCTATCGATGTACGTACAAGCGAAACAAAGAAGCAGCAGTTACAAGATGGCTGCATCTCTGTACGAGTATGCCATTGGCAACTTGGTCCGATATTGATGCACTCTTTATCTCTGGCTGGTAATGATGCTCCCAAGACTCATCAGTTCATCAGCTGTGACTGTCCGGACTAGCATATCATCTCCTTTATCTGGTCTACTCGGATCAAGTCGATATCCATTCGTGGGAGTTTGATACTCGTCTGTCCTTCAGAATATTTCTGCACCCAATTATTTTGGACAGCTAGACGTAACAGACAATGCATTTCTTTATGAATATGCTTTGCTGCCAGACCTTTCGCCGAGAAAAATAGCACAAAGGCGCAGTGCTTGACAATGGTATACGTGTGCAGAGATTCAACCATCTTGCAACTGTTGCTTCTTTGTTTCGCTTGTGGGCACATCGATCATCTTGGCACTTGGATAATACTGTCATATAGCAGTGATAGCTTCAGACGCGCCATTCAAAAATGTTGATAGCTATTTCGATTTGTAATTTAATGACGCGTCTGTGTGTATCACTACTGCTACTGATGTTATTGTTGGTACTACTAATACTACTACTACTACTACTACTACTACTACTACTACTACTACTACTACTACTACTACAGAATTTTTCAGAAAATCAGGGTTTCTGACAAATAGTATAACATATTCAGTATTCAATGATAATAATAATAATAAAAATAATAATAATAATAATAATACGTAGATTTTATTTAGCTAGTCGGGGCAGTCGGAGTCATATTTTACTATTATCACCAATTTATTTTTTTTATCCACATTGAACTCTGGGAGGGAACGATAAGATGAGATGAAATTAGATTAAATAAGGCTGAGAGTAGGCGTATAGTCAGTAGATAGCCGGGGAGATAATGAATCTAACATTTGCAGGTCGAAGACTAATTAGTTTAGCTGACAGGTACCACCAACTGAGCAGTGTGAACTGGCACTAAAGGTGGTCGTGTGTTATACTGTAGGTAGGGAACGGTTTTCAAGTTCCGTATCTATTTTGTATGCTGTTATTCGGATATCTCTACGTTTCATGGATACACGATCCATCTATTAAAACGCCTAATTGAACCATAAACTCCTATAAATACCTAAAAACTGTGTTTCTACCTGAAAACGCCTTTTTAGTATTTTGCGTATATTTAAACTAAAAATACCGCAATAAAAATGTACAAAAAACTACAAAAATTTTATTTAAAATGTAAAAAAAAGATTATAAATAAAAAATTTACAAACACTGGTCTGGCAGGTTCGTTCGATATTGGTCTTAGAAGGGGAGGGAAGAAGATCTTACCTGTTTCCTAGCACCGAAGTTCCATCCTACCATAAAGCGGTAGTGGATTTTCTGAAGTCCTAAACCGCTCTTTATTAGCACCTAGTTATAGATCATTCATTATCTCGTGAAACCAAATTCATTTGTGCGCCGTAGCTCATAGTAAGTTCCTTACGGTGGGGGTAAGCGAGCTACGTACTCGTACGTATCTTGCAAGTCGAAGATTAGCAAGCTTCTCAGTCCATTCTTTTCATTCTTTCACGCGCAGATAGGTTCCACGAGATACAGAATGACCTACAACAGAAACGAAGATTTTAATGTGATTGAACATTCCTATTAGGCATCATTAAAACTTTCAAAGTAAGATGCAAGGCTGTTCTCAGACTTAATGCGATATTATTCAAAAGAATGTCATTCGTCGTTGGTACCTGATATCTTTTTTAATTTGACATACTAAAAGGAAGATGTGTCAAGGCCCACTGCGATATTATAAAAAAAACTGCCATTCGTCCTTGGTATCTAATATCTTCTTTTTTTTATTTGACATACTAAAAGGAAGATGTGTCAAGGCCCACTACGATATTATAAAAAAAACTGTCATTCGTCCTTGGTACCTAATATCTTTTTTTTTTTATTTGATATACTAAAAGAAAGATGTGTCAAGGCCCACTGCGATATTATTCAAAAGACTGCCATTCGTCCTTGGTACCTGATATCTTCTTTTTTTTTTATTTGACATACTAAAAGGAAGATGTGTCAAGGCCCACTGCGATATTATTTCAAAAGACTGTCATTTGTCCTTGGTACCTGATATCTTCTTTTTTTTATTTGACATACTAAAAGGAAGATGTGTCAAGGCCCACTGCGATATTATTCAAAAGACTGCCATTTGTCCTTGGTACCTGATATCTTCTTTTTTTTATTTGACATACTAAAAGGAAGATGTGCCAAGGCCCACTGCGATATTATTCAAAAGACTGCCATTTGTCCTTGGTACCTGATATCTTCTTTTTTTTATTTGACATACTAAAAGGAAGATGTGTCAAGGCCCACTGCGATATTATTCAAAAGACTGCCATTTGTCCTTGGTACCTGATATCTTCTTTTTTTTATTTGACATACTAAAAGGAAGATGTGTCAAGGCCCACTGCGATATTATTTCAAAAGACTGTCATTTGTCCTTGGTACCTGATATATATTTTTTTATTTGACATACTAAAAGGAAGATGTGTCAAGGCTACTGCGATATTATTTCAAAAGACTGTCATTTGTCCTTGGTACCTGATATATATATATTTATTTGACATACTAAAAGGAAGATGTGTCAAGGCCCACTGCGATATTATTTCAAAAGACTGTCATTTGTCCTTGGTACCTGATATATATTTTTTTAATTGATATACTAAAAGGAAGATGTGTCAAGGCCCACTGCGATATTATTTCAAAAGACTGTCATTTGTCCTTGGTACCTGATATATATATTTTTATTTGACATACTAAAAGGAAGATGTGTCAAGGCCCACTGCGATATTATTTCAAAAGACTGTCATTTGTCCTTGGTGCCTGATATATATTTTTTTATTTGACATACTAAAAGGAAGATGTGTCAAGGCCCACTAATGGTAATCTTAGATTCAAAGTGCTGATTGAATCTACTGTCGTAGCCCACGAAGGAAGACACTAATCCACAATTTTCTTCTCGTGGATGGTGAATAGTGATATTTACCATATTAAGTAGTTGGAGTAATAGATTAGTGGGAACATGGATTGCGTATGCGAAGCTAACTCTTCTACAGCCACCGGCGTAGCTCAATCGGCTAAGGCGCGTGACTGCGTTGCGCTCGAGCGCGGGTTCGATTCCCGCTTGGGCTGATTTTATCTGGTTAGATATTTCCGAGGTTTTCCTCAACCGTAAAGCGAATGTCAGGTAATCTATGGCGAATTGCCGCCCTCATCTCGCCAAATACCATCTCGCTACCACCAATCCCATCTGCGCTAAATAACCTAGTAGTTGATACAGCCCCGTTAAACAACAACTAAAAATAACTCTCCACTCTGTTTATGCACATCTGCACTAAAATGTTGGCAGATGCTTCAGATTTGAATAAAGCGATAAAGTGTGTATAATTACTAGGGGACATTTTATTTGTTTATTTATTTATATTTATTTACTCATTTATATATTTATTTACTTATTTTTTCTTTACTTATTTATTTACATAGGTACTTATTTTTACATATATATTTATTTGTTTGTTTACTTATTTATTTATTTGTTACTGTTACATAAAACGTCGTGCAACTAATATTTCAGTACCGGTACTATTTTGTTGTATTCTTTCAGTTCGGTATTGCGTCATATTTCACTTTACATCGTGGCTATTTCCGTTAAGCATACTCGTGCTGAGGGACGATATTGAACTCCATCCAATATGAATTATGTCATGTTGAACACAAAATGGTTTCCTGTAATGAATGCATGACGACTTTCTACCTATGGTAGCCATCAGGACACGGATACTCACTCTCACGCATACATGGAGAACGAGTGCTGAATTCCTTTAATACTCTATAGGCCTATACACGAAATGACAAAACGCGAGCTACCGAACAAGCCACATCAAATAATTGGCAGTTGTTAACGAGAGTCTGGCAATCTCAGATATATATTGGAGATTGTTTTTGTTATCTCGGCCCGTTAGCTCAGTTGGTTAGAGCGTCGTGCTAATAACGCGAAGGTCGTGGGTTCGATCCCCCCACGGGCCAGTTTTTTTTTTACGTTTATCTAAGGTTAATTTTTATTCAGTATGTTGACTCAATGTCGATACGAGCATACTAGTGTACTGTTTTTTATTTATTCGCACAGGGGAACACTGTCAGATCTGATAGTTTTATTTTCTATTTCCTTCTGGGCCAACTTGCTCTGTAAATCGCAAAAGTTTACGGAAAATCCACTTCTGTACTGTAGCCATTTTCTTTTTTCTTTTACGCATTTTTGGACTTAAACTACGTTGGTATTTTTCATGTTGTTTGCACGGTTTATAGGCCTATTCATTATCAAGCAATTCCCTCTAGAAGCAATGATCTCAGACTTTTAGATCACTGTTGGGCGAGTGCACCAATCTCGGTTAGGAATGTTTAAGTAATAGATAATAGTTAACCACGCATTATATTGTTATTCCGTGGCATCAAGTTCGGTTTCAAGTTAAAGGACGCTAACCATGAGAATTTACTAATCGGTCTTGTGCGATCAATTAAGTAGCTAACCGTGGCATTGAATCTAAGATGGGGTAGGATAGTAGAGTTTTTTGCAATAACGTGTTTCTTGATGCGGTATATTCTAATGCCACGTGACAGAATACGGTGACTACAATAAAGGTATATACAGTAGTAGGAAAGTTTTTTTCCCCCCAGTTGGAATGGGTGATTGGATACGGTAAGGACAAAAAGATAACTGCGTCAGATCATAACATTTTGAGGCATGGAAGGTAATTTATTAGATATAGCCTATATTATTTTAATGTACCGAAGTACATGTGATATTTCCATGCAGATATTCTGCGTCATCATACGATGAAAGAGGGCGGCCACTAGAGGGAACCCAAGAATTGGAACTTAAACTGAGACGATTCTGTCCGACGCCGGGGTGAGTATCCGGTGTGGCTTAGTGGCTAAAGCATTAGCACGTAGAGCTGAAAACCCGGGTTCAAATCCCGGCGCCGGAGGGAATTTTTCTCCGTTCCATTACTCTTTCATCGTATAATTTATTAGAGGATATGACATTAAATAGTGTTGACAGAAAAAGGATAATTCAGGAACGAGACTTGGAGAAGCCTAGATTTGTTTTAAATCAATTAAGTGATTAAGAATGTGGACAAATAGTATTTGAGGTTATGTTCACACGAACTCTAAATTACGGCTATACTTATAGTCAGCGTTACCAATTTAGCGGCTCTTAATTGTTTTTCGGAGACAGTTTCTTTTAATTTCTCTATTTTTTAAATAAGAATTTAATTTTTCAGGATCCTACAAAAATAAAACTTTATCCAATGATAATAACGAATCTAGCGACTTTTGAACTACGGTTTGGCGACATTCCGTACTTTATACTTATGGCTTTTAAGGAACCCGGAGGTTCATTGCCGCCCTCACATAAGCCCGCCATCGATTCCTATCCTGAGCAAGATTAATCCAACCTCTATTATCATATCCGACCTCTCTCAAATCCATTTTAATATTATCCTCCCATCTACATCTCGGCCTCCCCAAAAGTCTTATTCCCTCCGGCCTCCCAACTAACACTCTATATGCACTTATGGATTCGCCCATATGTGCTACATGCCCTGCCCACCTCAAACGTCGGGATTTAATGTTCCTAATTATGTCAGGTGAAGAATACAATGCTTGCAGTTCTGCGTTGTGTAACTTTCTCCATTCTCCTATAATTTCATCCCTCTTAGCTCCGAATATATTTTTCTTAAGCACCTATTCTCAAAAACTCTTAACCTCTGTTCCTGTCTCAAAGTGAGTGTCTAAGTTTCACAGCCATACAGAAGAACAGGTAATAAATTGTTTTATAAATTCTAACTTTCAGATTTTTTGAGAGCAGACTGGAAGATAAAAGCTTCTCAACCGAATAATAACATGCATTTCCAATATTTATTCTGCATTTAATTTTCTCCCGAGTATCATTTACATTTTGTTGTAATAGCCTGTTTTAAAATTATTATTATTATTATTATTATTATTATTATTATTATTATTATTATTATTATTATTATTCTATACTTAACACCTGAGGAATAAGCAGATACAAATAATATGATAAAAAATGTTGCGTAGGAGAAAATTGTACGTAACTTACGCATTTAGTAATGAGTAGTAGTAAGTTAGCATCAGGTAGGATCCAGATATTGATTATGCTCTTTTGAATGATATACAAATAGGTAAATTGGCTAGAATATGTAATAAGTTCAGTGCAAAAAAATGGGCTAATGAGCCAAACGGATTATGTTGCGCTGTTTGTTCCCACAACTAGCCTACTGTAATTTATAAACTTATGTACTTACAAGAGTACTTCTGTTGTCAACACACTTTTTAAATAATATAAGACAGTGCAATACCTTATTCGAAATAGCATCGTTTGGTGCAAAAGAAATACACGATGAAAATTTTATGCCAACATTGAAAGTTCAAAGACAGGCTTATAATTTAATTGGAAGACTTCTTTCAGCTGAGAGTAACAACCCTCAATTCCCACAAATATATTTTATTTTAGTCGCTCAGCAATAATTGTCTACTAGATCTGATATAGTGCCAAGCTTAAAACTGAAAGTGATTGAACAACTCCAGGAAGTAAGATTATTAGTAATATTGTTACATTCATAGTTTTAAATACAATTTTGAAAGCAGTTCAGAAGCAAATGACTTAAAATTTATTATAAGCTAATTATTCACTAAGAAATAACAAAACTATATTTGAACATGTAACAGATATAAGTCAATAATATTTATTTGTAACAAATGCAGCAAAACTCATGCGTATGGATAGTTATTATTAAAGTAATAGGATAAATAAAATGTAAAATCTATAATTTTAAAATAGAAATAAATAATATCTAGTTCGAAATAAATAATATCTAGTTCAAAATAAAGGTTTATATCTATTAATATAATAATTTAATAATAATAATTACCTGGGAACAACAGTAACAAATATAAATGATATTCGGGAGGAAATTAAATACAGAATAAATATGGGAAATGCCTGTTATTATTCGGTTGAGAAGCTTTTATCATCCAGTCTGCTGTCAAAAAATCTGAATTTATAAAACAGTTATATTACCGGCTGTTCTGTATGGTTGTGAAACTTGGACTCTCACTTTGAGAGAGGAACATAGGTTAAAGGTGTTTGAGAATAAGGTGCTTAGGAAAATATTTGGGGCTAAGAGGGATGAAGTTACAGGAGAATGGAGAAAGTTACACAACATAGAACTGCACGCATTGTATTCTTCACCTGACATAATTGGGAACATTAAATCCAGACGTTTGAGATGGGCAGGGCATGTAGCACGTATGGGCGAATCTAGAAATACCGTACATATAGAGTGTTAGTTGGGAAGCCGGAGGGAAAAAGATCTTTGGGGAGGCCGAGAAGTAGATGGGAGGATAATATTAAAATGTATTTGAGGAGGTGAGATATGATGATAGAGCCTGGATTAATCTTGCTCAGGATAGGGACCAATGACGGGCTTATGTGAGAGCGGCAATGAGCCTGCAGGTTCCTTAAAAGCCAGTAAGTAAGTAAGTAATAATAATAATAATAATAATAATAATAATAATAATAATAATATTATTATTATTATTATTATTATTATTATTATTATTAGTATTATTATTATTATTATTATTAACTGTAATAGACCTGATATGTTGATACAGCGTCGTAAAACAACCTACTAAAAAAACTATAATAGAATAACGCATTCCCAAGTAAAGGGTTATGATATTATCAACCTCAAATGGTCTCTTGTTTTATTCCAAGGAGGCCAATTTCCTTATTTTCTCAAAATATTTATCAACGAATTTCATATTCTAGAAGTTAAGATATGTATCTATAACCTCTGCTTTTACACAAATATAACAGAATATAGTATTATGCAATAACATGAGTGTTTTGTGTAGGAATTACCTAGCTTAATAGCACTGTGGTGATAATTTTCTGTGACTATTACACTCTTACTACGTCATACTACTTTTGACCAATAAAACGGTACGAAAGGACGTATTTCAACCAATCATGGCTGTTTTTCGCACAATTTTATCGCGTCCCTAGCGTTTGTTTAATTTTATCGCGTCCCTAGCATTTGTTTAATTTTATCGCGTCCCTAGCATTTGTTTCTTTGTTTGCCAACATTTGAAACTGCGCTGGTCTGGACGTCAAAAAAAAAAAAAAAAAAATATATATATATATATATATATATATATATATATATATATATATAAAATTACAAACCACTCCAGTCGATGCACAGCAGTTTCAAATATGACTCGCATTGGCATTCAAGAACAAGAATTAATAAAAATCACTGATCATACCTATGCATCTTCTGAAATCCGATTTACAAATAAATGAAGAGCACCATTCGGAAATCCTGAATAAGTTGAATACACCATGTAGGCCTAAATAAACGAGTTCCACTTCTATTACGCACACGTCCAATATAACATCAATTGAACCACCAACCACATTCAAATTTGAAAATTGTACATTCAATAATTATTCCTCTTAAAATTATTCATTCGGAAATTCTGAATAAGTTGAATACACCATGTAGGCCTAAATCAACGAGTTCCACTTCTATTACGCACACGTCCAATATAACATCAATTGAACCACCAACCACATTCAAATTTGAAAATTGTACATTCAATAATTATTCCTTTTAAAATTATTCATGTTTATTTTTTATGTCATCGTCGTTAATTAAAATTTTTGTAACACTTGTGTAGAGTATATTAGTTAGGTTATGTTATAGCTTCTGCTATATGATATTATGGATAGTCACGTATCAGAGATTGTTTAATATTAAGATTTATTGAAAATCATCTGTCAAGTGACATTGATTACTGGGATTCGGATAATTGAAGTGGAATGTTGCATTTTAATAAAAATGAAACTGAATCAACAAAGCCTTCTTGACTAGTAACATTGCCAGCGTGTACAGATCGAGAACTTCTCGACGAGAAGGCATTGCTCACTACTGCCATCCAGCATGCATCTAGCGTAATATTTGTAATGTTGAGATGGTACAATAATACATTTGAAGAAAGTTGTATTTTCGTAAGTCAATTAATATTTTATTGTATTGGAGTACTTCGTTACTTCTAATCTTTATATACTTTCTTCTAATCGTGTAATAATAAATTAAATCCCACTCGAGTTTTGATTTTCCTAGATAAATCAAAACGTCTAGTGAGATTACTGTTGATAATTTCATTTTGCTTTAGACTCATTTTTTCAGCCTCTAACAGAAATGAGCGCCAGGGACATTTCCTTGGGGGTAAAGGCGGCGGGTACGTAGGACTGACATCGCTACTGCCATTAATGCCGATTGTATGTAAAGGTGGGAGCCTTAACCTTCCGCCACCTTCTGGGCCGATTTGGCCTATCATGGGGTTGACTTTACGTTTAGACTCATGTTTCTTGCTATGAGATAATTATTACTAGTATTATTATTAATGTAGGAATGATAGAATTACGGCATGGAAATCGAAAGTATTCCGCGAAAAACTTTACCAAACAGTCCTTATCTACTATTAATTCTGCTTGAACTCGCCAGAATTTAAACGTTGTTTCCTGGTGTAGAAAGTCGCCGTGCAAACATAGTTTCACTTTGGTTCCAGAAATTCGGTATTCTTAGAAAATACTTGAGGGTTTGGTGTATGGAGTACTTACTCTGTGTTGCGAGGTGTGGTAAAATTCATGCTCAGTTTTGTATGGTCTCACTATAGCAAGGATAGGCCTAGTCTATTACATTTGGGAACAAATTCTATCTGTACAGCTCATACATTTTGTCAAGACACTCACGATGTGCAGTACGGGAACAACATTTATTTGGAGGGGGTAGGAGTGTAAGGGAAGGTCGGGCGTGTGTTACCGAGTTCAATGCAAAAACTAATCCATTCCCCTATAATTCGTAAGTAGATTCATCCGATCTCGCGCGCAGCTCTGTGGGAAGAGTAGGGGAATGTCTTGACAAAATGGATGACCTGTACGGTTGTAAAATATAAATGCGCTGCTTGCATAACAAGCACTTGAATGTCAATGTATGGGAATCTACTGTTTAGCATTTCTTTTGCTGAGTCATACTCCTCTGGTAAACTATACAATTCAAAACTGCTATTCAGTCGCGTGTTTAAATGCGTTCTAGTGAAAGTTTTATTTTCGTGTAGATTTTTGTTTTATTCAAAATTGTTTAAAATTGCGCTGAAAGTTTGGATATTTTTTTTTGTTTCTTTTAAGAAATCTTCACAGAAAATATGCATTTTCCAATTCACCATCAAGTACCGTAATTTCACACAACTATGGTCCAATATCTCATCACTTTTTAGATTTCTCAATACAATTTACAAAATAAAACTATTAGAAGAATTTTTTTGTTGATATCAACTTTAGAAAGGTCAGGAATTAATATCAAACACTTTTGTTATTCGAAATGTAGTTGATATGTGGAACATCTTTTCATAAACTGTGGACTATAGTTGTGTTATGAAGTCACAACTATAGTGCATTGAATATATCCTAATATAAATCGCTCATGGACTACAGTTGAGAGGATGTTTTGCAACTGTGTCATATAGCATTCAATAATTTTAATATAAAATACAGATTTTGCAGAAGACAGTGAAAAAAATTATTTATTTCTTAATTTTAACCTAACCGCTGTTTCTTTAAGAAAAATACAATTTGTATTAAATAATGAAATCAATATAAAACCAAAAAAAAAAAATTAAGACAACCATTCTTAATCAAAATCAAACATTCTCAAACAGATATATAATCAGTTGGTTAATTTTTTGTTTAACTCCATAGACCTTCAAGTTCAGGCACATGGAAAAGCTTCCTTTTCGTACTTCGCTATTTTGGCTTACTGATAGATCGTTTAATATCTTTTAAGGATGGTTTGAAGTATCTTCGAAGGTCTCTTCAATGTCTGACAAGTTCAATGAAGTATCTGATGCCAAGGAATATCCATCTTCATCTTTCACGGTTGAACTCTGTACTGCCTTCCCCTTGCAATAACCTTTGTTTCTGCTTGAGCAAATTGCAATTTTGGAGTTAGATGGTAATGCAAAATTTTCAATATCTTCTCCTGAAATACTTTTACCTGACTCAACATCAAGTTTCTTCTTTCTCCTCTTTATGATGTTCCTTGTTCTATTGCTTGATTCGTTGTCATTTCTATATATTTTATGAATGTGTCTGAAACAGCACTTCCTTCTGGGTTTCTGACGTTAGGATCAGAACATGATGGCACACTTCCTAGAACTTCAACTGCACAAAAAGGAAAGATTCCAACCTTCCTGAATCCAACTGCAAATTTGCTTGCGATATCGGAATACAGTAACTTTATGCCAGGGCTTATTTAACAATGTAGGAAATACATTTTTGGAATCTATTGGCATGCTTCTTCCATCTTGTGTCCCTTTTCACTCATCAAGTATTTGCCGTCAATGGTATTTCAATTTCGAAAACAAGTTCTGTTTAGTGGTTGCATCAGATCGGTCACATTTGGAGACTGCAAAACCTGTGATAATTCATTCTTGTGACGTTCTGAAAAGCATTTTGCCCAACGTCTTCCAGGTAGATTCTTAGTGAATGCTGGTACTTTGCGGTCTTGGCTATCCAGGTACATTTTCACATTACACCTGATGTAGAATAAAGTTATCAGAAATCCAAGATTGGACATGGATATAGCATGTTCGACGAATGCACGAATGCTTGTTTTTCTGAAGACAAGAAGAACCATTGTCAATCAGGTGAGTTTAGTTTATTTTCATGCAATGCTCTCGATTTAGGTATTATAGAACTACGAGGTATTTTGTCCTCTTCTGCGGCTTCCCGCTGCGTCAGTACCTTGTTAGTGATATCTTTTATACAAAGATCCATACTTCTATCATCATATGGCTTATAGGACCTTCCTGCCAACTTTCTACGAAAAATTTTATTAGGTGGCACCACCAGAAGCTATAAAAATAGTCTGTAATGTAAGAACCGAAACCAGAAGTCGGAACACAACTATGGTCCACAAAAATGATAGGACCATAGTTGAACTCCAAGTACCATTTTTAATATTCTTCCAATAAATATGAAAATACATATGCAACAGTAAAAATATTCATTAAATGTATGTAAATACTAAATTACCTGTCATATAGACCATCAAGAACACAGAAATTCTTGTTGTGGTAACTGATGGCAGAGAAAGTTTCCAGTGGACTAGGTAACATGCAAAACCTAACTCCAATTGACAGTTGACTAGCGACAAAACATGGCAGACAGGATGCGTTTCATAACCCTCACAATATTACTATATCTATGCTCTATGCTTTAGTATTTAAATAATCACTAACTGTCACTAGGAACTGAGATATCACTGTTTTCGTGAGTGCGTGTGTTTGGACCATAGTTGTGGCTTAGGACCATAGTTGTGTGAAATTACGGTACCGAAATTGAATTTCGGTGCCGATACATGAATCATATGCACGGTGGATGGTAACCTCTGCTCCAAAATTTAAGAGATAATTCTACATGTTAAATATAACAAAACTTTTATTACACTTTTCCTCCGATGAAGCACCGTTAAGCAGGAAAAAAATAGTCTTTGCCCAATGTTTGTAGCGTTCTATTGCGGTAATGGACCGAGAGAAATGTCTTATTGTTATACAAGCAGATAGATAAAAATAATCTGAACAGTTAATGTCGTGAATCTTTTTTTGCAAATTAAATCGTTTAGCCATGAATTTAAATTGAATAATAGCGAAAATCGTTGAAATAAATCTTGCAACGCAGCGCACTATTGCGCGTTTCCGATTGAGTACAGCAGAGGGAGAGGGCAGGCGCGCTTGCTTAGAGTTATTTCCGTAATGTTGTCAAATGCTTCATAGAAATATAACGATTTCCTCTAAAACGGTGAATGCTAGAGAAAAAACTTATTTAGATTTTTCAAATCTCTCCTCATGATCTATTACCGGTTCCATTTTGGTACAGAGGTTACCATCCACTCTGTATTGCCCAAATTTTGGTATAATGTTAAGTGTCTGCGTTGAAATTCCTGAATTTTATCGTGTTTTCAGAAAGTATACAATGAAATATTTTATTCTCAGAACACAGAGGTCAACAACACATACAATTTAATCGAAAAGTACATAGATTTACAGGTATACCTGGTAAGGTTTATCTTGTCTCAGTAGCAATAAAACCAAGTCCCTTCAAATGAGGGTGGAGATTATAGGAGGGTTGTAAATTTTCAGGATTCCTTTCAAAATATTGTTATTGTACAGGCTGCCGAAACTCATTTTCTTGAAAGACAAGCTCAGTGACGGAACTACACAGTATGAAGAGAGATATTTTGTTATTTTATTTTGCGCTACAGAATGTATCAACTAGTTCCTTTCGCCACTGGATGGATGGACGGCATCGTTCCTCTCCCCCCAAAGCCATAACAATAGAGACGAAGTAAGACATATCTCCTTTCTCTCTCTTTTCACAGTGAGACAAGATACATCACACAGCCTTTATCTATGCACGTTTTGATTGATTGATTGATTGATTGATTGATTGATATCCTGTATACTGTAACATTTTCGGAGTGAACGTGCCGATGGCTTAAATCATCCAGTCACAGTGATTCTGTAGGATCAGGAATTCAGTAGATTGAATCTTGTCCTTTAATAATTCCATTGAAAGAAATCTAGTGGAATATCAGGATAATGTAGGTGCAAATCAGTCGATCCACCCCGTAGCGGGAAGTAGGCCTTTGTGTCGATTCGGTGAAGCATGGTACAGACTCCAAACTGGCACAAGTGAAAGTCTATTGACTTTTCAAATTAAAACTTGATGTGTCATAGAAGTGATGTGTGTCAACGAACTTTTCATAACTTCTGTGATTACTTGCACAGAACAGACAAGGTACTTAAGAGCATAGTGCTTTAAAATCAATACAGTATTTTTACAGTGAAAATGAACTGTGATGAAAATAGTTTTAATATAAATAGAGGCCAGTGGCGTAGCTCAGACGATAGCTCGTTTACCCAGTAATTCGATACTGCGATCAGGCTTTGGTTCGAATCCCACTTGGGCTGATTATATAGTTGTGACTTTTCGAATTTTCCCCAAATGTTAAGCGAAGGTCAGGTAATCCAATGACTAATTTTCGGTCTCACCTCGTGAATTACTATCTCACTATCACAATTCTGTTGACGCCAGACAGATAACCCCGCACTGTAGTTTTACTGTAACAACTTAAAAATTTATAAACAAATAATACAAAGGCCGTTAGATTCTATGGTCTAGAGGAGTAGTACTCATTACGCGGACTGCGAGCGCGGTTCTCAAAGACATTTAGGCTATTGAGGCTCTTGAACTAATATTACGAGGGAGGATCGAAAAGTACCGGTAATGCACAACAACTTTTTGTGGCAACGTATTAATGGGTAAATAAAACGAAATAATGCAGAAAAAGCTACAGGTTTTAGAGTTCATTTTGACTGAATACCATTTTTTTTAATTTACAGGTTTTACTTATTTTTCAACACAGGAACCAAGTCTTTCGACACATTTCCCCCATCGTGACACCAGATTCAGTACACCTCGTTCATAAAGCCTTGGTTTTTCTGAACTGACGCATGCGACGTGCGAGGTGCGAGGCCCGCCTCGCACAAATCCGGACTACACGAGAGAGAGTGAGTGGTTTCTATGGATGCGAGGTGCGCAGACCTCGTATCTTGCAGCTATAGAAACCACTCACTACATCTCGTGTAGTCCGGATTTGTGCGAGGCAGGCCTCGCACCTCGCACGTCGCATGCGTCAGTTCAGAAAAACCAAGGCTTTAAACTCCGTTTTGTGGGCGTATAACCACTTTTGCAAGACTGATTTCACTTCTTCATCCGAGCCAATGCGTTGGCCTCCTAGGAATGTTTTCATTGATCTGAAGAGGTAACAATTAATTAAGAACATTTCATTCGGAGGTCTTGCGGTAATTGTCGTACATGAAACCCAAGTCTAGTGAGTTCCTGAGTCACAGTGTTAGGTTCGTCCTAGGATGAAGCCCCTTCACTACTGCCTTTATTACCTTTTCATTCCATGTCTTTACCAAATGAAAAGGTACATTTTATTGCTGCAGATGGTTGATCAGAGCGATGTAGTCCCTGTTGGTGTATGGTATGTCTTAATGCCAAAGCCTGACATCAGTCGCTTACAGTTAATTTCCAGTGGGTTGGTCTCGTCCCGGTATGTAGTCAGTACAGTGACAGGATCGCCGTTGTAGTCTTTTTCGATGATTACTGGAGGAATCTCATCCCTCCTAATTGTCATGTAGTCTCCCGGAGGACTTCGGGATTCAAAGTTGGCGGCTGAGTGGGTGAGCGTGTTGGAGCTGCACCCCTCTCGCTGACTGGAGGTCTGGGAGGCCGTGATGCTGGTCTCCTATCATAAGCAGGTAAAGCTCGCGCAAGGAACGATTACCGAAAAGCAATGGTGGCGTTGCTGTCTGTTTTGACGTGTGTATGTAGGCACGCCGAGGGGGCGAGAGGTGCGGGCCAATGGAAGTACTGTCTCTTCCAAGAAGATGAACAAATGAGGACATCGCTGTGGAAATAAAGAACGTAGCAAGAGAAAAATTCGAAGCTAATTAAACGCGCAACATATGTTTACGAATGAAATAATAATACCGTGCGATACAAGACACGTATTCACATGCAATGGAACAAACTAAAGTCGTAATGTAACTATCACAACGCAAGACTGATTCTATCTGTAAATCCGTCTAAACCGTCAAAATTAAAAAATAAATAAATAAGGCCCACTCAATATAAAATATACAAATAAAAAGAAAATTTTAACACAACTTAATTATCAATCTTGATTAAAATATTAATTCGTCAACTTCTGACTTGGTTACTACGAGGAAATCTGAAACCGGGGATTCTTTAACATGGTAAGGCACAGTTCTATGAAAAAGTAAAATCCTCCAAAAATTAAACAAACGAAATGACAGCAGATAAAAAAGTCAAAAGACTATGTAAATCGTAATTTCCCCCACAAAATTCGTCACCCGTCAAAGCCATTCTTTTCCCGTTCGCTACGTTGAAATTTCGTCACTTTTGACGGAATTTCCGTCCAGTTGGCAACACTGGATTCTATCGATGTCATTTCTCTTCCGACTGTACTCTTGAGTATCATTCAAGCTATCTCGTGACCTTTCTTATCGCCCGCTCTTCCTTATCACATTGTTTCATTCGCATTCCTTTCGTCGGTATTCTCTGCTTGCGAGACCTATACTAGTTGGAACCACCGATTCTGGCGAACAGTGCCAGTTGACGAGCTATTTGTTGTCCTTCATGAATGAGTTGGCGAGAACGTTTTCCTCCGCTGGTATCATTGTTATGAAACATACAAATGGACCACAGTACAGTCCGAGTGGATAATTTGTAGCGTGCTGCAAGCGACGTTCGTTCGTAAAGATTTTAAAGTACGTCTCCCAGTACGTGTAATATTTGTTTAGTTTTTGGAGGTGACTCTCCAGAGTCCAATAGAATACTCGGGCGTGCATGTTTACTCTTATGTCCTACCCATTCCAGCTGCGACAGAGATAACAACCGATCTTGCAGCGGTGAGCAACTCGCTCTCGAGTTCACATTAACAAAATCCGTCTGCCTAAATCGCTGGCTCCCACTTATACACTCCTCTCATTTTCAGCTAGCTCCCCAATACTGGAGGCTGGAGACATGGAGGACACACTAGATGTGAATGGTTCTTGGTTCAGGAGATACGTGCTCCTGCTTGGCGCAGAGTTCTTTTAACAGATGTTTTCTTTGGTAGTTTCACATTGACTTCACTTGTAATCCGCTCCAACTCATTTTGAACAATGGCAGACTTTGGTTTTCGGGAAGTCCTCGCCCTTACCTTCATGTTCTGGATCAACGAGCTTGCTTATTTACTTCTAGCTCGTTGTTGTGGATACGGTCCCTGGCCTTCATTCTTACTCAGTCTGCAGTGTGATTTGTACGAGTATCTGACGGGTCTCTGAAGACAGCGCGCCCATCTCCCGATATAGTGACTGTTGCAGGATACTCACCACGCAAGCAAATCCCACACAACACCTCGTCGATTTCTATGTATTCTTGATATATTAGTTTGTCATGGCCTCTTTCAGGTTTTTGTAAAAAAGGATTTCATTCGCCGTAGTTCCAAATTAGTCTGTACACAATGACTGCAACACACAATGACTGCAACATTTCAATACGACATACAAATTTATGTGCATTTTCTTGGGGCCAATATTGCTGAATTGTCTCTGTGACCAATATTAACATGTGGCCAGTTGTACACTGTTATGAATTTTAATTACATGACGAATTGTCTCTGTGACCAATTTTTCCGACGAGTTGTCCCCAACCCCAGTAATACAATAGGTCTATAGTTTTATGAAGTACAAATGAGGATTACACACCACTTGTAGATACATGACATCAATCGACAATCGACATCAATTTAACTGTCTGATCGATCAACTGTAATCCTCATAACTTTAAGATAAGCTATTCTTTGTTCTTAACTTCTATGATAAGTCTAGCTTTCATCAATCAGGTAATCTTTTCGTACTTTGATTTTTATTGTAATCGTAATTGTAAATTTAATATTAATTGTAATTTTATTCTTCATATTATAGTTGTAATCCCCTGGTAGAGGGGCAGAGAAGGCCTGTCGGCCTTATCTCTACCAGGTTAATAAATAAATACTACTACTACTAAATACTACTAATAAATACTACAGTGGAAGCTCTTAAGTTCGACAGAAAACAAGTTCGACATTCTATAGTTCGACTGCTTACGTAGGAGAATTAGATATGTCCCTATACGGGCACTAAGAAATGAGTTTGCCATCTGAATGGGAATTGGTTCTGTGTCTTGTACTGATACTTTTGTTAAAGGAAAAAAGAATATTTTATTGATTAGGACATTCATATTTAATCACTGACATTAAATTAATGAACTCTTCTTTTCTATTTGAGAATTTTGCCTTTTGTGAGACGGAACTGTCGAAACTTACTATGGTACTAAAAGAGCATACACAAGTCTCGGGGCGGGCAGGAAATGCAACTACACTACTGTATTCGTTGTTGGATAACCAATAATAATTTGTATTCATTTCACCTGCAACGCCCACTACCCTTATTGGAATGAACTTTCAATTCTGTTCAGTCGAACTTAGGAGAGTCCACTGTACTTAAGAAAAATTTAAACACTGTTGGTGACATGGGATATCCCTTAACAATCGTTTTATTTTGCTGAATTCCATGAATATTGATAAACGTGATAGACAATATAATACTCCTTCGGTTAACATTTCTATCATTGAAATATTGATAGTATATTCTTAACCTATGGGTCGCCTTGGCTTAAAAAAAAAGTTTCTGCATCAGTGGAAGGTCAGGGATGCACTGGACTAATATTATTTGTCCTGTAATATGTTGTTATTGCCCATGCCCTTTACTTATTAGGAAAAATTACAACTCCATATAATCGTAATAGTATTATTACAATAACACCTCACAACTTCGAAGTTGATTGCCTAGTTGACTTCGGATCTTGGCCAAAAGAGTTTAAGGATCCAATATTTAAAGGAACTCATATTTACATGCAACTATCAGATATTTTTCCGAATAATTTTTCACATCCGTTTAGCAAAATCTTACTTGTATGCAAAAGTCTTGACATGCAGATGCTAGAATACTCTTTAGATGCAAGTGAAAAAAGTTCGGAAACCCACCCTGGACAAAATATTACGTAAGCTTATGAATTCGCACATGTTACGTAAGTGCTTTACGTCTTTATGAATAACGTCTTTCTTCACGCGACAACAGTGACTGTCTAATTCAATTTGCTTGCATTAGAAATACAATGAAAACATTTAAAAATGCGTCTTATGTTAATCTTTCTCTTTGTTTCAGTAAATATTAAATAAGGAAAACATAAAAAATACAGGGAATGTTCTACTGTTGTTGTTTAGTCAACTGTCCGAAGACAGGTCTGAACCTCACAAGTGAAACCAAAAAGGCACCGCTTATGAGGCAACTAGGCCAAGAGGTAATTTATCAATTTAACTAGTGAGTACAAATTAAAATTATAAAACAAAAATGTTTCTAGCCACTACCGCAAGAGCCAGGCTCGTGTACGGTGTGGTCTTAGCCAATAATATAACATAAAATTTACAAAGAGCAATTAACTTAATTCAAATCAATAACTAACATACAAGAGCAAAAAGAAAATAAGAAGAAGAAAGAGAAAAAGAGAGAAAAAACATATTTAATATAAATTCACAATCAGACAAAAGCCAGTGATATTCAATAAAAACATGAATATAGTCAACAGAAATAAAAGGTAAAAAATTCACACATTTGTTAATATTATTATGAATAATTTTATAAATTTCTCTTTTAAGAAGTTCAATTTTAAAATTTTCAAATTTGGAAAATGATTTGTAGTTTTATTATAAAGTCTTGAGCCGAAACTAGCACCATGTTTAAGGGCTGCACTTGTAGGTATGACATTTAGGATCAATTAATGGGAAAGTAGACTTTCGTCTTCGAATACGATATTTATGTAGACTAGATTTATTTTTTATTTGATTTCTGTGGTAGTAAGTAAATTATATTATAAATTTCTTCAATAGTCAATACTTTGAAATCTGTATCAATTAAACTTGTTGGGCAATCCATATTTTTGGTTAGACAAATTTTTATTAATCTTCTGTGTAATAAAATTAATGGGTTAAGTACAGATAATGCTACTTCATCCCAATTTATTATACATTATTGTATTAATGATTGTACTAAAGCTAAAAATATTACTCTCAATGCCTCCTTAGTGATAAATTTCGAAGTATTATGAATTTATAAATTGTCTTTCTTATACTTGTACACATAAAATCAATTTGTTTATCCCAACGTAAATGCTGATATATAATAATTCCTAAATATTTGACTTGTGTGGAAGGTGTTAGGTGTGGGCAATCACAATAATTATTTGTTAATTAATTAAGTACATGAAATATTATATATTACTAAGTGATAATGGAGTAGAGTGGCCAGTTTTTTCCCCCTCCATTGCATAAATCGCCGACTAGCTACATATTACACTAGTCAGACTTCAGATGTGTACAAACAGTTGTTCTTCCTCTGACACATATCGTCAAGTGAGATGTGCTGCCTAATTAATTATTAATAATAGATGCACATATCAGGCAGAACCTCAATCAGAGGATAATGTTCTACTAGTATGTAGCCTATTATCTAAGCCTGTGCGCGACAGGTTTCTGCATTTTTTAAAGTTCTATACGTATGTCGTACCTGGTGGTCTTATGGTTATCATGCTGGGTAATGGATTTGAGGTTCGCGGGCTGAAATGGAGCCAAGGACGATAACATTCTTGGTTAGCATGGCTTCTTCCGGGAAATAAGTAAAGCTGTGGATGCCGTATTATAACTTAGTGTAGCCTACAGCACTGAAATAACCCTGTCCCCGATAAAGGGCTTTATACAAAATTTGTGGGAAATTTCTCGGCAACACTGAATTTTGATACTCAACAAACTCTAGAGTTGAAATTGTTGTTAAATGAACTACCACTAGCCTACCACTACCACCACCACCACCACTACTACTACTACTACTACTACTACTACTACTACTACTACTACTACTACTACTACTACTACTACTACTACTACTACGGCGAAAGCCGAAAGTTCGTAAAAGCTATTTTGCAATCCGTCACTGAGCATTGCTTAACTACTGGTCTTCTCGTCTCAGCTAGGGAAGGTGGAGCGGGGAGTTAAGGGGAAATCTGTAGTGACTCAGTTGAGTTAATAGTGTCCAGGCCTGCTGTAACATAAAACCGATCAGTTGTTCTCTTTCATTAGAATAATGGCCGGTTTGTCCAAGTATTGTTAGAAGACTTAACGACTGTTAAACCTTCAACAGTTTGTTAAATGCAGTTTTTCCATTTGTTCAACACCAGTTTGGCTTAACAGATTCTTAACAGTTTGTTAACTATAAATGTAGGATTTCAGGCCGTTAACTCATTTAACAAACAGTTAAACATGGCGGATAACACCACAGCTGTTCAGACAAAAGTTGTGAAAGTAACATGTTATGTTTCTCTTTGAGGAATGTTTAGAGTAAGGGACGGTTTCACCAAGCTTCAGTAAATCAGTCCAAATGAAACATTAACTAGTACTGAACATTGAAATATTTACACGATTTCGTTTGTATGTGAGCTGTGTCCGTAGGCTTCAAGCCTAGCAGCTATATGTACCTCGTCGCGCTGGTTACGTCATGATACCCCGATGGAGTAGTCAGTAGCGTGTTGGCTTGCCATCACAGGGGCCAGTGTTGTGTTCTCGGTGATAACTTTTTTTTTAACGTAACTAATTTTTATACATGTTACCTTTCTTCATTTTTATAATTTTGTGTAGTGGAACTTATTATTTCGCAACTCTGGCTCCACTAGGAGAATTTAAAAAAACTCTTGGGAGATCAATTTTCTTCCCGAAATAAAACAAAGATAAACAAACAAATTAAAGAAAAATAAAAGGAATACACATGTGGATCTAATACATTGTCCACATGCCATCGGCGTCTATCACTGCCTGGCATTTTCGGGGCATTGAGTCCACCAGATCGCGGAAATAGTTCTGGTCCTTAGCGAAATCTTCCCAGGTAACCAGAACTTGATCCCAGAACTGATCTGGATTTTGAGGTGGGATGTCTCGATATTTGTCAATCCTCTTTTTCATACTTTTCCGTGAACCGTCTTTGAACGTTTATGGCGGTGTGCGCGGGGTGATTATCCTGCTGGAAAATTAAATTTCCATCGGAAAGAAAACGATTATAAATTCCAAGAATCCAGCTCTTTCGCTTCTGTTTTAAAGCCAGTGCAAACATATCTTATCGCTAGCTATAATATAATTCTAATAAATGAAAGTTAATATACCAATTAAGTTTTGTTATGTTTGAATGCACATTATGTATTAATTTACTAATATTTCTTAGGTACCGGTATGTAGTTATAATAATCACTTTCATGTCTTAAAATAAAACTCAGTTGTATGTTACCTAGTTGAAATAGGCCACTTGTTTCAATTCACTAGCTACTATTAACTCTAGGTTCTATGTTACTAGCTCTTCAACTATAGCCGATGTCAATAGTGCTTCAAAATATGCAGTGAGTAAATAATAAAATGTTTCAGCAGCAATTGCTTCTTTAGGACGAAATTACATATAATTTATACATGAACCTAAATTGGAGAATTTTATATGATACGGAATTCTCCTCGGGGTTGAGTAGTTAGAATAGTATTAACGACAGTTAAAGTTAAGTGTTGGTTATTTTAAACAAAATTATGTTGGAAAAATGGAAAATATCTTAACAAAACGTTAAAAATAAACCAGCTGTTAATTTAACATTTCTTAAGCCAAATTAAACATTACTTGGAAAAACTGGCCATAAAAGTTTCAATTACTTGATGTGTTGAAGCAGTATTTAAAATCTTTGTTTAGTATTCTATTATTTTCCCGTCATTTTCTTCTTCTTTTTTTTTACTTTCTCTTTTTCTCTTACGTATAAATTTTAGACAACATTTCCACGCCAACCGGGAACTTCCATCAGTGCTGATCGCAATTTGAATAAATTGTTCCATAATCTCGAGTTAGTCATTGCCGTACGTTGCGCAACCACAACATCTGCTTCCAACCAATATCAATTCTCCTTCAGTCTTCCCCTGGATGACAAGTTGCAGTAAATTATACTTTTGTTGGTGTATAATAAGCTGTCTTCCATCTCTTACCAGTCTGCAAGACTTCCTGTTCTTTATTCACCCTCAATGGAACATCTTAATTTGTGATTCGATCCATCCAAGTGAACAAGTCCACATTTCGGACTTCTCGATGTTTATTCGTCATATAATGCCTTTGAAGGTCCGATATTCTACACATCTACATTACGTTGACCTAACAGATGTATCTGAAATGCAATTTTTGATATGTTACTGGGCATAGAATGTCGGGTGTAAATGAGCGTCATGATATCAGAACGAATTGAACGTTAATATGTGAGGGGTCTAGTATCAAAACCTGCCATATCCATTTTTTTTAAATAGAGTTTCCTTATGTATTTTGGAGTACTTTCTAACACCTATCATATGCACTGGCTGGCTTTTTCAAATTTGAACTACAACCCATATGTAATGCATTGTAAAAATTGGAGTTACTTTCAAAACCTGCCACATCCAAGGAAAATACTCGATGTTTTACTTTCAAAACCTGCCACATCCATTCACAAATGACTGGAAGTTATTTAATCGCGTGAGCTCAGTTTTATCGGTTCCTCAGGATTACATGCGAATCAGTTGTTACAGTATTGTTGTTTGAGATGTCACCTGCACTAACTACACCGAAAACATCACGGGAAAAGGCCGTTCGGCATTCAAAATGGAGCACTACAACGAAGAGGAAGCAAAGATAAGAAAACGTTTCTTTTCACTGGTGTACGATAATTGAAAATATCAAGTCACGTGCCATGTTTAGAATTGTTATAAAATGTTCCATTGTTGATGCTACAGCATGTAATTTATGGATTGTAGGTACACATTAAAACCGCCGACTTTCCAACAATGCGACCATAAAACAAAATCAAAGGCTTTGAAATGTTCTGACCTTTCTGAGGCTGATATACTCAGATTAAATTCTGCATTCTATTCCAATAAAGAAAAAAAGAGGCCAAGATGCATTCATTTTGAAGCATGTGTCTGTAAATGACTGCATTAGACGCAAGACCACAAGTGAAAAGAAGAAGGTTTCTTTACACTACTTCATAAGAAAAGACAAGATCTATGTTCGTGTTTGCCGCAAAAAGTTTCTGGCAACTCTGTCTGTTGGTACATCACGGGTGGAATCAATTGTTACACATCCAGGGAACGGATTTATATGGACTAAAAATATATGAAATATGTAAATATATATGTAGTTATTTTTACCAAAATATGGAATTAAATATGGATTTTTACCAAAATATGGAATTAAATATGGACTTAAAATTATAAAAAAATGACTATGTACGTTAAATATTGGTACATTTTAATCAAACTAAACAAAAAATATAATGGACGTACCTTATCTTCCAATGTAGTTTCAACAAAACACAATTTTTATTGTCTGTTACCATAACAATAGGTTACAAACATTTCTTTCAAGTGCTGAAAAGTGAATCTTCTTCTATTGTCTCTGAGGATAGATTTATACTGACTAAAAGAGCGTTCGACGTCACAAGAAGTAACTGGTACGTAATTCAATTTCACAATGTCTGCTGGGGATAAGTCCAAGTTAATCTTCACTGTTGATTCACCACTCATCACAGCAACAACCTTTTGTAGTTCTTCATATCCAGGGTTTTTTGAAAGTACAGTGTCCACCTTAGCTCTTACTGCATCTGCAACTTTACCTCTACCACGATTCAGTTGTTCCACAGTACTATTTATAATTTCAAAACTTTCAGATAGTGAAAGGTGCCTATTTTGGAGACTTTTGAGCGTTTTTATGATGCATGAAAATGTATGCTGAATGTGAGCTAAGTCATTCTTCACACTTATGTCACAGGTAACTGTTTTCGCAGTATCAATTGAGACTGCATCTTCAGAGTCCAATGCAAGGAGAACATTGTTAATAGAGTCTATATGTTCGGCATAATATTCAACTGCTTCTAGCCATGTACCCCATCTAGTTAAAATTGGCTTTGGTGGCAATGGAATTTCAGGGTACATTTCTTTCAACACGTTAACTCTACTGGGAGCTTTGAGAAATACTTTTTTCACTGATGAAATCAACAAATCTACTTTAGGGAAATTGTCTCTGACCACTTCTGCCACACGATGAAATGCATGCGCCACACAAGTAAAATGAGTCAATTTAGGATATACAACAGATAATGCTTGTCCAGCTTTGACCATATAAGGGGCAGCATCGCTAATAAAGAATAACACATTATCGTACATAATACCCTTTGGCCACAGGATACCCATAGCTTCGTTGAACAGTTTAACTATAGTTTTGTTATTGCACTTTTCTAGAACATCACAATGTAAAAGAATTCGTTCAGAATATTGTTCACTTAACAAACCGATAACTACATTACCAACAAGTCTACCTTCTTTGTCGGGAGTCTCATCAATGGAAACCCAAATTGAACTATCTTTAATTTCATCTCTTATCTTCTGTATTGTCTCATCGTAGATGGATGGAGCATACGTCTTCCTAAGTGTTGACTCATCCGGGATTGTATGTTGAGTATATTTTTCAAGGAATTCCCTGAAGACCTTATTCTTTAGTTTGTAGAGAGGAATATCAGCAGAGATGAGAGAACGGCACAGGTCGATGTTAAACTCAGATCTTACATTCGATGTTGTTGGTTGTGTTAAAAACAATTGTCTCTGCTTGGAATTTAGTTGTTTGTTGGCCTGATGTTTACTAGTTGTAATGTGTTGTTGCACCAGGAACTTTTGTGTAGATGATACTGCACACTGACACAAATTACAAAATAATATTTTATTGTCAGTTGATAAACCATCTTCTTTAAATTCTGAAATGTAACTTGTTAGTTTTGATTTTAAATTGACTGAATGACGTACTTTTGGCATATTTACCGTCTTTATAGTATGATTTACAAAACTGAACCTATGTGTACTCTGACTGGCATTTAACTGTTGAGCTGCACAACTGAAGTCTGTTAAAAATTTTAAATTAAATTAATACAGTTTTGTAACTTACTTTCCCATTGTTGATAGGACTGCTAATTTTCAAATAACTCTGATGTTAAAGGGATTACTGAACATGTGTTTAAATCTCTATTGTTGAAATGTATTTTTAAAAGTTAATGGAATTTTGTTTTGTTTTATTGTTAAACCTAATATAATATGGACTGTTTTATATGAAATATGGAAAATATATGGAAATTAACGAAAATATGTACTAAACTCTAAAATATGGAAAAATATGGAAAATAAAAGTAGGATTTTTCAACCCTACACATTGTGAAACATAAAGATAATGCAAAATATAAATTATATTAGCTTTATAAGTAAATATGTATTTACATATAAATCCTTTCCCTGCACATTACCATCGTACAGGGCAGGTAAATATTATTAATAACATTTTTCATAAGCTGTAGCTTTGAAATAAGTCTTGTAAGAAGGAAACTGTCCATGGCTTAAAGGTGCTCACTGTCTACGTTTTTTAACGAAAAATTAACTAAGATAATTACAATATTGTTATTGAGTCATTAGAATTAGAGTAATAATTGGTAGACGATTAAAATATGAATTTAATATTTCTATGCTTTAAAATGTTTCCACATTGATGACAATATTACAGTTAGGTTTATTACTACATACAATTCATGAAAATGCGCTATAAAATCACACAGACGATAAAGTGAACAATAATATTATAGGAGGAATACCGTACTCTTACGCATAGTATTGTTAATTCTTTCACGAACACATACATTTTATGTATCAATAGTGGCATCGCACTAAACATGACGATAACATTGCAAGGTCAATTTTTCCTGCGTTTTTAATTTCGAAGACACTCTGACTCATACGCAGGAACATTTCGCTGGCACATAATATGTACAAATCCTTGACCCTAGACCAGCTCACATAAACAAAATATTCAGGAAGTTCAATACAATGCACTGAGAGGTGTCCAATTCGGAGAAAACATAAGAATGATAATACCCATTGCATTGAAAGTATTAGTTCTAATGAACTCATTATTTTCTTGTACAAAGTTAATATTTCTCTACTTCTACTCTATTCATAGGTCCGATATGAACACCGTGATGATAATCAGAAGGAAGAGGCTTTTTCTTGAAAAGTAGCTGCAATCAAAACATTCATACAGTCTCCTGCGGGACAAAATTCCGGCACATCCGGCGGCGCTGATATAACCTCTGCAGTTGCGAGCGTCGTTAAATAAAACATAACATTTCATACAGTCATTTAAAGGGATGGAGAGCCATTATTGTCGAGGATCTTCAAAAAAGACAGTATCTACCGCCATCTTTGAGTAGGAAGAAGCTGTGGCGGATGTATTCCAATGATACCGCTGTAAAAGAGTCATATTTTCGCAAGATCTTCAATACCAATTTCAATGTTGGATTTGGAAAACCAAGCACCGACATCTGTTCAACCTGTGTAAGACTGAAGAATCAAGCAAAAATGGAAAAAGATGAAGAAAAGAAGCAATCTTTATCCTTCAGCTCAAAGTTCACAAGAAACGAGCAAAATCTTTCCATTAGTTGCTAAACAGGATCACAGATGACGAGGTAACTATGGTGTTGACGGTGAAAACCCAAAAATACCCAAAATAGAGGATCAGTCAGCATACTATAGCAGATAACTTTACCTCTACAATTTCGCGTCTGTGACGATGCTTCCTAACAAACAACTAGGAATAAACAATGTTAGGTGCTATGTTTGGAATGAAAATGAGAGGTCTAGAGGATCCAGTGAAATAGCTTCAGTCATTTATGACAGCTTGCAGAAAGTGGATTCAGCCAAAATACGGAAAATACGACTCTTTTTCAGACGGCTGCACTGGTCAAAATGAGAACATGACTATGGTTTCAATGGCAGCAACTTGGTTAGTGTCTAAGTCACTAGACAACGTCACTGAGATGGAACTTTACTTTCCCAGCAGATTCATTTTTACCGGCAGATAGAGTGTTTGGTTTCATAGAAGCAGCAGTACGCAAAGAACAGGAGATTTTGAACCCACAACATTATAAAAACATTATCGGTAAGTATGGCAAGATGTGCCGCATTGCAAGAGATTGAAATGTTTATAATTGGAAAGAAGCTGCTGCAAACGTTGTAAAATCCTCTCAGAATCTTCACTTTCAAATATCCACGGTAAAAAGAAATAAAATACAAAAGATAGACAATAGAATTGTTATATGTGGGGAATCGACGTACATGACTGACACTGGCATTGGGAAAACTATAGTTCGTCGTGGAAAAAGCGTCTCACAACTTCAGCCTATGGTGGTAAATATTGGTGTACTTGTATGCGCTAAAAAGATCACAGACGTTGCTAATCTGTTGGAGAAACGTTTTGGAAGTGAATGGCAACAAGACGACCGCTTGAGATTATATGCGAGTGTACTAAATTCTGGAGCAACTGAGGAAGAAGCAGAGGAAGATTACTGCGAGACTGGGCAATTCATTAACCCCCATGATGAAGGCAATGTTTGAAACCTGTGTTTTTAATTTCAAAAAGCTTGAAAAATAAACATTATTTTATGTGTAGGCCTATGTCCAAATTCTGGAGTAACTGAGGAAGAAGCAGAGGAAGATTACTGCGAGACTGAACAATTCATTAACCCCCATGCTGAAGGCATTGTGTGAAACCTGTGTTTTTAATTTCGAAGAGCTTGAAAATAAACATTATTTTATGTGTAGGCCTATGTCCATATTCTGGAGTAACTGAGGAAGAAGCAGAGGAAGATTACTGCTAGACTGAGCAATTCATTAACCTTCATGATGAAGGCGTTGTGTAAAAAACTGTTTTAATTCAATAAAACTAGAAAACAAGCTTATTCATGTTAACAGAAAAATTATTAGTTATTTAACACATGTCCTTATGGGTGATATAACAAAATCAACCATATCCATTATAAACTGTAAAAAATATAATTATTTAGGGGGGGGCACGATTTTCTGAATCTTATTATTTTAGTAGATTTCCACGAACCCCAATCATCTGCTAAAGAAGAGCCACATACATCTTATATCAAAGTAACTGCACGTTTTTCTCATTTTTCTCAAAATATAGCAAAGTGGATGTGGTAGATTTTGATACTAGACCCCTCATGTGTGTATGTGTGTATCTAATGCCTATCCCCTTCACTTGCGTGATTCGGATGGCAGGACTGTGACCCATTTTCAAGTTGCACACCACTTCGGCGGGCCACGTTATGCATGATGTTTATCTGTGAAGAGTTATGTCCTGTACTAGGGTGAGTGTATGTGTAAGTGTAGTGTAGGGAATGGATGAGGATGATGATGGTGAAGAAGGGAGACTAGGAAACCCGGTGTCGGCACGTAGCCTACTCCTGTCGAATAGCACCAAGGGGACCGCCAGGCTTAACGTCTCCATTCGACGGACGAATCACTATCAACAGTGACATATGCCTTTTCTTCATATGCACTGAGGAGAGATTTTGGATTTAACCCAGACATATTGGTGCACAATTTAGATTGAACGTTAATATTAACTGAACAATTTAAAAATACATGGCATGGGTATTAGGAAAAGATACATGGAAACTGGTATTCCAAAAGAAAGATTGAATTAAACTTACGGTAGTTGTTTTCTGTAAACTTGTGAATTACATAGTTGTCATATCCAGCCAAAACTGATAATGACATCCTGCGGAAAAGGTACAGAGTTGAAGGCTAAAGTTCCCTTTCGTCCCTTTTTTCCTGGAACACTTTTGTTTTTTGGTGTCCCAAATATATTCCAATTGTCTCGCTTTTTAAGTGTAATTTCTGAAAAGTAATTGTAGATTACAGATTTTATTACTTTTTTAAATATAACCTGGTGGTCAGCCCAGTGTTGCTCAATTTCTATTACGATGTTAACAATACTTATGGCGATGCTCTCTTTTTCTCCATTCTTCTGTTGGCAATATTCTAAAGGTGTATATTTTTTTTAGTTTCTGTGATTGAGATTCTGGCATGATCAGAGGACGAACTACCTGGTTCACAAGAGGAGGACTAGTTGAGGTAAAAAAATTCGTTTTGTTTCGTTGTATGTCTGATAATGCGCACTGTCTCCTTTCTGGGACTTATAAAGTATCTGTGCAACCAATACATCTCACTTGACGATGTGTCAGAGGAAGACCAATATTGTTTGTATACTTCTGAAGTCTGATTAGTATATGTAGCTAGTCAGCGAATTTTTTTTACAATTCATTTTGAAAGTGTTTCAGATAAGCCTCTGGATAATATCAATGAATGTTTTTTTGGTTTCAGTCAGTGACTTATCATACAATATTTAAGGACTAAATCCTTTATATTACATATTTTATGATTTGTATAAACGTTTTCGTCGCACTTGTAACATCATCCGATACATACAATTTCTGCGCTGACAAAAAAGGAACATCTCTCCTTTTCTGTTTATCTTCAAACTACTTACCACACTCTGTTCCGCTAGTTCTTCCATTGTCACAGCACAGACAGAGAGATAAATTCCTTTTCTTTTTCTACTGATGGTATATGTTTCGCATACCGTACTTCCGAAGTCAGTTATTCAGAGAAGAAATCAGTGTCAGGTGTGAATATAAAAATGGGCAATAAGCGAGCGAGTTATTCTGTGTCATTTAAGTTGAATGTGATTACTTTGCAGAGAAAATGTAATTTTTAAACTAATTTCTATATTTAGACCTACTGTTACCTGACTTTCGAAACTTCATTTCCTTACGGTTTTTTTTTTTACATATATGCATATAAGACCTCCATACTTTTTTGCATTAAAAGAAAAAAAAAGAGGGGATAATATGAGAATAAATATGGTAATTGTAGTTTGGATTTTATTTTTTTTTTTTCAGAATGTAAAACAGATTATTAATCAGTACGAATAAGCAGGAAAGCATATCTAAGGAATTTCGAAATTTTATTATCTGTTTGAAAAACATACAGTTCTCTTTTTAATACTTTAAACTTCAGATTTTTTAAAAGATTTATTAGGCTTTTATTCCATCATATATAACATTTATATTCTGCATAAGATTGTTTCATATTTCTAAATGTACGGAATTGTATAAACACCATTAGCCTACATATCCAAGGACATTGAACAAGCCAAGATACACAGAGACTAATCCTTCATCGCTGATGCAATTTAATCTAAATAAATTGATTTTTATGTAATATAATAAAACCTTGAGTACGTTTTAATACCGTCGAAGGAAACAATGTTAAGCTTTGTTCGTAGCTTCTAGAAATTCTAGTGGATTTCATTGAATCTTTGGCGAGAGTCATGGAATTGTGCCACGCGACCTCTGACGTGATCACAAAAAAACTTGATAGGTTGCTTGAATTAGGTCATCAGCATTCAAAAGGTCTCCTTCCTCTGCGTTTAATTAATTCCCACTCGAAGAGGGGCTAAGGACTTGCATTAACATAACCCCCTCCCTCTTTCTTTGTTTCGGATTTCCGTGCGATTCTGAGACGCACAATTCCCATGTTATTGTTTTTGACCAATTATTCAGTTCATATAGGTCATGGCTGTTTTCTGCTGGTATACACAAAGGTCGGTTCGGAATTCAATCACTAACCTGCGTTCAATAACTGGACTCAATTGGCTTTTTCATCCTGATCCTACGAAATGGGCTATACCCTGGTCGGGAAAATCTTGAGGGTAGATGGATTACTTCTGAATGGTGGAAAAAAGCCCATACATTTACGTCATTCATGTGAGCCCATTGTGTTAGTCCAAAATTTAATTTTCACTGGAATTACTTTACGTGCCGTAAACCTATGACACTGAGTTTCCAGCTTTACTCCCCTTTCGAAGAAAACCATACTAAGGATTTTTATCTTCTTGGCCGGATTTGAACCCGCTGATCTAGATAAAAAGACAAGCATGACAACCGATAATTTTGATTGATGGCAAATTATGTCTTCATGGCAATAGACTAGTATAACCCCAGATCACATATAGGCCTATAGTCTAACAGATTGCTCATCCCTATGTTAAAATCGGTAGCACTTTGAAAAGAACAACCGCCAAGATCGCCACTCGTCCTCCGTAAACGAAAACGAGATGGCAGTACAGTCGCTAATGCAATTCAAATGGGAGTTATGACGTGACACTTTATGTAACAACTAGATGGCAGCATAGTAAACCTGACAAAAGTCGTTACCGTCAAAGGCTGAGCAATCTGTTATATATGTGATCTGGGGTTTTAGGTACGAAATAGACTATACCCTGGTCGGGAAAATCTTGAGGGTAGATGAATTACTTCTGCATGGTGGAAAAAAAAACCCACACATTTACGTCATTCATGTGAGCCCATTGTGTTACGTCCAAAATTTAATTTTCACATCAATATCCAATGACCAATAAATTTTACCTGGAATTACTTTACGTACCGTAAACCTACGACATTGAGTTTTCAGCTTTACGTCCCTTTCGAAGAAAACCATACTAAGGATCTTTATCTTCTTGGCCGGGTTTGAACCCACTGATCTAGATAAAAAGACAAGCATGACAACCGATAATTTTGATTGATGGCAAATTATGTCTTCATGGCAATAGAATTGTATAACTTAGGAAGAAACGAAACTAGGGAACTATGATTTTCCCTCAACTTCTCTTGGCAGCTGAAAGAAAGACGCGTTAGAAGGAGAGGTCAGTTTTATTGGCAGCACCCTTAGTATGACTCGGATAAAATAAATTGCTTTGTGTGATCAAAGAGTTAACTGCTTCAACTGTTACTTTTATGCAGATACATGAACAATAAATGAGACTTAACAAGATTATTCACAGCAAGGGAAAGAAAGTTATAGAGTGCGGCAGTGGGATATGACTGTTTTTATAATCCTGTTATGGGACACTCAGGATGAAATAAAAGGAAACACATATACTGGAAGTAATCTTGTACAATGCAATTTACTAATGTCTGATTACTTTTTAGAAACTACATTTCATAAGTAGCCTCCATAGCAACGAATACATTCCTGCAATCTGCTATGAAAGTTCTGCATAACTCGTCCTAACAAAACAAGTTCGATGGCACTAATTTCGTTCCTTATGTTTTGTTTCAGCTGGATGATGATGCGAGGCTTGTTGCAATACATCCTACTTTTGAGATAACCCCATAGGAAGTAATAAGCTACAGTCAGGTCAGGAGATCTTGGCGGCCACGCAATGTGCGCTGATTACTTCCTGTGGGGTTATCTCAAAAGTAGGGTGTATCGCAACAAGCCTCGCACTATCATCCAGCTGAAACAAAACATAAGGAACGAAATTAGTGCCATCGAACCTGTTTTGTTGGGGCGAGTTATGCAGAACTTTCATAGCAGATTGCAGGAATGTATTCGTTGCTATGGAGGCTACTCACGAAATGTAGTTTCTAAAAAGTAATCAGACATTAGTAAATTGCATTGTACAAGATTACTTCCAGTATATGTGTTTTCTTTTAATTTGTCATGAGTGACCCACAACAGGGCTATAAAATTTGTCATATCCCACTGCCGCACTCTATATAAGGACTATGGTTCCTTGTTGCAATGGATAGACGAATAACAAAGGCGTAACTGCAGATATTGTTTAATAAACAATATCGAGTTTCGGAGCAAAATTTTAGTTGGAATGTGTTGTGATAAGCAATAATTAATCTAATCTTCAAAGTAAGGTTATTAGCGCTACCTTTCAACTAGGTTTATCATCCCATCATGGTACCAATTTCTGGTTTTTGATCGAAGAATTCGGCGATACCCATTTTCACGGCTACCAAGTAGCAGTTCGATTCCTCCCAATTACTGTATTTTTTATGGTTGTGAAGTCTCGCATTGTACTGTTGCAAGATATTCTATTTCGATTAACTAATGCCGGCTATCTTTCTCAAAACCTGATGAACTCATTCTAGCTGTTGTGAATAAAGATTCGCATTGACTGCACGTCCGTTTGGTACAAACGCCCAGTGAATTACACTTCCAAATTCCACCAGATGCACAACAATACTTCGGGGTCAAATCGATTTTGTTTAACGACTACTTTGGCAGGCTGGAGGGGATCGAGTTATTGTTGTGAAGTGTCAGGGTTGCAGTAATACACGCATTTTCATCACATGTGACACTTTTCCTGATAAATCTAATCCACGGGATCAGTGATAATCTGACGACATGAATCCACTCTGCGTTGGGCCTCTTAAGCTGTGAATTCATGAGATATGCAAGTCTACAACTTCCGTTTGGTTTTCTAGGCGTCTTAATTTGGCGATGTTTTGAAGCACCAAGTTCTTCTGACAATCTACGTGTACTTTTTTTATTTTCTTCCAAAACTCTGCTTGTATTATCAATACCACACCTCACACAAAGCACTTCACTAGTCTCTTCCTTAGTTCTTTCTTCACACATCCGCAGAAGATGCTCCTTTTTCTATTAAAAGCTTCCTTTGCATTTGCTGTTCTCCTTTTGACTTGTTGGCAGCAGCTCATGCTACTGCTTATAGTACATCCCAAATATTTGAAACTGTCCACTTGCTCTACTGCCGCATTTATCATTCGCGAGCTTACCTTCTTTACTTTTCTTCCCATGACCATGATCTTCGTTTTGTTGGCATTTATCCTCAATCCATACTGCTCACAGTTGTCATTTAGCGTCAGTAGCATATCCCTTAGTATCGTCTTCTCTTCTGCTAACAGCGCCATACCATCAGCAAATCTTACACACTTTATTCCTTCCTACTATCACTCCTCCCATGTTCTTAAAACAGTTCTTCACTAAATCCTCCAAGTAGATGTTGAACAGGGTAGGTGATATAGGGCAACCTTGTGGTACTCATCTCTCTATTTCACTTCCTTCTGACATTTCTTCTCCTATCCTGACTTTGACTCATTGTTTCATATAAAGGCTACTGAACAGCTTCCTCTCTTTTTAATCCACGCCACTTTTCTTTAAGATCCCCATCAGTTTGTTCCAATCCACTCTATCAAAAGCCTTTTCTAGGTCCACAAACACTATATAATACACTTCTTTATTCTTCTCTAGGTATCTTTCGCCGATTGTTCGTAGCAGTCCAGTTGCATGTCTCGTACCTTTTCCCTTCCTGAAGCCAAACTGCTGTTCTTCCAATTAGAATATAAACGTCGATTTAGTGTTCGCAGAAGAATATTCGCTGAGTGCGATATCAGGCTGATAGTCCTGAACTCGTTACATTTCTTGGCATTATTTTTCTTCGGTATTGGAAACAACACTGTCTCTGTGAAATATTCAGGCCAGTTACCTTGCTTAATGATACAATTTCCTCCTTGTCTTCAGCAAGCATTTCACTAATTCAGCGGGGATTGCATCAACTCCTGTTGTTTTCCCATTCTTCAGTTCCTTAAGCGCTAGTTCAACTTCTTCCCTTAAAATAGAAAATCCT
The DNA here is from genome assembly GCF_040183065.1 of Periplaneta americana. Classification (NCBI taxonomy): domain Eukaryota; kingdom Metazoa; phylum Arthropoda; class Insecta; order Blattodea; family Blattidae; genus Periplaneta; species Periplaneta americana. Next base: position 69,383,464 of record NC_091123.1, on the reverse strand, counting down.
TTTTCGTCTTCTGATATGGCTGCTTCAATTAATAACCTAAAATTCAAAACAATTAAACCAGGTATGTTCAAAATTGTAAAAGCACCGATACACGGATGATGCTGCACTGCAAAACACACACTGTGTAGGGACTGGGCTCCGCAACTACATTGCAGCACCGCCAGTGGCATAGTTCTTACACTCTTACAAATACGGATAATAAACTGAATTTGAAAAAGCAAAGAGTATACACTGTAATATTCAGTTATTACATTATTTATTAAAAAGTATGTAATATAGTTATGATATTATATCATAGGTAATTTTATTTTCATATTGCACCATAGGTACATTGCGGTCTATTCAATATGTGCATTCTTTTCTGCAAGTAATCGTAAATCTATTTCCAACGAATTTACTGCAATGTGCAGCTGGCTCAAAAGATGCTCATCTGTTAATCGGGATCTATGTTTCAATTTAGCAACCTTCATTCTCGAAAATAATTTTATTGTTCGCACACATATGTCGAGGCGAAGATAGCTAACATAGTGGCAGCGAATAAGCTCATCTTGGGATATTTCGTTTTGTTCATTTTTTTAATAATGCTTGTCAAGTCATATTCTCTGCATTTAGTTCTGAATTCTACGTTACTTTGTAGATCAATTAACTCGTCCTGGAACTGCACTCTCGCGGACTGTACTAAATTTACTATGAAAGGATTAACAAAAAGATTAATAGCACTCTCCATACGTTGAAAATCACTAAATCTGTATTCTGTGAATTCACATTTGAACTGTTCAGTACGCTACAGAGATATGATTAACTATATTTTGATCAGGCACCATACATCTCTCTCAGCCACCGGCGTAGCTCAGTCGGTTAAGGCGCTTGCCTCCCGGTCTGAAGTTGCGCTCGGGCGCGGGTTCGATCCCCGCTTAGGCTGATTACCTGGTTGGGTTTTTTCCGAGGTTTTCCCTGACCTTAAGGTGAATGCCAGGTAATCTATGGCGAATCCTCGGCCTCATCTCGCCAAATACCATCTCGCTATCACCAATCTCATCAACGATAAATAACCTATAGTTGATGCAGCGTTGTTAAATGACCAACTAAAAAACCATACATCTCTTTACAAGTTAACCAACCGTAAAGGGTTTTAGTGCCTTAGCTAATTCCCAGCATACTACATAACTTGCTCCTAAACACAGACTCTGAATTGTTCGACTGTCTTCAAA